>NC_057838.1:45460000-46060000 GCF_910594005.1 Cervus elaphus | reverse complement strand
AAAAAAATAAAATCACAGTCTTAATGTTCCACAACCTCCTTATTGAATTATTTTATCTTAGTTCTTATTTCCTTCTTTCCATTGTATTTAGTTTAAGAGTTTTCTGAGAAACTATAGCACTAGAGTAAGTTGATATTTGGCAGATTTGCATGTATTTGGCCTACATCTCATTCCTGGAGTTTCAGGAATGAAAGCTGGCTCCTTGTGGTATGTATTTCTGAATTCATCTATACTGATTTCACTGAAAGGCCGGTGATTTTAATTCTAACTTTCCATATGACCCAGAAATAAAAGTCTGCATTAATCCATTACCACTACAGCATTGTAAATTCTCAATTAAAAAAAATATATATAGAATAATTAATAACTCATTTCTGGGGGTAAATTTTCCACTAGATTTCCCAAAAGTAATTTTAAAATCCAATAGGTAGTGAGGGTGTTGGTAAGGAATTACTAAGTGTCTTGGCCCATCAGTGATTTTAGAATTAACACTTAGCTGGAAGCTTCAGTAAACCAGCAGCTTAAGGGTGTTTTACCTGTTGGATTTATATAGTTTTTAAATTTTCATTACATTTACTTTAAAAAATCACAATTATTTCTTCATCTCTGTATTTCAGGGACCAAAAAAATGGCTTAGAAAAGACCACTTGACCTTGGCATGTTGCTCATGAAAGTTAGGAGCTGGTGACTTAGCAGCTTCTTCCACTAGCTGTACTCAGTAGGTTTCCACCTAGAAACTGTTGTTTGTTGTCTCAGGAACGGCATTTTGATTTATAACTGAATTTATTCTGAAATTACATCCTACTGTTTTGCTACCTAGTAGTTACACAGATGTCTGCTATCCTGTTCTGGTAGCTTTTATTGTGAATGTTACATTCTCAACAAATTCTGTTTAGGAAAAACAGGTCCAAGTGTGTAGGGCCCAGAGGAGAGAAACTTGACTTTGTTAAGTCACAATCATAGTTATTATACCAATAGCCACTGGAAGATTGTTGCTGTTTATGGCCACACAAATCAGTCTCAGCTGGGATTGTCTGGGCTTTGTCTGAATTTGATACTTAACTTTGAACTCTAAGTTTTGAAAATTTCCATTCAGTCTCAGGAATATAACCTTAGGAAATTGGATTCTCAAGAGATGGCAGGAGATAGTGTTGAGCATGCCTTTTAGATATAAAATAGGATTAAAGAGCTTCATCCTGTTGAAATTACTTACCATTGGAGTCTCTGAATACAAATAGACTCCTAAAAGCAGTGTAGCTTAAAGCAGCCATAGAAAGGAGAACAAGAAAGGACTTCTATTATTATACATATGAGATACTGAGAAAGAGATGAGAATAAACTACAAGGAAAATATAAAATAGATGTGGGACAGACATTCCATTTTGAATGTATAAAGATAAGTCAGGGGCAAATTCTATTTTCACTTATAGTATCTCTATGCAATATGCATAACCAACTCTTACTCAAAAAACTAATTCTGATTTAAGAGACAGGAAAAAGATCTTTGCATCCTGAATTTGTCCTTGTAGTGAGAAAGAAGTGAATTATAATCATAACTCTTACTGATAGACATGAAGTCAAGACACTGAAGTATACATTTGATAAAAATACAATGAATATTTCTTTGTGCCAAATACGGTGCTAAGTATTGTGGGTACAAAAACGAGCAGGAAGGAGAATGACGGCCTCTGGCCTGGAGGACTTCAGTGTTTGAAGGAAGAGACAGAACAACTAATTTAATACATTTATTGAACAATCACAGTACACTATGAGAGTATGGGCAAAATGCTGTAATAATGAGAACTAAGAGGAAACAACTTCTCGAAAACAAATCTTACATATGTACCTATTCAAAACAGTTTGAAAATAAATCAGCATACCAATACACAAATACAAAGGTTAGGCAACTTGTTTTGTAACCTCAAATTACTTTTGAGTATGATTTGTTGTTGCTTAGTCGCTCAGTCCCGTCCGATTCTTTGCAACCCCATGGACTGCAGCACACCAGGCTTCCCTGTCCTTCACTATCTCCCGGAGTTTACTCAAACTCATATCCATTGAGTCAGTGATGCCATCCAACCATCTCATCCTCGGCTGTCCCCTTCTCCTCCTGCCCTCAATTTTTCCCACCATCAGAATCTTTTCCAGTGAGTCAGCTCTTCGCAGCAGGTGGCCAATCTAGAGGAGCTTCAGCATCACATCTTCCAACGAATAGTCAAGGTTGATTTCCTTTAGGGTTGACTGGTTTGATCTCCTTGCTGTCCAAGGGACTCTAAAGTGTCTTCTCCAATACCACAGTTCAAAGGCATCAATTCTTTGGCACTCAGCCTTCTTTATGGTCCAACTTGCACATCCATTTGTGACTACTGGAAAAACCATAGCTTTGAGTATACCAACCTTTGTCAGCAAAGTGATGTCTCTGCTTTTTAATATTGACTAGATTTGTTACAGCTTTTCTTCCAAGGAGCAAGTGTCTTTTAATTTCATGACTGCTGTCACTGTCCACTGTGATTTTGGAGCCCAAGAAAATAAAGTCTGTCACTGTTTCCATTTTTTCCCCCATCTATTTGTCATGAAGTGATGGGACTGAATGCCATGATCTTAGCTTTTTGAAAGTTGAGTTTTAAGCCAGCCTTTTCACTCTCCTCTTTCACCTTCATCAGGAGGCTCTTTAGTTCCTCTTCACTTTTTGCCACTAGGGTGGTGTCATCCGCATATCTGAGGTTATTGATATTTCTCCCAGCAATCTCAATTCCAGCCTGTGAGTCATCCAGCTTGGCATTTCACATGACGTGCCCTGCAAAGAAGTTAAATAAGCAGGGTGACAACATAGAGCCTTGACACACTCCTTTCCCAGTTTTGAACCAGTCCGTGGTTCCATGTCAGGTTCTAACTGTTGCTTCTTGACCTATATGCAGGTTTCTCAGGAGGCAGGTAAGGTGGTCTGGTATTCCTGTCTCTTTAAGAATTTTCCACAGTTTGTTGTGATCCACACAGTCAAAAACTTTAGTGCAGTCCATGAAGCAGAAGTAGATGTTTTTCTGGAATTCTCTTGCTTTTTGTATGATCCAACCAATGTTGGCAATTTGATCTCTGGTTCCTCTGCCTTTCCTAAATCCAGCTTGTACATCTGGAAGTTCTCAGCTCACATATAGTTGAAGCCTAGCTTGAAGGATTGTGAGCATTAGCTTGTGAGCATGTGAAATGAATGCAACTGTGCAGCAGTTTGAGCATTCTTTGGCATTGCCTTTCTTTGGGATTGGAATGAAAACTGACCTTTTCCAGTCCTATGGCCACTGCTGAGTTTTCCAAATTTGCTGACATATTGAGTGCAGAACAGTTTTTGAGGATGATTATTTCTCTGTCATGACAGCCCTTATATGGTTGACCTTTGAACAATGAGGGGATTGGGGGACCAACCCTCCTGGCAATGGAAAATCTGCCTATAACTTACAGTTGGCCCTTCGTGTCTGTGGTTCCTTTTGAACCCGCAGTCGTACATTAGTGGATTCAGCCAACACAGAGGTGTGGTACTGCCTTGTTGACTCTTGAAAAAAAACCTGCTCTTAAGTGAATCCTCGCTGTTTAAACCCATGTTGTTCAAGGGTTAACTGTAGGGTTTATGGCTATTTGGGACTCCAATTGTGTTGAGTCACTGTAAGTCTCTCTCACAAAACATAGTTCTCTTATTCTGGCATACTTCCATAGCACCTAACTCTAGGTCAGCATTTGATAAAAATTTTAGAGCTGAATTAAGTTTGAATATGTTCTTATGGGGCAGATGAAATGGAAAAAGAGGTTACTCATTGGTAATATCTGAAGCAAAACTGGATAAGTACTTAAAGAAATGAAGATTATATGTATTTAAACCTTGCATATAGTCATCTACACAGACTCTACATTAACTATATGATTTATAACTAAAAATGTAACCTTACAATTTCTATCACTTGATACATATTTAGGGGGTTTTTATAACAGAAAATATATATCTAGTAACTAAAAAATAGAAATATCTGATATTAGGTGAATTAATTTAAGACATTTTCTTCCTAATACAAATGGGACCAGCTTACAAAGCATAGATTTATCTACAGTGTTCTGGTCTTAGGTAAAAATGAAGCCTTTTAAAGTCTTCAGATTTCATAATAAAGTCCCCCCCCCACCTTAGAATTGATTATGACTTTTCATAGGGATAGTTGCATTTCTAAGCTTTGCTTAACTGGGTTTTTTTGTTTGTTTGTTTGTTTGTTTTTTAAAAGCCCTATCTAAAGTATCAGCAGGCAGATAGGGCATTTGTTTTGGGAGGCAAGGTGGGTCTCCCTGGCAACTCCCCTCCTAAATGGCATCTCATAGATACATGCTAAAATGATCCAAATGAGACCTGGACTTCCCAAATGGTTCTCTGTTTTTCTAAAACAGCAGGTCTTAGACCAAAAGTTCTCCATGCAAGAAACTGATTGAACCACCATGTAACCACTGGCTTCCCTCTGCCCAAAGCCACAAGTAATTAACTGCCCATGATAATCACAGAACTTTGTACTTGCAGCAAACATGATCTCATGTGACATGAGTAACATCACAGCCTACCTGGCAAATCTCCGCTTGGAGATCCAGAACCAGCTTACAGAGTTTACAAGAGATGAAAAACATGAACTTACAGATAAGCACAAACAGTCCACCACTAACTAGTGACGTTGATCTCATTTTGTAGTTTTTTCCCCTCTAGGCATGGTGTTTTATAAAACTAGAGAAGATGCTATTTATTTCATGGACCCAAACTCTGTGGGTAATTTAACTTGCTAACTAGCGGAAATCATCACCCATTCAGAGCAGGCACCAGCAACAATGGATTTCCAGTGAGTCTATTACTGGCAGGATTTGAGAATGCCTCTGTTTCTGAATTCTGAAACAAAGATTTAATGAGCTCCTGTTGCTCTGAAGATACAGTATTCAAAGCTCAGGGTTCCAAAAAATAAATATAAGTCTAGGTTTAAAAAAAATTTACAGTCAACTTGCAGAGGCTAGTAAGTACACAAAAATTTAACCAGTGTTTGGAGACATATTTAATAATATGATAGACTGGAAAGTCAGATCGAGGCGGGCAGGGATTTCTGTCTGTCACTGCTGCATCCTCAGCTCCTAACACAGGAACAAGCACATATTTAGTGCTCCATAAAACATTTTTTTTTTTTTCAAGAATGAGTAGCACAGGCAATGGGTATCATGGGATTTAGGGGGAGAGAGCTGCATGAATGAAGAGGTCATCAAAGACATCATGGATGAGGCGATATGCCACCCAAGCCTTAACATACATAGGGTTAGGTGAGCTTATTAAATTTAGTATATCATTTATTCAGTGTCTCCTATACAGCAGGGTACCGGTGGGGAGGGGAGAGCAAAAACCAAATCCCTCACTGATCTAGGATGAGCCTGAGAGTTTCACTCTGAGGCTAAAAGCCAGTCCTCTTTGCCAAATACTGCTTATCATTCAAAACATGCACAGAAAAGCAAAAGAGTGAAATAATTAAGAAGTCAGTAGTCTGAAAGCAGATGGTGTAGCAGTAGAAAAAAAGAGGGTACACTGTTTTTTTCTTGCCTGCCATTTCCTTTCATTTCTTGCTAAACATGGTTCAAAAGTCCTGGGAAGGGGTAGAAATGCAGAGGGACAAAAACGCTGCCCTTTTTGTCACTGTGTGCTGAAGGAATTCCCTCTGCCTGTGTTTTCCAGCCTAGAGGCTGGATATACATTAGGCACGGTCGTCTGAACATCACCGTTGTCTAATGCTTAACCTCACTGCCCTCTCCTCTCTCTCAACCCATTCGCAGCTGCTACCTTGAAGTGAACAACAACAGACACACATACACTGCTGTCTGCATTCCCGGGAAATCAACATACTGTTCTTCATCATTTCTCTGGCAAATATAAAAATTACCCTGACCCTGGCCAGTCAGGACATAACTGCAAGACTAGAAAAATAGACACTGAGAGGAGGTCTGAAATCTTTCCACCACCTGCTCCTTAAGTAGGAAAGCCATGCAAGGTGCTGGGTCTCTGATGGTAGGAATCTCACCATTCTTAACTGTTATCTGGCATCTTTGCTGTGTAGGATTCCCTGATGGCTCAGCTGGTAAAGAATCCACCTGCAATGCAGGAGACCCCGATAGGATTCCTGGGTCGGGAATATCCCCAAAAGAAGAGATAGGCTACCCACTCCAGTGTTCTTGGGCGTCCCAGGTGGCTCAGATGGTAAAGAATCTGCCTGCAATGCTAGAGACCTGGGTTCAATCCCTGGGTTGGGAAGATCCCCTGGAGAAGGGAATGGCTATCCACTCCAGTACTCTTTCCTGGAGAATTCCATGGACAGAGGAGCCTGGTGGGCTATAGTTTGGGGTCTCAAAGAGTCGGATATGATTGAGCCGTTCTCAAACTTTAGCTGTAGCAAATTAGCGCACATTATTGTTTCATGTTGCTGGACTCATGTTTAGAGGAAAAAACCCCAAAAGCATGTGTGTGTATGTGTATATATATTTATGTATATATACCCATATATATATATATATATATATATATATATATATCTTTTGACTTCACTGCCTCTGTTTGTTGGCTTCACTTGCAAACATGGTGAATTCAGGAAGCTTCTGTGACATACAGTTTGGCTCTGAGCTTCAAGGTTCAGAGACCTTGGCCGAATCTGGGCACTACAAGAAGTTAAACCATCTATGTTTCCATCTACATGTTGAGGGATGTCAAAACATACCTCAAAGCATTATTTTGACAAATAGACAACAGGCTCACCCCCTCAATGTGTTGCTTACAGTCCCTGAGGTAGTGCATATATTAATATGTTAGCTATTCCTATAACTATTCTCCTCTGTTTCCCAGTTTTGAGCCTGACATCAAATTAATCATCTTAGTCACACTTTATTAGTCTAATTACTTAGGCCAAACACCTTAAGGTAGACTTTCTCACTCAATGTATGGCACTTTGAACCAGATAATTCTTTGTTGTGGAGGGATCTCCTGTGCCTTTTGACATATGTCCCCTGGGGGGCAAAAGCATCCGTGGTTGAGAACCACTGTGGTAGGGTCATTCTTGACTTTTCTCTTTTTTGTACACTTTGGTACCTACAAACCCCATTTGTACCAACAAACCCCATTAACTCTACTTTAAAGACGACCTTTTCTTACTCTCTCTACTCTTACCTCCCTCACCTAAGCTACAAAACATCTTTCTTCATTTCTGTGTCAGTCTCCTTGCCAGTCCGTCATCCCCTAGCCCTCATCTCTACCCTCATTCAATTCCAACCACAGTAGCCTCCTGGTTGCCCCTTCAACACAACAGACAGGCTTTGCAATCTCCTTTTGTTCTTGCAAAACTGAAACTCTCTATCCATTAAACAGTGCCTCTTTTCCCCAGCTTCTGGCAACCACCATTATACTTTTTGTCTTTATGAATTTGACTACTTTTGGGTAGCTCTTATTTTTTTTTTTTTTAATTTTTTTATTAGTTGGAGGCTAATTACTTCACAACATTTCAGTGGGTTTTGTCATACATTGATATGAATCAGCCATAGATTTACACTTATTCCCCATCCCGATCCCCCCTCCCACCTCCCTCTTCACCCGACTCCTCTGGGTCTTCCCAGTGCACCAGGCCCGAGCACTTGTCTCATGCATCCCACCTGGGCTGGTGATCTGTTTCACCATAGATAGTATACATGCTGTTCTTTTGAAACATCCCACCCTCACATTCTCCCACAGAGTTCAAAAGTCTGTTCTGTATTTCTGTGTCTCTTTTTCTGTTTTGCATATAGGGTTATCATTACCATCTTTCTAAATTCCATATATATGTGTTAGTATGCTGTAATGTTCTTTATCTTTCTGGCTTACTTCACTCTGTATAATGGGCTCCAGTTTCATCCATCTCATTAGGACTGATTCAAATGAATTCTTTTTGACAGCTGAGTAATATTCCATGGTGTATATGTACCACAGCTTCCTTATCCATTCATCTGCTGATGGGCATCTAGGTTGCTTCCATGTCCTGGCTATTATAAACAGTGCTGCAATGAACATTGGGGTGCACGTGTCTCTTTCAGATCTGGTTTCCTCAGTGTGTATGCCCAAAAGTGGGATTGCTGGGTCATATGGCAGTTCTATTTCCAGTTTTTTAAGGAATCTCCACACTGTTTTCCATAGTGGCTGTACTAGTTTGCATTCCCACCAACAGTGTAAGAGGGTTCCCTTTTCTCCACACCCTCTCCAGCATTTATTGCTTGTAGACTTTTGGATAGCAGCCATCCTGACTGGCGTGTAATGGTACCTCATTGTGGTTTTGATTTGCATTTCTCTAATAATGAGTGATGTTGAGCACCTTTTCATGTGTTTGTTAGCCATCTGTATGTCTTCTTTGGAGAAATGTCTGTTTAGTTCTTTGGGTAGCTCTTATAAGGGGAATCACATTACTCTTTGTCTTTCTACAACTGGCTTATTTCAGTTAACGTAATGTCCTCAAGGTTCAATGATGTTTCAGAATGCCCTTCCTTTTTAAGGCTGAATATATTTCATGATATGTGTATGCCACATTTCAAATAGTCCATTCATCTATCAATGGACAGAAGGGGAATTCTTGGATCAAACAGTGATTCTGTTTTTACTCTTTTGAGGAAATGCCATATTGTTTTCCACAGTGGTTGCAACATTTTATATTCTCACCAACAGTACACAAGGGTTCCAATTTCTTCACTCTCTCACAACACTTGTTACTGTCTTTGTTTTTGATAGTAGCCACCTTAATGGGTGCAAGATGGTCACTCACTGTGGTTTGGACTTGCATTTCCCTAATGATTAGTGATGCTGGGCATCTTTTCATGTGTATCATCACTGTTTTTAACTTCTAGAGTCCTCATCAATAGGGTGTGTGCCCTATCCCGGCTGTGTTACATCCATCTCTGTCTCATACCCATGTCTGTTTTACTTGATGTATCTTGAGGCTCTGAATTCTGTCTCAGTTTTTATTCACCTGGCTTCAGTTGTTAGTGAGGGAAGGGGCTACCCTTTTCTGTTTGACAAAAAGACAGAAACCTGTGGATTAAAGTCCATTTTTGTCCTTCTCTCACTGACATCATTCTTCATGCTTCTATAGGCAATTATCTCACAGAAAAGTTACAAGAGTAAACAAGTGAATGTTCAAATTAGAACATTTACTGGTGAGACTTTCAGAAGCTCTCTGGGTAGATGACTTACTCAGTTGACTTATTTATATAATTTTAATGTAACACTTGTCAGTCAGATGTTCAACCTAGAACATGGCTTCTTTCCCATCTAGTTTCAATTTTTTTCTCTTTCCAATATTGCAGCATCTTAGCTTTACAGAGTTACTTGCAGTCACTGACTTACTTTATCTTGTACATATGATCGATATTAATAACCCATATTAATTAGTATTCCATAAAGTCTGAAACAAGCTCATATGTATTCACTAGAAACCTTTCAAGAATAAAGACATCTCATAGTCTCATGATATTTTTTTTTCCATTTAGCACTGATGAGTTCCTCTAAGACACTCTGAAATATTTCTCCAAGAAATATGAAATTTTGCATATAAAATTCTGGACTGACCTGCCTTTGAGAGCTCATTTTAGTCAACACTTGCTTTCTTTACTGTGACTTTAAGGCTGTGTTGTAACAATGATCCAATGGTGATTATACTGTCAAATGACAATACAAATTTGCACATTATCCTAAGCTTCAACAACACAGATGAGACTGGCTGCCCAGAAAGGAGATGGTATCTTTATCCTTCCTTTCTTTACTGTCTTCCATTTTACCTAACAACTTTTAGAATTTGTTCTTTGGCTTCTCTATAAGTTGTTTTCTATTCCATGTGGCAGAGAGCTCCCTCCCAAATTCTTTCAGAGGTTCCTCTTCTTTTTGCAGTCTTTAAACATAGGTGTTCCTCAAGTCTCTGCTCAGTCTCTTACTATGCCTTCCTGTCAATCCCATTCATCTCAAATTTCCATTTCTATCTCTCTGCATGCCCAAATGCATGCCACTGGCATGGCCTTTCCTGAGCTCCAGACAGGAATCCCCAGTGCTGGTCAGGAATTTTGTCAAAATCACCTTATCTCAGTAAACCCAATCCTCCCCTATACCTCCTGTCTGCTTATAGACAAGTATCCTACTCATCTGAGTTTATAAAACTTAAATATCTTCTCTATTTTCATTTCTGTTGTCAACAACAAGAAGCCAGTACTTAACGCATTTAAAGGAGAGAAAGACTGTTTCGGGTTAGGGAACTCAGGGAAGGCTCCAAGAAGTGACTTTGGGGGTGGACTTTAAAGGATATGCAGACAACTGTGCCAAGCAGAGAAGAAGAGTGAGGGAGAGTTTCCAGACAGAGGAGGAAAGAGGCAAAAAGGCCATGTTTCAGGAGGAGAAGACTTAGCTGGACCGGTTAGAACAGAGTGGAAGAGGAGTTTAAGGTCATGGAGAATCATGAGTTTAGAGTAAGAAGTTTGATTTGAAGTGAGAAGCGCTGAGAATCTAGCAAAGACTTCCCAGTTGAAGTAACATTATTTGAATTTACAATCTATTCTGTTGTATCTCACACTCTTATCTTCTCTGAAAAACTATCCATCCTTAAATAATCCATCTCTCTCTCTCTCTCTCTCTCTGATTCTTCTCTGTATTCCCCAGAATGTTACCCAGCACACTGGTAAATGTTTCATACATGAGTAAATAAGAAAATAGTACAAGTATAAGGGAGCAGTGAGCATAGACAACAAACCATTAAAAAATACATGTTCCATTTAGCAATGGAACTTCATAAGCTTTTAGGCTTTCCCTCTAGGCTCAGCTGGTAAAGAATCTGCCTGCAATGTGGGAGACCTGGGTTTGATCCCTGGGTTGGGAAGATACCCTGGAGAAGGGAAAGGCTATCCACTCCAGTATTCTGGCCTGAAGAATTCCATGGACTGTATCGTCCATGGGGTAGCAAAGAGTCGAACATGACTGAGAGAATTTCACTTTCCAACCATCCAATGTCTCATTTAGCATCCTCCCTTCTCTCACTCAGCTAACTAGTCCTGTTTACTTATAATGTATCAGATATAAAAGAATAAGGCCTAAAGAACGTACTTGTGGGAATCAAACATATGTGTAAACAAACTCTGAAATAAGCCACAAGAAGGATTTGAGAAAAAAATGCTTAAAGTGATAATGGAACACAGTGAAAAGAACAAGTTCTGTGGAATGATGTATGAGCCATATAGACCATTCACTCAAAAAATATCATCTCCTATGTGTCTGTCTCGTCACTGGCAGGATCATGTGTGGGATGTACACCCTGTTCCTAAGAACTCAGAGTTTGATTAATAGAAAAAATGCTCTTATTTATTGGGCACTGCCATTATCCCATAAATCCTCACATAAAAGCCTTTATACAAAGAAACTGAGAAGCAGAGAAGACAGGTAATCTACCCAGTTGGAGCTGGGGTTGATTTCAAAGCTCATTATTTGTTTACTACACAGTGCCTCTCAGAACAGTACAGGGAACGATGTATAAAGTGTTATGAGAACTTAGAACAGGGTATAACTGGAGGGAAACTAGGAAAATCTGCCAGCAAAAGATGGGATTTTATAGCAGAAAGCAACAGGATGGCTGTTACCTTTATTTGCTCTAATGAAAAAATCTTTAATATCAAGATCTAGTGACAGAATATTTTTCACCCATCCTACTATGTATTGGAAGCAGCACACAGATGCAATTTTACTGGGTTTTTTCCCATTTGGGCACCCCAGGTTATATGTAGAAGTGATTTAGGGGTGACATTTCCAGAAGAATTTATTTGCCCCATCAGAAGTCTGTTGCATGAGGCCTCTTCTCTCCCATCCTAATCCAACAGCAAAAATGCCTGGGGCTCAAAGTTCACTACATATTATTGTAGAAAACAAACCCAGGGCTCTGAGGAAAATCAGCTCATCCTTTTCCCTCATCCAAGCATGGCTCAACTGGTATAAATCAATTTATTTGCTCTGGGTTTGAGAACAGACATTTGAGCCTTGTGTGTATAAAAAGCAAGTCACAATATCCCCAGCCTGAATAATTCATGTTGTTTGTAACGGCTCTTTTAAGCCTTTCTGTTAAACTTGAAGATTAGTTTTTTGGTTTTTTTTTCTTCCTTAATCAAAGCTTATTTTGATTCAACTTTGAACAATTCCTCAAGCTGGATTGCTCAACTATTGGATTCCATATTCTGGGCACTTGGAAGCAGGTTGCCGCTGGTTCTTAGGCCTGCTGTATTATTCAATGCCTTTGTAAATGATAAATAGGTTGAAAGCCTAGAAGGCTATTTTCTAATTTCTCAAGGGTCTCTTTACCACCTAATTTTCTTTTCATCAAATGTTATTTACTGAGTAACTCCAATCAACAGCTTTGGTATTGCAGCTTGCTGTGATTTTAGCAGATAATAAATGTTACAGTGGGGAGGGTAAGAGATCTTAGCCTCAAATTTAGTAATACTGTTTGTTTGAAACTGACTCTGCCTTCATCAGACCAAGTCTCACAGGGGGCAAGCCCTTTACTCAGCCATTTTGGTAAGATACCCAGGGTTCTTATTGGAATCTCTAGGATTTGCCACGTGTGCAAGAGAAGAAAACATTTCAGTGATCTAAGAAACAATGTGATCTCATTTCTGTCTTGGAAATTGCTTTATATTATGTGTTTTACAGGCACACAGGCATATTAATATACAATCTATCAAAAACATAAGAACGAAGATGTTAAATTAATATGTCACAAAGAGACTGGCAGGAAAGAATCATTTCTACTTGAAAGGAAAGTAGACTTAAGATGGGAAGTCACAGAAGGCAAACATGTACAAGGCAAGTCAGAGTAGCCCCTTCTACACCACAGTAACCACCATATGTCAAACTAAGCAGTCTTTCACGCTGAGCTCAAATGCAGCTCAGAATCCTTCTTGACAGAATTCTCCAGTAAGCAACTGGTGATCTTCAGCTGCTATGCCAGAGAAAAATCTTGGCCATTACTGATTTCTTAGGATAGTTATGTCCAAATGCAGGGACATTCATAAACAATCCAAGAGGAGGCCTTAGAGATATTCCCTATTAAACACCGTAACAAAATAATCTAACCACAAATGGGGAGGGAGTCCATGTGATTATTTCAGAATTGACAAGGAGAATGCCAGGGTTCCTGTTGCAGTGGGTTTTCCATGACAGTTTACTGTGAATATTTTATCTCATTAATAGCTAGTTTATTGCATGGCCATCTAGTTTACTCCATTAGCAGTTATTCTGCCTCATTAATAGCAAGCTTGCACCTCCTTTGAACCTTTTGGTTAAGATCTCTGTGTGGCATCTTTTGACGTCAGTAGTGGCATCTTTGACCTTCACTACGCAGAGCTTCTAAATTTTGTATTAGTCCCTAACTTTTATCTCAATATGCCTGAAATATAAAGAGCAGTTTTTGTTTCCCTGTGTGAAATGCAGGCAAACAAGAGATGCCACATTTTACCATTTTACAGTCTAAAAAAGGCAGGTATTTTTCTATTCTTTGAGCTCTAAATATGATAGTTCTTCATCCAGATGTTTATTTCTCTGTGACTTTCAGTATGACATTTCATAACAGTTATATAAAACCTATGCCAAACACTATTGCTTCACATGTGTTAAGTCTTAGCCTCACAAAAAGGCGTTGTAAAACCCTTTGAGAATTCAGGTAAGGAGAAGACAACATTCCAGTTTTCCTTCTGACCTTGTAGTTTTCAGAATTTATGAAAAGCTGATTATGAGAAGACTAAAACTTACTTCAAACGATGCTAGAAGATATTTTACCATTCAAGTTAGTAACATCAAATGTCAACTTTATGGCTTCACTCAAAAAGGAATGAGGTAAAGACAGGGACACACAGGTTGCCTTCAACACTATGGGTTTTTTCTAGTTGCCACATGCAAATGAATGTGTGGCAACCTGTGTGTTGTCAGCTTGGTAAAAACTAACCACCTTCCCACAACTTTGTCAGACTATTTTAATACAGTGTTTAATAGGGAACTAACCACTACCAGCCTTCTAAGCTCCCCTGGTAGCTCAGTTGGTAAAGAATCTGCCTGCAATTTAGGAGACCCTAGTTTGATTCCTGGGTCAGGAAGAGTCACTGGAGAAAGGAAGGCTACCCACTCCAGTATTCTTGGGCTCCCCTGGTGGCTCAGCGAGTGAAGAATCCGCCTGCAATGAGGGAGACCTGGGCTCGATCGCTAGGTTGGGAAGATCCCCTTTGAGAAGGGAAAGGCTACCTACTCTAGTCTTCTGGCCTGGAGAATTCCACGGACCGTGCAGTCCCTGGGGTCGCAGAGTCGAACACGACTGAGCGACTTCACTTCACACCAGCCTTCCAAGCTTTATTCTGTCTCACAGAGGAGACGTCAGGGACTGTATCCCCAATCCCTGTCCCCATACAGTTCTAGATTACAGCTGGCCCTCAAGAAGAACAAATATAAGATTTGAAAGGTGAAAGAGAATAAGAAATCTTTATTTCCTCGGAGTAGTGGTAATCAGACATGCAGGCTGAGATATTTCACAGCAGCTTCCCAATGAGCTGATGAAAACTATGCTTTGTGACTCTGCAGTGGAAGCTGGTGGGAGTTTCCTGGAGACTGGAGAACCACAGCAGGCTCTGAGTGAGCTCTACAAGCCACCTGCTTCAAAGCTTGTGGCTGAGATCTGTGTGCCATCCCCAATCTTTATGTCCCTACAGCTTCTAATATAAGCCCCTAATTCCTATCTATTGGGTTGGCCAAAATGTTCTTTCTGGTTTTCCCATGTCACGGAAAAATCCTAACGAACTTTTTGGCTAACCTAATAAAATTCATCACCACTGAAATATAGAGTAGCATCTTGTTTTTCCTGCCTGAACATTATCTAACATAAGTGAATGAATAAAATAATGAATACTCAGAATACTTATCAAGCATTATAGACTGCTCATCATATTATAAAAACAACTGAGAAACAGACATTTGTTGCTAAGCAAATACTTGAGTTTCCCATATTTCCAATCCTCTTTTGCAGTTGGCTGAGATCACGGAATTAATTCTGGCCATGAGGACTATCCATAAGCAAACTGATGGACCATTTCAGGGCCAAGGCATTTAAGAGCTTCTCTTGCTACCTCCACACTCTGTTCCTCTTTCGCAGAGGTTCTGTATTACAGTGGGTCAGCTACAAGATGACAGAGTTTCCAGGAGATGGGAGCTCTAAACACTACAAGCAGTGGAGCTACCTTGTTGATCTCTGTTGAACATGAAACATGAACAAGAAGGAAATCTTTGCCAAGTATAAAGTGCTGAGATTCTGTTTAAATTTGTTAACACAGGTGGCCCTAGCTTGGTCTGTTTCACAGGCACAAGACCTACTTAAGAAACAATGGAACCTGTCTTAAAATTTGAAACAACAATTTCACTTCTAACTAAAATGTACTACATTATCATTAAAAGAAATGTACTATATTATTAAAATAATCCTATTGAAATAGTGTATGCAGATATTGACACAGACACGAACACATACACGTATACATAAAGTGTTAGTCATTCAGTCATGTCCGACTCTTTGTGATCCCATGGACTGTAGTCCGCCAGGCTTCTCTGTCCATGGAATTCTCCAGGCAAGAATACTGGAGTGGGTTGCCATTCCCTTCTTCAGAGGATCTTCCCTATCCAGGGATCAAACCTGGGTCTCCTGCATTGCAGGCAGATTCTTTACCATCTGAGCCATCAGGGAAGCCCCTATGTACATATAAAGCATACACTCAAATGTTGAGAACTACAAAACAATTAGTCAATAAATGAATAGAGACACAAAAATATTCACACGGGGAAAATATAAACTCCAAACAAGGTATTTTCCTTCACTAGTATTAAAAATGCAAACTGAAATAAGCTGTCACTTTAAAGTTATGAGATTATAAGTTAAAGTGTCCATCTTAGAAGAACAATACCTCAAGTTGGTTCAGTCATAACAGGAAAACTTGCTCACCAAAATTTTGGTGGTGCAGTATAAATAAATGTTTTTAGAAAGGAATTTAGCAGGAAATGTGAAATAAAACTTGTCCTAACCTTTGCCCTCAGTCACACTCTGGTGAATACTTGAAAAGTGGAGAAAAAGTGGAGCTATATATATGAACAAGTTTGTTGCCAATACTGTACATAATAGTGCAAAAACTGAAGTAAGAGCAGATGTAACAACTATGGTACATTAACATGATATGATACTATATCACTATTAAAAAGGTAATATAAAGCAGGTTCTTCAACTATGCATTACAATTATACACTGCTTGGCCCCAGTCTCAGAGGATGTGATTTGGTGGATCTGGATTGGGAGCCAAGAATTTGTATTTCTAAGAAGTTTTCAGGAGATACTGCTGATGCAGATTTATTTCAACACTAGCAGTAGGAGTGTACTAAATTGTGGAGTAGAAAACGGCAACACACTCGAGTATTCTTGCCAGGAAAATCCAATGGGACAGAGGAGCCTGGCGGCCTACAGTCCAGGGGGTTGCAAAGAGTCGGACATGCCTAAGCAACTGAGCAGTATGTGTATGTGTTTTGGTTAATTTCTTGCCAAGGTATGCAATGGCGCTTCCAGAGTAAAGAAGCTGGCACCTTTTTTTGACAATAGTTTTTAAACACCAATCTCAATTAAACTTATCAATGACAAAGGAAGAGTCCTTGTTACATTTGGCTCTCTGCCATTCATCAGTAGGCTTCACTCATCTCATCTCCCTAAATGGTGTCAGTTAATCTTTTTCATGCATGATCTACTCTCCACACAGATGTACCACAGCAGATTAAACATGTGTGCATGTGTGTATATATATCTCTCAATTATAACTCTCCAATGGCCTCCTATGGAAATGTGAAGGAAAGAAAAAATTCAAACTCTAAGTACAGGGACCACGTGCCCTGGTTTGCTTGAGTCAGACATGGTTTTTACCTGCTGTCCTGGATTAGCTATCAGTAACGCCCAAGTGATTCAGAAGTGTTTTTGTTTGGACAATAAGGATAAGGATAGTTGTGATATTGTGATTTATAAGAAAAATATATGTTTGGTCTTTGCCAAGGGTTCCTGAACCACAGTTCACCAAACCCTTGGATTCTTAAGTAGGGGAAGTGATGAATCTGTCTCTTACCATGTTAAAGAGATCAGGGCCCCACCTAGGACAGCAATTGCCTGCTGGAAGAATCAATCATGTTAGATTCCATCCATTACTCCCCTCACCACACCCCCTCTCCTCCACCCATGATCCCCAAGGGGGGCGGAGAGAGGGCTGGTGGTTTATTTAACCAATCACGACTATGTAATGAAGTCTCCATAAAAGGACAAGGTGTGGAAAACTTCCAGGCTGGAGAACATGTGGAAATTTGAAGACAGTGGTGTGTCCAGAGACAGCATGGGAGCTCTGTGATCCTTCTCCATACCTTGCCCTAGGCCTCTCTTCCATTTGGCTGTTTGCCAGTTATATCCTGTCATAATAAACAAATAATCTGGTGAGTACAATGCTTCTGAGTTCTGCGAGCTACAGAAGAGTCCAAGAAGGGGATCTCGGGAACCTCTGTTTTACAGTCAGTCAATCAGAAGTACAGGTAATAAACAACCTGAACTTGCAACTGGCATCTGAAGTTCAAGGGGCAAGTGGAGGGAACCCCTCATTGTAGCCCGTCAGTCAGATGCACAGGTAACAATCAGGACTCAAGACTGACTGAGGTCAGCGGGAAGGAGGGAATGCAGTCTTTGTAGGACTGAAACTTAACCTGTGGAATCTGAAGCTATCTTTGTGTAGATAGTATCACGATTGAGTTGAATCACATGACACCCAGTTGGTATCTGGAGAACTGCTTGGTGGTATAGGAACACTCCTCACTTCAGAAATGATACCAGGATTGCACTTAATAGGATTGCCAGATAAACTGTAAAACATCAAATATTGCATAGGACATACCTATAGTAGAGTTTTTTCATCGTTCATCTGATATTCAAGTTTAACAGTCTCTTATATTTTTATTTGCTAAATCTAGCAACATTATTAACTTCACACAATGGCCTTAGGAGTTATGCCCCTGCCTACCACTCTGTCCTCTCTGCACCCAGCCCTACCTGACCTCAGACACCTTGAACATCCATACTCATTCCCTCCTCTGTATCCTGCACTTCCTCTCTGATCTCCCTAGATCACTCCCCTTCTTTTTTTCGTCTTTACTCAGCTGACTGCTTCTGATCAACAGGGTCTCAGCAAACATCAGCTCAGAAAGACTTTCCCCAATCACCTGAGTGAAAGATGGTCCATACCCTCTCCTCTACTTCTGTCACTATCTAAAATTAACAGCAGCTATTTCCATGGCTCACTTTCTCATTATAACAGATATTCCCTGAGATCAGGAAGACTTGCTGGGGTAAAGTATACATGCCGGAGCAAAGCTTGGAATAGTCTATACTCAGTAACTAGCAATACTTTTCTATCAAAACCCTAATCTTGAGTTTCTGGGGACACAGTATTTTTCTCTATAAGGAGGGTCACACTTCTTTAGAAAGATCTAAGACTTGAATCTGAGCTATTTCCAAAAGTGCAATGGTTGTGCACGTGATAATAGTTTTATAAAGTATGTTAATCAAGGAACCATGAAAATCATTTAATCTAAGAAGTTACCTCACCACCATCAAATACTGATTATATTTCCATAGAAACTGACTCATTACCATGAAGCTGATAAACATGGCTGAAGGGAGACCCCTGCATAAATGTATTCGTCAGAATCTCCAATTCCATCTGCTGGCAGGAAACAATCATTTTAAAGACTGACACACAAAAAGTAACAATACTGCATACTTCCTTTCTCTACAGTAGAATCAAAGATTAATAAAGATAATAAAAATAAAACTACCATATTAAAAAATGCCATGGTAAGGGCTCAGAAATATATGATGATAGATGTTATGATGATGTCTAAAATAAAGACCTAAAATAAATATTTGAAGTTCTTAAAAAGAACTATTTAGGCTGTACTCTGTTAAAAACATTTAAAAAGATGAGAATAATGGAATGATTCCATGGATGATGTATATGCATGAAACAGTTCTCTAACTGTGTATGTAAATAAACACATAGGTACACACGTGAAGTAAATGAAATTTTGTTTTCTATTTAAATTTAAACCAAAGGTATGAAATGCTTAATTGGAAACCCACCTCCATATTCTTGCTTGGAAAATTCCATCAACAGAGGAGCCTGGCGGGCTACGGTCCATGGAGTTGCAAAGAGTTGTATGCACATGAAATGTTTATTTTCACATTCAAACACCATATTTTCATTCTTCTTTGGATATTATTTTAAAATAAGCCTCCTTTTCATTTATGCTGCAGGTAATTTTAAGGCGCTCACCCCCATGAGAATCTGAGCTCCATACTGACCTGCTGTTGAAACCAGTAGGAAGGCTGTTACATCAGCGCCCTGGTCTCCCACGTGATCTTCCCTGCCCTGTTCCCCCGCTCAGAATTCAGGTCCTCGGCTTAAAGAGCCCATTCAGACTATGATACCTGAGTCAGAGTTGGCTCTGCACTGATCTCAGAGTGTGGCTAATTCTACAGCCCTCTCTTGTTCTAGACAGCATTTTTATATTGAGGAGCTAAACCAGTTTCTATAATGCAAAAATGTGCTATCTGATAAGATTTTAAGGTTTAAGATCATGTAGTGATTAACTTTTTTGTTCTGATTTACCTCTTAGTTTTATTCAGATACATGTAACCTTACTAGCTAAAGTAATAATTTTCACAAATGATTTTCTAATTATGAGTAATTAGTTCATGATTATAGAGAGAGGTTTTCTACAAACTCTGCCTTCAGTTATGGTAAAAACTTCAGTGATTTAAAAAGTCCAGTAAAATGTACTAAAGATAAAATGGAGAAAGCAAAGAAGAACATTCCATAATTTAATGCATTGCTCTTCTATTTCAGTTGTACTCTGAGATAATCAGTTGTTAATTTAAAAAGACCTCTGGAAAAAAAAAATAAATAAAAAGACCTCTGGGCTGAATACAGGGTGCAGCACGTGAAGACTTGGGGTGGCCTTTGTTTGACTCTGGATAATGGGATACACTTCTGTTTACACCACTTTACTCCCTAGTCAAGGCAAACCTCTAGCTGACATTACTGGCTGGAGACCTGCTCCAGTATTCTTGCCTGGAAAATTCCATGGACAGAGGAGCCTGGCGGGCTACAGTCCATGGGGTTTCAAAGAGTTGGACATAACTGAGCACACACGCATAACAATATATTGTAATAAAAGTTACTTGAATGTGGACTCTGTGTCTATCAAAATACCTTATAGTCCAAATTTACTGCCTTTTTTCATCTTATCTAAGTACTCATTGTGCACTGTGGCCTTAACTTTTGCAGCTTAAGGTATGACAGCAAAACTAGTATGATTTCTTTTTCCTTTTTCACACATTCATTCTTACTGCAGAAGCAACTTCAGCATATGATTTTTTTTTTCTTATTAAGTTGAGAACTTTCACCTTCTCACTTAAAGGAAGTACATTATGGCTTCTCTTTGGCACATCTGAACTGCCAGCATCACTGGTCTTGCCCTTTGGGGCCGTTAATTATTATGTATAGTAAGAGCGACTTACAAGCACTGTCACACTGCAACACTTGATCTGGTAACTGAAATGGTTATTAAGTGACTAACAGGCAGACATGCTGGACAAAGGCCCATTTAGGGCAAAATGGGGTGAGACTGTGAGAGATTTCAGTACCATACCCAGGACAGTGTGCAATTTAAAATTTACATAAGATGTTTATTTCTGGAATTCCCCATTTACTGTTTTCAGACTGTGGTTAATCTTGAGTAACAAACTCTGAAAGAGAAAACATGAATTGGAGCGGGGGCGGGGGGGGGAATCTACTGTATTTTGTAGACTCTCCTTCAACTTGTGTTTGATGTTTCCTTGTGATTAGACTCAAATTATGAATCTTCAGCTTGATGGACAGAGGGGGAACGCAGTGCTGTTTTCATTGCATCCAATCAGATGTCAGATGGTTTCTATCTGTCCCATTCTAAATGATACTCATTTTGATTCCCTGGATAACCTGGCCTCTGCCAAGTTTCTCCACTGTAAAGTTATTTGGTCCACCTTTGTAAATTATAAGTATTTGGGAGGGGGTACTTTGAAACCATGCAAATACCTGATTCTTCATCAAACTTTCTATTTATTCATTCATTTACTTGTTTCATGTGATAATGGGGTTTCTAGTTTTATTTAATGGGTTATACTCTATCCTCATCTATTTTGATGTTCATACTGTCCCATATTTGGACAAAAGGAGTATCTTGGAGCTGACGCAGCCCCATGGTTCTTTGAGCACTTCCTCGTTTTCTGAAACAAGATATTCATATTCATCTTCTCCTTTGCCTGTTCCAGCCTTGAAATCAGCCATTGCTAAAAGAACCCTTAATCTTTTTTAGTGGAGAATGATTTTGAGAAGCCAAGATTTCGATGCTGCTGCTGCTGCTGGTAAGTCGCTTCAGTCGTGTCTGACTCTGTGCGACCCCACAGATGGCAGCCCACCAGGCTCCCCCATCCCTGGGATCCTCCAGGCAAGAACACTGGAGTGGGTTGCCATTTCCTTCTCCAATGCATGAAAGTGAAAGTGAAGTCACTCAGTCGTGTCTGACTCTTCGCGACCCCATTGACTGCAGCCTACCAGCTCCTCCGTCCATGGGATTTTCCAGGCAAGAGTACTGGAGTGGGGTGCCATTGCCTTCTCCAAAGCTGCTTCACAGAGAGGAGCAAAGGCAAGGCTCCCAGCCCAGCCCTGTTGTGAGAGGGTCAGTGAAGAAGGCGCGGGGAGTCAGTCATGTCTGACTCTTTGCAACCCCATGGACTATAGCCCACCAGGCTCCTCTGTCTATGGGATTTCCCAGGCAAAAACACTGGATCGGGTTGCCATTTCCCTCTCTAGGGGATCTTCCTGACCCAGGGATTGAACCCATGTTTCATGCTTGTCAGGTGGATTCTTTACCACTGAGCCACCCTGCATGCCCGCATTCATGAATGTGTATATATACTGATTTTCATATCAATCTATATATTGAAAATATGAATTCACAACAAAACATTTAATTTCAACCCCATATCACAGGATTCATTCTGGTCTTCTCTCTCTCTCCATAGCTTTATTTTCCTCCTCTGACAGCAAGAAATCAGGTTTCCTGTTCCCTCTGTGTCATCAATTTCCCATCACCACCTCATCCCTCCAATATGGTGATGCCTTCCTCAATCCACTTGGGCTCTGTCTGGGCCACATGCTTACATGGAAGCCATTTTTACCAGATTGGGCTCTGATTTTGTAGGCCAGGCTACCCATGTACAGATACTTTACTCACCCCACGTGGGCTCTTGCTTCTGATGGGCGCCATCCCCTCTCCTGCATGGGCTCTGACACCAGGCAGACTCTTGGCAAGAATCCCTCCTCACTCCACTTGCACACTGTGACAGGGCTTTCAACTCCATGGATGCCCTTATCACTCAGTTTGGGTTCCCCATGCCTGCCCATAGCTGTTTGGGTGACACTATCACCTGTTTGGTCTTGAAGATCCCATACCAGGCCATTCCCTCATGCAAGGCCTACCCTGCTCTGCCCTACTTAACTGATCTACTCTGTGGCCTGGATTGTTAGGAGATGGAAGGAAATAGAAAGGAAGGGTAAAGGAAAAGCCATTAGATTCTTTTCAAGGACTTACTGTGGTGATCATGTATCAAATCATCATACTGTACTCATGAGACTAATGTTATATGTCAATTATATCTCAACGAAAGTAAATAATACATTAAAAAAGAAACAAAGGCTAAGCATGTCCATTCTTACCATGGCTATTAATTATCTACATGAGAAAGGCACTGATATAATAAAGACACAAGACTATTTGTGGTTGAAAAAAGAAAGAAAGGCCTCAAATTGACACTCTAACTGTCCATCTTAACAAACCAGAAAAAGAGTAAATTAAACCCAAAATAGAGAAAGAAAATAATAAAGGTAAGGCCAGAAATTGATAAAACTAGAAAAAGAGAAACAACATAGGGGAAAAAAAATGAAACCAAAAGTTGCTTCTTTGAAAAGATCAGTATAATCTACAAAGCTATAAGGGCAAACAGGAGAGAAGACACAACTTAACCAGTATCAGGAATGAAAGGGGAAATATTACTACTGATCCAACAGACAATAGAGAATAATTAAGGAATACTATGAGCAACTTAATGTGAATAAGATTCAAAAAAATTTAATTTTAATTTTCCCATTTAACAGATCTTGAAGATATTTAGTGGCACCACAACACATTTATAATAACTGCATAATATTTTTCAGTTTGAATTACAAACAGTATCAGTCTTCTACTGATGGACACAGAGACAGTTTTAGATCTTTTCTTCCTACAAACAACACTGTAGTGTACATCCATGGAGAAATGCCTTTGGGTATGTGTCACATTTTCAAATTATAAAAGTTTATTTAGTCTTAAAATCAGGTAGTTCAAGTACAAAAATGTGAAACGAGGGCACCGTATCCTAATTGTGAATTTGGGCCACAGAATTTAAGGTTAAAAGGTCATAAGAGATCATTTTGTCCAAATGCTAGAGTCTGCCTGTTGTTGTAATTGTTCAATTGCTCAATCACATCTGACTCTTTGCAACCCCATGGACTGCAGCATGCCAGGCTTCCCTGTCCATCACCTACTCCTGGAGTTTGCTCAAACTCATGTCCACTGAGTCAGTAATGCCATCCAACCATCTCATCCTCTGTTGTCCCCTTCTCCTCCTGCCATCAATCTTTCCCATCATCAGGGTTTTTTCAAATGAGTCAGTTCTTCACATCAGGTGGCCAAAGTATTGGAATTTCAGCTTCAGCATCAGTCCTTCCCATGAACAGTCAGGACTGATTTCCTTTAGGATGGACTGGTTTGATCTCCTTGTAGTCCAAGAGACTCTCAGAGTCTTCTCCAACACCACAGTTAGAAAGTATCAATTCTTTGGTGCTCAGCCTTCTTTATGGTCCAACTCTGACATCCACATTATGACTACTGGAAAAACCACAGCTTTGAATACACCAAACTTTGTCGGCAAAGTAGTTATCTCTGCTTTTCAATATGCTGCTGTGGTTCCTCACAACTTTTCTTCCAAGGAGCAAGTGTGTTAATTTCACAGCTGCAGTCACTGTCTGCAGTGATTTTGGAGCCCAAGAAGATCAAGTCTAGTCACTGTTTCTGTTGTTTCCCCATCTATTTGCGATGAAGTGATGGGACCAGATACCATGATCTTCATTTTTTGAATGCTGAGTTTTAAGCCAGCTTTTTCACTCTCCTCTTTCACCTTCATCAAGAGGCTCTTTAAGTTCCTCTTCACTTTCTGCCATAAGGGTGGTGTGATATACATATCTGAGGTTACTGTTATTTCTCCAGCAATCTAGATTCCAGCTTGAGTTTCATCCAGCTTGGTATTTCATATGATGTACTCTGCATATAAGTTAAATAAGCAAGGTGACAATATATAGCCCTGACATACTCCTTTCCCAATTTTAAACCAGAATCTGCCTAAATCTCTTTAAATAGGTGAAGGAAGGTCAAAGCAATTTATGGACAAGGCAAATACTAGCACCCATGAAAATCCAGACAGGGTTCCATACAGAAGTTGCCATAGGACCAAAGTCTCAACCTCTAGGAGGTGACCCTCTCACTATCTTCTTTGCACCACTTGCAGCTCTACCTGGTATTGCACTGCTTACATTCACAGAACCCTTTAAATTTCATGATGTACAATTTACTCATTGACAGAGTCGAGACCCTAAAGTTGAAATCAAGTTAAACTTCTGGCTCCTCTTCTATGAATGTTCCAGCACTAAATCAATGACTTTGCTTTTAACACTTAATTATCTTTATCATCCCCAAATGCATCACATTAATGAAAGATAAGATCAATAAGAAAGAGGATGATCAAAGAAGATAAAACTGAAAACAGGATTTTAAAGATGAGGACAACCCATGGAAGAAGATAAACAACTAAAACAGAACAAAACAAGGTAAAAGTGGTTCAGAAGGGCAAACTACCTTATAAGAGTTGAAAGAAAAGACCACTGAGTTACAGGAGATACAACAAACTGTAGGCTTAATCAGCTACAGAAATTTACCAGACAGGAACTGAAGTAAGAAAAACTTGGACATACCAAAAAATAAAAATAAAAAAAGCACAGTCTTGGCTTGTTTGCCTTCTACTTTAAATATTTCAATGCATTAAGTTATTTTCCACTGCATACATGCTTAGTTGTGCCCGACTCTTTGCAACCTCATGGACTGTACCGGGCCACTCTCCTCTGTCCATGGGATTTCCCAGGCAAGAATACTGGAGTGGGCTGCCATTTCTTTCTCCAGGGGATTTTCTTGATCCAGGAATCGAACCCACATCTCCTGCATTGGCAGGTGGATTCTTTACAACTGAGCCATGTGGGAAGCCCCCATTTTCCACTAAATCTTAAACCCCAAACTGAGCAGTTATATTTAGATTGCATTAATTAGCCATTCCTTTAAATTACGGTCAATTATTTTTCTCAACTAAATACAGAGGAAAAAATAATGTAGGGATAAAACATAAGGTATATTCTTACAAGGAAAATCTTCCATCACACACACACACACACACAAACAACTATCTTAACACATCAAATTAACAAGAGCCTAAACTTAAAAAGGAGATACATGAATTTTTCAAAAGTATTTAATACACATCTGAAATTGACCCTTCATGTCTCATGCCACAGAAATGGCAACCTGCAGTAGTTTTTAAGTAATTTTTTTTTTTTTTTACAACTCTAAAATATGCCAACTCAAGTTTCTGATGATTCAGCTGGTACCATCTTCAGGGGACTGCACTATTCCTTGTGATTTCCTTCCACCCTGCCCACTATAAATAGTCCTTTTATTAATCCTTCTTGAATTACCCTCAATTGCAGTGTGCCTTCTATTTACTGCTGGGACCCTTGCTGCTTCTACAGATTGTGAGTGGTGTGCAATGCTCTTTCAGGGGACTTGGTCATAAAGGAAAGGTAGGGGTAGATATGAGTAGAGGGAGGAACAGGATGCAGTCATCTCTTCATTCTTTCAATCTGTTAGGAAATGTGTGCATTATATTATGTTACTTAAGAGTGCAAAAAAAAAAAAAAGTCATATTTTCAAAAATTCTTACAATGACATCTGGCTCTAGCTTTACTTGTTTGAGATTAAGTTCTAGAGAGCTACTTCTAACTGGGCCGGCAAAGCACAGGAGAGCAGGTCAAATTCTGATCTTCTCTCCTGGGCACTGGTCAAGCTGGGCTCCTTTGCCCTTGTATCATGGTCCTTTTGGAGGCAGGCATCCTGTGTCTTAGTTTAGAACTGGGATGAAGTCTCCAAGGCCTCAGAGACCACTCCACAGCTATTCCTCCAAAGTCAGTCCATCCTGGGATATATGGTGACCCATGTCACCACCATATGCAGTCCCAGTAACCTGAATTCTCCAGGCCAGAATACTGAAGTGGGTAGCCTTTCCCTTCTCCAGGGGATCTTCCCAACCCAGGGATCGAACTCAGGTCTCCCACATTGCGGGAAGATTCTTTACCAACTGAGCTACCAGGGAAGTCCAGACTTTGGCATATATCTCATTTAATCCATCCACTGACAAGGCCACTGAGGCTCACCAAGTATGAACTGGTGAAGTCTTTGAGCGGGGCTCAGCCTTTCTAACACGTGTGACCTGCAAGGTTCAGAGCTGCCACTGGCAAAGCCCTCCCAGAATGTTCGTCCCCATCTTTCTACCTGGTAGAATCCTCTGCTTTCTTAAAGCAAAGCCTGGCTTTTTATCTCCCTGAACTTTTCCATGGCTACAGTCAACAGGGTTGGTTCTTTGTCTCCCTCTGTCCCCAGAGCTACTTCAAGGCCTCTTTGTTACAATTCTTATTACTTGCTTCCTTCTTACATGCATTTTTGAGGGTCGTAAATACTAACTGCAAGATGTTTGGGAAACCAGGACTGAAGGTATATTATTCATCTTTGATCTTTAGCTCTTGCACGGGGCCTGGTATGTGTGATATGCTCTATCCTATTTGCTAAGATAAGAAAAAAAGGAAGGAATTTCTTACACTGTCCCACCACCATCTATGGCTTAGAAAAAACAAACACACACATATGCTTTATCTTGTATGAAAGTTTCTAACCAGTAGTGTCTTGTCATCCCAAATAATGAGATGTGTCATATATACAACTGGGAATAACAGATAAGCTAAAAAGGCAGCAAAAAATAATATTTAATGAAAATAATATTTAAAGTAGTGACAAGAACATCATTCCATAATGATTCCAAAATTGACCTGGAACATAAAATACCCTGAATTAAGTTAAAAAAAGGAGAGCAACACAGATGAATTATTTTTATATAAGGAAAAAGATAAAGAACTTGCAAAAACAGAAGACTGACAGAAAGATTAACATTTAAGATCAAGGCAACATCTCTAAAATTCTAAAGCTTAAAAGCGGATTGTGCTTGTGTACTAAGTCAATTCACTAGTAGTGTCTGACTCTGGGCAACAATATGGACTGCAGCCCGCCAGGCTCCTCTGTCCATGGGATTCTCCAAGCAAGAATACTGGAATGGGTTGCCATGCCCTCTTCTAGGTATCTTCCTGACAGAGGCATTGTTTTGTACTGAGTTACTTTCCTGCACTGGCAGGCGGGTTCATTAATACTAGTGGTTTATAAAATGGATTATAGAGTGGATTACGATGATTCTATATTGTCTTTATGGTGGTTGAGATGAATAAAAATCTGCAAACATAACACAATTAGGGTCTAAAATTGTCATTTTCAATGTTCCAATCTAGAACTAAAAGGAAAAATGAGAAAATATCAGTGGTGTATTAAAAATGCAAAGTGAACAGTATTAATAAGATCTCACTTACAAGGTACAGAATAAAATTAACTTACTCTCCTCAACACACTGTGAGGCATGGTTTTAACAAAATTCTTTTAGTTTTCCCTGTGTACAATTATATAAAATATCATACCACTGCAAAGCTAATTTATGTCAAATTGAGACCCTAAAATGTAAATTTAGTGTATCATATTCAAAATTCAGCACTCTTTTCACTGGTTGCATTAAGCATAAAATAAAAACAGTTCTCAGGAAAAAAAAAAAAAAAAAAGAACTGTCAATTTCAGGAAGAAAAATACTGTTGACCACAAAACAAGATTTGTTTACCAAGGAACTTTAAGGTCATAATTTATAAAGTAAGAGAATCTTACTTTAAGGTGATAATTTGTAAAATAAGAGAAGCTAAGAAGATCATTTTAATCTTGCATATACTGAACCAGTTATTTCAAGAGTCTTCTTAAAAGTAACTCAGTACAAAACAAGCATATTTTTACTAAGACACTAAGTCCCTTACCTAATTACTATACGAGTGAGCCTGAAATACATGAAAGATGATGTTACAGAATTTTATCCAAAGAAAGTTCAAGAACCTTTGTACCAGGTAGTTAATGTTGCACTTGGAGAAGCCATTCTGTTGCAAATTACTTGATTAGGAGTTAACTTGAAAAGATCCTATCAGAACAGACTGGTTTAACAGATATTATTTGTAAACCTTTTTAATAAGGGATGTTGTAACAAACTTTGCTATTTTATCTTAAAAATTCAGGATCTAGAAGGAAGATAGTTATTTTAAATTCTAGTCACACATTCCTCTCAATACATTCACTAAAATCCATCCTGAACTCAACACCAAATGCCTACAGTCATCCTCTCTAGTAAAGAAATATTAGTAGCCGAAAAATAAGTGTTACGAAATACACGGAGTGAAATAAGTCTGTATGATTATTTATGTTTCTAAAGCATTTCTTGTTTCTTCATTCAATTCATACTTCTTGAGCACTTACTCAGGATTCAGGAAGTGTGACAGGACAGACAACAGGGCAGTAAGTAAGGAAAATTCTGTCTCTGTTCTCAGGCTTACAGTCTAATGGTGAAGATGGCAGGAAATAAATATTTGTACAAAAATATATTTCTTCCATGAAAGATGGTGAAATAGAAAGCTCTCAAGGTTTAGAGTCAGACAACCTGAAACCACTGCCTAGCAGTGAGCTTGTGATCACATTTTAGTAATTTTAGCAAAACAGGAATTGTGAAACCCACCATTGAGAATTCTCCTGAAGACTAATTGGAATAATGTCTGCGAAAGACTGACAATTTACAGGTATTCAAATCATTCTGTTTCTTCCCTCATTTCCTCCCTAATTCTTATTTTCCATCAGCTAAATTTGGCCACAAAAATGTGACAGTGAAAAACCCTTTTTCTCTATTAAATTCAGAAGTTATTTAATAAAAAAAAATTCACTTCAAAACAAAAACTAAAATAATTTTCTTAGTTAATGAAGGAATTATCTCGACTGAGAATAAGTGTATATTGAATTTTGTTATCAAGTTTCCAGTCCATTCTCAGTGTTCATCCATTTTCCCTACAATTTAAAACATTAAAAAAAAGAGTAACATTTTCATTGCCTAAGGGAAAACAAGATTTTATATTCAAAACAACAAAGCACATAGAAAGCAAAGAATAAAACACATACATTCTGAGCTACTTCCTCTTAGGTATAAGAAAACCAAGTTCATGGAATTAAAATTACTTAGGGTTATGAAATCAATGTAAATTTCACAAAGCAAACGCAGTTAAGGCAATTATTTGTAGTTTATAGAATAACACTTTTTTTTTTTTTTTGCTTACTGAGGTTATTGGGTACAATAAAATGTTAATCTTCATTGGAAATGCTCATGCATATTACAATTTCTCCAGCTTTTAACTATATTTTCAAGACACTAGTAGTGTTAGAAGACTTGATCTTGTATATGACATTTTGGAGAATGACAACCATACTCTTCAGTACTGATGATGCCTTTTTAAACCCTATAGATTTAAACTCTGAGCATTTGAATTTATTACAGTCTATTTCAATATAATCTTCCTTGAAAGAAGGTTTAGCATTTTGTTTATAATCTAAAATTCTGATGAGGAAAAGAATCTTGCTGCCTTTTCTACTTGAGATGTAAAGAAAGAAAACAGATGTCATAACTTCAGAATAATAGCATCCTATTGTTGGAAGGGAACTTAAACCAAATTCCTTTATTATATTGAAGAGCAAACACCGGTGGTTTAAAATCCTATTTCAAATAAGTATCAGAATCAGGACTGGAGTGCAACCTACCAGGGTGGATGGGTGGAGGTGTGTGTATGTGCACAGGGGTGGCAGGGGGAGTCGTAGGGTAATGTGTCTGCCATCTTGTGTTTGCCTCTGTATATTGTTGTTATACAGAGTCGCTAAGTCATGTCCAACTCTTTGTGATCCCATGAACTGTAGCCCGCTGATCTGGGGTTTTCCAGGCAAGAATACTGCAACAGGTTGCCATTTCCTTCTTCAGGGGATCTTCCCCACCCAGGGACAGAACCTGTGTCTCCTGAATTGGTAGGCAGGTTCGTTACCACTGAAGCCATCAGGGAAACCTCTCTGTATATTGATGGCAAATTTAACACTCCAAAATGTCTGCTCTACTGAAAGTTGGGAGGGATAATTTTACTATTTTTCTCCAAGTAGTTTTGCATCCAAGTTTTAGGGTTCACACATGTGCTTCCAGCATTCCATGAACATTAAATAATTCTTCTTTTTATATAATTTTAATTGTTTTCAAACAATAAGGAACAAATCACATGAACAACTAAGTGTATTAGACATCAGATTTTAACACATTAGACCTCTTATATACAAATCTTTGCAGCTTAGTTAACCTGCTTTTCTGAAGACACTGGAGTAAAGCAGGGATCACAAATGACAACAGGGACCAAGGAGGTAATGTGAGGGACTGAAGGCAGTAAGGACGCAGCTGCATCTCATCCAGGCAGCTGATCTCTGTGTGAGGAAATACAGAGCCAATGTCGGCCACATTGATTCTCTCAAGTCAAGAACAAAACCCTGTGTCTCTATGAAATTAGGAAAGCAGAAAAAAAAATTACTAGTTAAGGATCCAAACACTGACTAACTTCATCACCACCTGTTCTAATTAACTGAGTTACTAACCATAAGGTGAAAATGCAAGTCAATTAAAGAGAAATAACACAGCATAAGGACCCAGAATGTCCTGGGACTAAAGGCATCGCCCTCATTTAAATTGTTTCATGACCACCTGCAAGTACTTAAGTCAAAGACTCAATCTGCATCTGTCAAGTAGAGAATAACAATACCACCTCATGGGAGTCAGTGGATATTAAATGAGATAATACACACAGATACTGAGGCAGAGTGCCAGCCTTCTAGTAAACCTCTCGTTACTATCATCATCATTTATTTGGGGACTGACTCTTCAGGAACAAGCTGAACTGAGTCAGTGAACTCAATAATCCAATACAGAAGACAAGTGAACACATTCTCTGTAAGAAAAAAACAAGCTCCAAATAAATGCATATATATTTTGGTCTTTTAACACAAATGTATCAAATGGTTCTATAAAACAATTTATCTTCAATGGACTTACAAGTCAAAAATTACTGGTTTTATAAATACAATAGTTACCTAATAAGGAGCACAATTATACACAGGAAGAGAAATTATAGGATGAGATTTCCCCAACATAGATTATCACTTAAAGCTATAGTCTTTTATGTAGTATTCAGCATAATCTGCCTGATTTCTTAAAACTGCAACTGCTGTTGGCCCTATTAAAATCCATAAAGGCTATCATTTTTAGATTAATTTTTTGGAGTCACTTGTATGAGATTTTTTATTTTTCTTCAGTATCAAATTTAAGTAATTTAGGAAGCTTTTCTTTCTCCAACCACATTACAGATAACCATCGGTTTCAACAGAATTGTTTAATAAAATTGTTTTCACTTGTAAGAAGAGACATTTGTTAACAACGGAAGATCAATAGCCTATTAGCTTTTCAGACTCTAGCTTCAATCAGACACTCCAACCTATTGCGCTCTGTGGTGTAACCAGAAAAAGCACTAGTATATTTCAAGGAACTTATAGTCAATATAGGAAAATGAGGTGAAAATTTAAAAGATAATTTACCTTTAAAGCTACTATAAATTTAAGCTTGTGCATAAAATAGATCATTGTAATAGTAACTTAATCGAACCAATTTAAAATAACTTTCAAAAATGGATTTATATATAAGGATTTATATAGTGCTTTTGCTATTCAGTTTCAAACACATTTGTAACTTTATAGGTATGCTTCCTAAATAAATATAAATAAGTAAGAGTAATCATAGAGATAAATCTTTTCTTCTGTAAAGTTTAGAAGTCAAGGAAACAAGCCTCCAGACACTTGAATAACACAATACTCAAAGGCTAGAGGAGACGCAAGGAAAATAAAAACAGAGAAGTTAAGGGCTTTTCTGTATCTGTACACAGGAACAGTGGCTATATTCTCCATGTGTCTCCCAAGAAAGTTCTCAAGTACAGAGCATCATCTTTTCCCTCAAAATGTTTAAGACTGAAGGCCAAAGTTCAAAAATTGCTTTGGAGCTTTCCAACTTCATTTTTGTCAAACCAGATAACTTATTGTATAAAAGGACCAATTTCTGAGAAGCCAGACGACAGGGACCACAGCTGAAATTCTACTAAAGGAGTCTGGATTGTACTGTCACAGGGCCGACTCTGAAACTGAAGCCAAGAAGTTCATATTCATACAAATATCTGAAATCCACCTCGGTTACTTTTATTTCTCGACGCATTACATTGGAGTATCAAACCTCATTTTCCAAAAGATCAAGAAGTTGCCAAATTAAAAAAAAAAAAAAAAAAGGAAAAGCACCCAGAAGTTGACTAACGTTTCATACAACACAAAGAATACGCCTTGCAAAACAAAACCAAGATTCCTAACCTACAGAAGAGAAAATGTTAACATCAAAAAAAGCGCGACCTTTCCCGGCGAGCAGCGCTAGGTGGCAGAAGAGAGTCAGGTAGGCGGCAGCTCTGAGCCAAGCTGAGGCCTGTGCTGCTCTCACCCTCATCTTCTCTTCGGTCTCACAGAGTAGCTGTTTAGACTGACCTGATTCCAACCCGCGGCCACCTCATCAACCCGAAACCGTATGAGCTAAATACAACTCATTGAGGCTTCCACTGCATCTTATCTGACTGGCGGAATTAGGCCCAAACTGAAGGGACTAGGCTGGACAGCCCTTTCCCTCAGTCTAGCATATCACCAGTCACCAGACAGCGCCACATAAGTAAGAGAAACATGCCCCAGACGGCGGTTGGGGACCCTTTCCCCCTAAAAAATATATCTATATGAATTACTTACAAATGCAGAATCTCCGGAGGAAGAGCTGAGAGGGCGCCTACTCTCTGAGACGCCGGAGCCTGAACCAGCTTCAGCTGATGCGGCTTTAAGAAGCTTGCGTGGGCGACGCACGCCGGCGCAGTGGCTGCTGGGATGCTGCTAGTGGGCCTCGCGCTGGTGGCGATCGCAGTCCTGGAAGATGTTTTTCTAGTCGTCAAGCTTCAGTAGTCACCTAAGCCACCTAAGCCTCATTTTATTTCAAAAACGTGAGGCTAATAACAGTACTTATTTAAAGGGTTGTTGTGCGTAGTGAAACAGGTGATCCATGCAAAGTGCTTTGTTTGATGCTTTGTCTGTACCATACTCAATAAATGTGAGCTGTGGATCTGCCCACCATTAAATGCGACAGGAAATGGGAGGAGGTCGATAAAGAACAATCATCATTATCACCGTTACTGTTATTAACATTCTCTTCATGTCCTCTTTGCTCCATCTAAACCAGCTGCATTGCGGCTTTTGCTGGCACGCCCTGTAGTGTCTCCTGTCTCTTTAGAATTCACAGCTCTTGCTATAGAATCACATACAGTTGATTCTGAAGTCTGTGTGCATGCCTGCGTGCTAAGTCGCTTCAGTAGTGTCCAACTCTTTGTGACCCCCATGGGCTGTAGCCCACCAGGCTCCTCTGTGCATGGGAATTTCCAGGCAAGAATACTGGAGTGGGTTGCCCTGTCCTCCTCCAGGGAATCTTAACCACCCAGGACTCCAACCCAAGTCTCTTATGTCTCCTGCATTGGCAGGTGGGTTCTTTACCACTAGCGTCTCCTGGGAAGCCCCTTCTGAAGTCTACCTCTGCCATTTACCAGCTATGTAACTTTGGGCAACTGGTTTCATTTTTCTGAGCCTCAGTTTCTCCACATGAAGAACAAGGATAGCAATAGGACTTCTCTTCATAGGTTACTTATGATAATGGGATGCGTAGCATCTCATGCAGAGTAAGAATTCACCAGACATCCTTGTTAATAATTAGTATTTACTTTGCTTGGCATATGCTCATCTAAAACCTACTTTTTCTTTAAGACTCGGTTATAACATCTCCTCCATTTGTCCACATATCTATTCTGTCATGTGAAATATATTCTTATGTCTCTTTCATACTCTTGGGGATTAATAAGTGAATTGGACTTAGCTTCTGAGCTTCAGGTATCAAGGAGCTCCTAGCATGGGAGCAGGAACAAGTCAAGTGTACATTGCTCTTAGTGTAATGTAGTGTTAAGTGATCAATGAAGCATTTATTTTAGAGATGGTGTTAATTCCACCCCCGGAAGAATCTGAGAAGGGAGACAATGTGTACCATTGTGATTAGAAGAGTAGAGTTTTGTGTTACATTTGAAGTTAAAGTTCAGCTTTGCCACTTGTTAGCTGATCACTTGGGATGAATCATAATACTGTCTCTGAATCTCACTTTATGCTTCTGTAAAACAGAGATAATTGTAGAAGCCATGTGATTGGGGGTGAAAATTCATATAAGGATACACTTAAAGTGTTACAGAAATGTTAGTAAAAGTTAGTTATTATTAGTAATGGTATTAACATAGGTAATATCATCATTAACACTTTGTGATGGAGATACTGAATATGGTTCTTGAATTATGAGGTGGAATCAGTATAAGTTTGGGGAAAGGGGATGAAGAAAACTCAGAAGTGAAAAAGCACAGAACATCTGAAAGAATCCGAGAGTGGCTCACTTTGGCCTCATCAAACATTAAAGTGTGTAGTTTGGGAGACCCCCCCCATCCTGGTTTGTCTGGAATGATCTGTTCTCCAGGGAAGCAGGACTTTAAATACTAAAACTCAGTAAGTCCTGGGAAAACCAGTATGAGTTGATTACCCTAGACTTAGAGGACTGTGGCCCAGGAAACTAGGGTCTTAAAGGCCATGCCATAGGGGTTAGGCTGTGTTTGTACGCAATAAGGAGCTCTTGAAGTTCTTGAGTGGGGAAGTAACTGTTCAGACGAGTGTTCCAGGTAGTCTACAAAATGAATGCTTTCTCTATTCCTTACCAAATCAGTATCCTTCTCATGGCTCCCCTACGGTCTGCTCTCTACCACTTAACATGTCATCTGTATTAAAGATTTGTATGTGTGTCCTCATAATTTTACAATAGAATCTCCTTGATACAATGTTTAGATCTTCATATTATCTTCAGTATGTACTTAATTGATTAAAACTATGATTCTATGGGCTTCTCTGGTGGCCCAGATGATAAAGAATCCGTCTGCAATGCAGGAGACCTGGCTTCAATCCCTGGGTCAGGAAGATCCCCTAGAGAAAGGAATGCCTATCCACTCCAGTATTCTTGCCTGAAGAATTCCATGGGTAGAGGAGCCTGGAGGGTTACAGTACACGGGGTCACAAAGAGTCAGACACAACTGAGCAACTAACACTTATAATTCTATACAGCATAATATTAATTGACATTTACTATTCATCTCAGTATGAAAATGAACATCAGTTTTCTGTATGCCTAGTCATCTTTCTTCTGATTGGCAAATCTACACATAAAATAATCCTCTGTAAAAATGTAAAAGAGTATTCTTCCCCTTTCTGGTAAACTTTTGAAATAAAGTTTTTCTTATTTATTAATTTATTCAGTCATTCAGCCAGCAAATGTACCTTAGTGGTACTATGTGCTGGGTGCTGGACTGTGGCCTCAGATACAAATAAAGAATTAGGGTTCCTCACCTTATTAGGTGGCTGGTTAAATCCCTGTAAGGCAGAGCAACAGAGTATTCTCTGCAAAGTTCAAGTCAGCTGAAGGTCATTTTCAAATGCTTAACTACCCTCATGCAAAGCCCTCTTTTAGGCACCATAAAATCAACAATTGAGTAAAAAAGCATTAAATTATTTCTATGCATAAGGAACTGTGGAGGAAACCAATATATAGTAGTCAGTGAGATACTATAGCATGTCAGCTTTAGAACACAGGTCCTAGAGTCAGAAAGGCATGGAATCAAATCCCAGCTTTGCGTCTCACTTACTTACTTTTGACAAGATATTAACCACTCTAATCCTCAGTTTCTTCAAATTCAAAATGGGAACAAAATAGTATCTGCTTCAGAAGGTTGTTATAAGAATAACACAAGATTACACATGGAAGGCACTTAGTGGCCCTGAATATGTTATATGCAAGGAATATGTTCCTGAAGGCCTCAGATAATCTAAGACTGACCCAGACAGAGGATGCAGGGCACTTTTATCTACTGGCTACAAAGGGACTTCTTGGTAGTCAGTTCATTCATTCATTCACACAAGAATATAATCACTTGACTGACTAAACCTTGAAATTATGAGATCCTTGGGCTTCCCTCATAGCTCAGTTGGTAAAGAATCCTCCTGCAATGTAGAAGAGTCAGGTTCGATTCCTGGGTCGGGAAGATCTGCTGGAGAAGGGAAAGGCTACCCACTTCAGTAATCTGGCCTGGAGAATTCCATGGACTGTATATAGTCCATGGGGTTGCAGAATTGGACATGACTGAGTGACTTACACTTGGCACATTCTGGGTTGGGTTGGGTTCCTGGGAGGCAGACTCTGTGTGGAGGTGAGCATTTGGGAGATAAGAAATACTGTCAGGATCAGTACCTACAGAAGGGAAGGATACAGTTCTAAGGGCCCCAGTCAACCCTCCAGGATACTCTGAGGCTGAGATGGCTCATCTAGGGCATCCAGTATTAGGACTTTCATCTCCTTGTTGTTATCAGTTCTTGGAGGGAAGGGGTTATGGTCTTGAACAGGGCAGCTCTTTTCAGATGAAGCAGTCTCCAGAGAGACACTGACCTGAGGCCAGTCAGCTTATTTCTCTTCCAGCAAGCAGCTGAATTAGGTCCTCAAGTGGGGATGTCGGCAATGTAGCATCCCATCCACTGCACAAGTGACTGTCATAATTTCAGATGTCATATAGCAAGTGAAATGCTATACTTTTAAGTGATATAATTTTGAAATTATATACATGACTACCTTAGTGTGTATGTTCCCTGTTACTACTATTTTGCTACCTTTAGCCACTTCTTAATTTCTCATCTGTTTGCAGTGTCTATCTCGTAGCATTTTGGTGAAGATTAAAAATCATATAATGTATGTAAGGTACTTTGCAAAGTTCCTGGCATGCAGCAAATGTCTGGTTTGTGTTAGCTGTTTTTTTTATTAAGAGAAGGTCTTGGAATATAGAAGGACTCAGTAATAAATGGAGAAAAGGAAACTATGTTAAAATTCTAAAAGTTACATACTGACTTTAAGCACTGAGCCTGTCACTGGCAAAGTTTACATTATGGTATTTGACTAGTGGGTGTCTTGGTCTAGTCTTAAGTCAACATTAAATAAAGGTTTGGGTTTTGGCACCTAGTAGGAAGTCCTGGCCAGACTGTGAACATTCTTCTCTCTCTCTCTCTTTAAAAAAAATTGTTTTTTTCACTCCCTCTTATAAGAAGGGAATGTGGAATGTTAGAATGATACTCTTGTCCATTTGGGGAATGGACATGAAAATAATAACAGGAAAGGGACAGAACTAAGACCTACTAAAAGATCTAAATTCTAGTCACAGGGTATTTATCTATCAACTAGATCGTCATACCATTTTTTTCATGTTAATTATCTCACTTGAATCCTTAGAACATGTATCCCCTTAGCCAGTGACCAAAATTCTGTAACTGCTTTTTAATTTACTGAACTAATCAGCACTAATGAACAGAATGATAATCTTTCTTTTCACTGTCTAATGAAAGTGAAAGTCGCTCAGTCGTGTCCGACTCTTTGTGACCCATGAACTATATATATAACCCATGGAATTCTCCAGACCAGAATACTGGAGTGGATAGCCTTCCCTTCTCCAGGGAATCTTCCCAACCCAGGGATCAAACTGAGGTCTCCCGCATTGCAGGAGGATTCTTTACCAGCTGAGCCACAAGAGAAGCCCAAGAATACTGGAGTGGGTAGCCTTCCCTCCTCCAGCAAATCTTCCCAATCCAGGAATCAAACCGGGGTCTCCTGCATTGCAGGTGGATTCTGCACCAACTGAGCTATCAGGGAAGTCTTAGGGGCATGGTTATCTTTTTAAAGTATATTTCATGTTCCTATTTGTAAAGGAAACATCAAAACCAAGCCTTCCTACTGTTGTCCTGCTCCTACCCCACCCCTAAAATGGGGTTCAAATGCTTATTTGGGGATTAGGAACCATGTCCTAATCTGATTGTGTTTCATTTTATTCTGGTTTGTTTTATTGATTCATCTAGAGCAGTGCTTGGAATGCAGTGGGTGCTCAATGAAAATCTGTTGCATGAATGAATGAATTGAAGAGTTAGGAACAACACTGGAGTCCTTATTTTAGAATCCTGTTCAGGGAGATGGGGGCATATGCAGGACGGTGCTGAGCTGTCTGAGTCACAGCAAGACCTAGGTCTCTGAAGTTTCCACTGCAATACATTTCTGCATTTCGTATTCTGGGAACCCAAGGAAATCTGCTCATAGCATTGCTGGACAGTTATGCCCACCCCAGGCATTCCTTTTCTTAGAGCTATTTTCTTCTCTAAAGTTAGATGGGCATGTTTTCCTCATTCCAGGCCCATAAAATAATTTTATTAATATCATGTCCCACTTACATTCATGCTTTTTTTCCTTTCATATCTTTGGTAAACTTTCTTTTATTTTTAAGGTATGTCAGATGCCTTCTTTAATGATTCCTTGTAGTTCTGAGGTTCTTCTTAATTACCTACTTAACTCCACAAATTTGGAATAGATCTAGATCATGCACTAGATGGAGAAATCAGGACAAGAGCAAGTTTGAGACATGTAAACCTTTAGATAAATTATTATTAAAATCTGTATACTCATCTTCAATAGAGAAAAGTACCTCCTGAAAATCTTCTGTGATTTTGCCTCACTAACCTAGGAATGATAATAACATTCTGGTGAATTTATTCACAGTATTTTTCTCTTTGACATATTTTCTCCTATGTTATGATCAGGGTGTACCACCCTGACATCTATAAATTCTACTTGTCTACTCAACATTATATGATAAGCATTTCCATTTTTAAGATATCCTTTATATAACGTTCATTAGCTGTACAATGTTCCATTACAGGCATACATCACAACTGACTTTACACTTTTTCTAAAGGTGGACATGAATGCTTTTTTTTTTTCCCAGTCATTTGGTATTATCAGTCAAGTAGGACTGAATATTTGGGGTCACACAGTCTTTTCCATGTTTTGAGTAGCTTCCTTAGGACACATACCCAAAGTAGAATTACTGAGTCAAAGAGAATAGACATTTTTATGGCTCTTCAATCACATATTATCAAATTCTTGGTTGGGGGATAGAATTATGTGTTTAATAAATTGGAAGAAAGGGTAGCTATGGTGATTTTCCTACAATCACTATTGCCAGGCAACCAACTGAGTTCAATGGTGTGAACAGAGAGAGTTGTTTTAAGGAAGTGTCCACTTTTCAGCCCAACCTCTGGAGACTTATTAGAATTCTAATGGATCAGAAAATGATTTCTGAGACATCTGCACTAGAAACTCTAGCTAGACTTCAGTGTTGACTTTTCTTAATCCTGTTTTGGTCTGTTACAGTTATCTAATAAGCAGAAAAAAGAAAGCTTTTCGGATAAACACATTTTTATGTCCTTCCTTCTAATGATAGGTTCTGAAGTTGAGATTTAAAAGAGACAGAATATCATGACTCTGAACATTTCTGTAACATTAAGTCACACTGTCAGAAGCCACTATGATTTAGAAAGAGGCCCCTGATCAAATAGGGTCCTCAGGGCCTGGGTTTACCCCTTGAAGCTCATAGAAGTGAGATGGAGAGATTCCTCTAGAGGTGGGACCCTTAGGAACACATCTGAGTAAGTCAGGCAAACATATCTGGATGTTTAAATCAGGACAAAGAGACTCCCATATATTCTTCAACCACACATCTAACTTTAGTGTAAAAAAAAAAAAAAGAAAAAAAGCACTTCCTTTCCTGCATGTTTATTTCTCAAAGCAAAGAAGACTCTGATGTCTCAGAGACCCACTGCATGATGATGACAGTGAGCTCAGCCCTGGGGGTGGGAGGGAAACTCAAGAAGGAAGAGATATGTGTATACATACAGCTGATTCATGTTGTTGTACGGCAGAAACTAACACAGCGCTGTAAAGCAATTATACTCCAATGGAAAAAAATAAAATAGATAAAAAATTTATGCTGACCCAAAAATAAAAAATAAAAAGAACCAATAACCTCCTATCATTTGCACATGCTTTCCAGTTTTATGAGTGATTTCACAGACATTACCCTCACAAGAGCCTTGAGAGCTTAATACGTTTTGAATCATGATTTTACAGATAAAACAGTGACGGCTCAGGTGCATCTCTGATTTTCCTTCAGTCACCAGGCCAGCAGGGGACTGAGTCAAGGCTACAATTCCTGTCTCTTATCCCAAATTCTGTAAGTTTATTATTCCCTTCATCATAAAGAACCAATGACAGAAATATACTAGGTAACTATCAAAAATCCTACAGTCATTTAAAAGAAAACCTCTGAATATCAGAATTACAATTGACAGATGATAGAAATAAATAATAATAACAATAAAATTGGGTCAGAATATCATGGAGCCCAAGCCAACAGAGAAAACGGGAAAACAGAATATCCAACTTCCAGTTACAGATGAGCTACTTACTGAGGCCAAGGAAGACACTGTACCCAGAAGAGCTTGAGATGGTGCCCTGAAACATCTTTTCCATTCAAATGGCTTTCCCCACAGCCAATTTCTCATCAATCAGAAGACAGATTATACACCTCACAGTCAGGTCTTCCTAAGTGCATACATTTTGTGCTGCCTTTAAATCATCAGTGTCTCATTTGGAATGTTCTTAAGATCTTAAGAGATCTCTATAGATTATCTGAGCCAGCTCCTATTCTGAGAAATGTGGAATATTATGAGTTGGAAGGAAGTGAGGTCTGCAAAGTTGTGCCTTGTTCAAAGAGAGAGGGAAAAGAATGGGTCTCCTACAGGTAAGATGCTTTTTGAACCATGACTGAGGGAGAACCAACCTTGCCGTCTCTCAATAGTTCTTTCAGTTAATAAGATAGAAATGCTACCCTACTGGAAAGGTTGAAGCTCTCACCTCTTCAACACTTCCATGAAAAGAGAAATGAATTATCTGGCTGGTGAGAAGATGAACAGTCTGACGTCTGTGGTCTGTATTTCCTTACTAGAAGACCTGGATGAGTTAGATGCTGTTCTGTTCCTGTGTGCACTCTCTCCATCTTCCTAGATTCCTCTTATGCTAAGAAAGCATTCAGAATTCCCCTTTGGCTATCTGTCCACATTAGGGTCTCCAATTGGGCTTGTACTCTGGTGCCTGTGTACTTTCTATGCCAAACTCTCAGGTGGTTTAGGATACATAGGGTTGTTGGGGGGCGGGGAGGTGAAGGCATGCTTCATGCATTTACTGGCTTACTTAGGAAACTCAACAATTTCTAAGTCTTGACATCATTTACAGTTTGAACTTATTTAATTCCTGCAAACATATAAACATATACTAGAAGCTCCTTTAAATCTCTACTTAGCAACTTGCCAGATCAACTAATGCTCTCCAATCCAGAGTTTCTCAGTCTCAGGGCTTTTGACATTTGGGGCTGTATAATTCTTTGTTGTGGGAGGCTGTCCTGAGCATGGTAGTGTTATTTGAAAACTGGATTCACCTCTTGGTGGATGTCAAGCCATGAAAGACATAATTGAGACAAAGAATGGGAAGAGGAGGATTTATTCCTTACAGTAATAAAGAAGGACACCAGGAATACTTCCCAAGCAGGGTCTCTCCAAACAGCACAAATGAGGAAGTTTTAAGTTAAGGGTACATGCACGATAATGAAAGAGTTTGAGCAGAGAAGTCAGCATAGAATTAGGGCAAAGGTCAACAGAGTCCAATTTCAGTGGACTAAAGTCAGGAGGGTTAGAAAAGGTCAACACCATCACCCCTTAGGTTCCAACTGATCTAGTGGTTCAGCACCTAAGTTGGGGGTGGTTTAAATTCTGCAAAGCAGCTCAAGAAAGTGCTTCAGGCTAATCTTTGTGATTGGGGGGAAAAAACTGGGGATCTTGTTATCTCATTTATTATCCTTGCTACAGTTACTTCACTTGCCTTTGACCCTTAAGATCATTCCTACAAGACCTATTCAATGGCAACTGTCATGGGCGGGTTTGGATCACAAATGGCTTAATCCTAAAACGGCTTGGCTTATGTCAGAAACCTCTATCTGGTTCTTTTCCTTGGAGGATCCCCTACTGTGCTTACAGTGGGAATATTTAGTAGCTTCCCTGGCCTTCACTTACTAGATGCCAGTAGCACTTCCTAGTAATTACAGTAAACCTAGAAGAATTATGTTGCTCTAAATTAAAGTTTTTCAGATAATTAAAAATAAATAAATAAAAATTTTCAGATAATTAAAATTTTATATAAATTATATATGTATTAAATATTAAGTGTAATATTTAAGATACATTTAACTATAAATATATTAATTTAATTTTAGAATCATTTAAAAATATCTCCCACTTATATTAAAAATGTGTGCCAATTTAAATTTAAGGATGGAGTATGTTTGAAAGAAAAAGGAGGAAAAAGTTAGATCATGTAAATACCAATTAAAAAGAAACCCGTGTGTCTATGTTAATATATTTTTAAAATTAATTTATTTTTATTGAAGGATAACTGCTTTACAGAATATTGCTGTTTTCTGTCAAATCTCAACATGAATCAGCCATAGGTATACATATATCCCCTCTTTTTTGAACCTTCCTCCCATCTCCCTCCCATCTCCCTCCCCATCCCACCCCTCTAGGTTGATACAGGGCCCCTGTGTGAGTTTCCTGAGTGACACAGCAAATTCCCGTTGACTATCTATTTTACATATGGTAATGTAAGTTTCCATGTTACTCTTTCCATACATCTCACCCTCTCCTCCCCTCTCCCCATGTCCATAAGTCTATTCTCTATGTCTGTTTCTCCATTGTTGTCCTGTAAGTAAATTCTTCAGTACCATTTTTCTAGATTCCATATATATGTGTGTTAGAATATGGTATTTACCTTTCTCTTTCTGACTCACTTCACTCTGTATAATAGGTTCTAGGTTCATCCACCTCATTAGAACTGACTCAAATACATTCCTTTTTATGGTTGAGTAATATTCCATTGTGTACAAATACCACAACTTCTTTATCCATTCATCTGTTGATGGACATCTAGTTTGCTTCATGTTCTAGCTATTGCAAATAGTGCTGCGATGAACAATGGGATACATGTGTCTCTTTCAATTTTGGTTTCCTCAGGGTATATGCCTAGGAGTGGGATTGCTGGGTTATATGGTGGTTTTATTCCTAGTTTTTTAAGGAATCTCCATACTGTCTTCCATAGTGGCTATATCAATTTACATTCCCACCAACAGTGCAAGAGTGTTTCCTTTTCTCCATGCCCTCTCCAGCATTTATTGTTTGTAAACTTTTTGATGAGGGCCATTCTGACCAGTGTGAGGTGATATTTCATTGTAGTTTTGATTTGCATTTCTCTAATAATGAGCAATGTTGAGCATATTTTCCTGTGTTTGTTAGTCATCTGTATGTCTTCTTTGGAGAAATGTCTGTTTAGGTCTTTTTCCCATTTTTTGATTGGATTGTTTGTTTTTCTGTTATTGAGTTGTATGAGCTGCTTGTATAATTTGGAAATTAATCCTTTGTCCATTGTTTCATTTTCTATTATTTTCTCCCATTCTGAGGGTTGTCTTTTCACCTTGCTTATAGTTTCCTTTGCTGTGAAAAAGCTTTTAAGTTTAATCAGGTCCCACTTGTTTACTTTTCTTTTTATTTCCATTACTCTAGGAGGTGGGCCATAGAGGATCTTGCTTTGGTTTATGTCATCAAATGTCCTGCCTATGTTTTCCTCTATGAGTTTTATAATTTCTGGTCTTACATTTAGGTCTTTAATCCATTTTGAGTTTATCATTGTGTATGGTGTTAGGAAGCATTCTAATTTCATTCTTTTATATGTAGCTGTCAAGTTTTCCCAGCACCATTTATTCAAGAGGTTGTCTTGCATCCTTTGTAAAACATAAGGTATCCATAGGTGCATGTGTTTATTTATGGGCTTTCTATTTTGTTCCATTGGTCTATATTTCTGTTTTTGTGCCAGTACCATACTGTCTTGATGACTGTAGCTTTGTAGTATAATCTGAAGTCAGGAAGGTTGATTCCTCCAGCCCCATTCTTCTTTCTCAAGACTGCTTTGGCTATTCGGGGCCTTTTGTGTTTCCATATGAATTGTGAAATTTTTTGTTTTAGTTCTGGGAAAAATGCCATTGATAATTTGATAGGGATTGTATTAAACCTGTTTGCATTTGGTTGTATAGTCATTTTCACAATATTGATTCCTCCTTCCCAGGAACATGGAATATTTCTCCATCTGTTTATGTAATCTTTGATTTCTTTCATTAGTGTCTTATAATTTTCTGTGTACAGTTCTTTTTTATCCTTAGTTAAGTTTATTCCTAGATATTTAATTCTTTTTGTTGCATTGGTAAATGGGATTGATTCCTTAATTGTTTTCTCTGATTTTTTCATTGTTAGTATATAGAAATGCAAGCAGTTTCTGTGTATTGATTTTGTATCCTTCAACTTTGCTAAATTCACTGATCAGCTCTAGTGATTTTCTGATACTATCTTTAGGATTTTCTATGTACAGTATCATGTCATTGCAAACAGTGAGAGCTTTACTTCTTCTTTTCTGATTTAGATTCCTTTTATTTCTTTTTCTTCTCTGATTGCTGTAGCTAGGACTTCCAGAACTATGTTGAATAACAGTGGCAAAAGTGGACACCCTTGTCTTGTTCCTGATCTTAGGGGGAATGCTTTCAGTTTTTTAACATTGAGAATAATGCTTGCTGTAGGCTTATCATATATGGCCTTTACTATATTGAGGTAGGTTCCATCTATGCCCATTTTTTCAAGAGTTTTAGTTATAAATAGGTGCTGAATTTTGTCAAAGGCTTTTTATGCATCTATTGATATGATCATATGATTTTTTAACTTTCAATTTGTTAATATGGTGTATCACATGAAAATTGACTGATTTTCATATATTGAAGAACCCTTGAATCCCTGGAATAAACCCAACTTGATTATGGTGTATGAACTTTTTGATGTGTTGCTGAATTCTGGTTGCTAAAGTTTTGTTGAGGAATTTTGCATCTATGTTCATCAGTGATATTGGCCTGTAGTTTTCTTTTCTTGTGTTGTCTGTCTGGTTTTGGTATCAGGGTGATGGTGGCCTCATAGAATGAGTTTGGAAGTGTTCCTTCTTCTGCAATTTTTTGAAAGAGTTTTAGAAGGATAGGCATTAGCTCTTCTCTAAATGTTTGACAGAAATCTCCTGTGAAGCCATCTGGCCCTGGGCTTTTGTGTTTTGGGAGATTTTTAACCACAGTTTCAGTTTCAGTGCTTGTAATTGGGCTGTTCATAATTCTATTTCTTTCTGGTTCAGTCTTGGAAGATTGAACTTTTCTTAGAATCTATTTCTTCCAGGTTATCTATTTTATAGCCATATAGTTGTTTATAATAATCTCTGGTAAACCTTTGTATTTCTGCATTGTCTGTCTCCTTCTTCATTTCTAATTTTGTTGATTTGATTCTTCTCTCTTTTTTTCTTGATGAGTCTGGCTAAGGGTTTGTCAATTTTCTTTATCTTCTCAAAGAACCAGTTTTTTTTTTAGTTTTATTAATCTTTACTATTGCATCTTTCATTTCGTTTTCATTTCTGCTTGGATCTTTATGATTTCTTTCCTTCTACTAATTTTGGGGGTTTTTTCTTCTTCTTTTTCCAGTTGCTTTAGGTGTAAAGTTAGGTTGTCTATTCAATGTTTTTCTTGTTTCTTGAGGTAGGATTGTATTGCTATAAACTTCCTTCTTAGAACTGATTTTGCTGCATCCCATAGGATGAGCTGTCGTGTTTTCATTGTCATTTGTTTCTAGAAATTATTTGATTTCCCTTTTGATTTCTTCAGGAACCTGTTGGTTACTAGAAATGTGTTGTTTAATCGCCACATGTTTGTGTTTCTTATAGTTTTTTTTTTTTTCTTGTAATTGATATCTAGTCTCATAGCATTGTGGTCAGAGAAGGTGCTTGATACAATTTCAACTTTCTTAAATTTACTGAGGTTTGATTTGTGACCCAAGATGTGGTCTATCCTGAAGAATGTTCCATGTGCACTTGAGAAGAAGGTGTATTCTGCATTTGGATGGAATGTCCTGAAGATAGCAATGAGATCCATCTCACCTAATGTATCATTTAAGACTTCTGTTTTCTTATCAATTTTCTGTTTTGATGATTTGTCCATTGGTGTGAGTGGGGTGTTAAAGTCTCCTACTATTATCATGTTATGTCAATTTCTCCTTTTATGTCTGTTAGTGTTTGTCTTATGTATTGAGGTGCTCCTATGTTGGGTGCATAGATATTTACAATTGCTATGCGTTCCTTTTGGATTGATCCTGTTATCATTATGTAGTGTCCTTCCTTATCTCTTGCAATATTCTTTATTTTAAGGTGTATTTTGTCTGATACGAGGATTGCTATTCCAGCTTTCTTTTGCTTCCCAATTGCACAGAATATATCTTTCCATCCTCTCACTTTCAGTTTATATGTGTCTTGATGTCTGAAGTGGGTTTCCTGACATAAGACAGCATATATATGGGTCTTGATTTTATATCCATTCAGCCAGTCTTTTGTTTGGGGCATTTAATCAATTTACATTTAAAGTAATTATTGATATATTTATTCCTATTGCCATTTTCTAATTGTTTGGGGTTGATATGGTAGATCTTTCTTCTTCTCTAGTATTTCTTGACTATATAAGTCCGTTTACCATTTGTTGTAAAACTGGTTTGGTGGTACTGAATTCTCTTAACTTTTGCTTGTCTGAAAAGCTTTTTATTTCTCCATCAGTTTTAAATGAGATGATTGCTGGGTACAGTATTCTTGGTTGTAGATTTTTTCCCTTTCAGTAGTTTAAATATATCCTGCCATTCCCTTCTGGCCTGCAGAGTTTTGGCTGAAAGATCAGTTGTTAAATGTATGGGGTTTCCCTTGTATGTTACTTGTTGCTTCTCCCTTGCTGCTTTTAATATTCTTTCTTTGTATTCAGTCTTTGTTAGTTTGATTAGTATGTGTCTTGGTGTGTTTCTCCTTGGGTTTATCCTGTATGGGACTCTCTGTGCCTCTTGGACTAGATTTGCAATTTCCTTTTCCATGTTGGGGAAATTTTCAACTATAATTTCTTCAAGAATTTTCTCATACCCTTTTTCTCTTCCTCTTCTGGGATCCCTGTAATTCGAATGTTGGTGCATTTGATATGGTCCCAGATATGGGACCCATTTGATATGGTCTCTGAAACTGTCCTCAGCTCTTTTCGTTCTTTTTACTTTATTCTGCTCTTCAGAAGTTATTTCCACCATTTTATCTTCCAGCTCCCTGATTCACTCTTCTGCTTCAGATATTTTGTTATTGGTTCCTTCTAGAGTATTTTTAATTTCAGTAATTGTGTTATTTGTCTCTGTATGCTTATTCTTTAATTCTTCTAGGTCTTTGTTAATTGATTCCTGCATTTTCTCCATTTCGTTTTCAAGGTTTTTGATCATATTTACCATCATTATTCCGAATTATTTTTCAGGTAGCTTTCCTATTTCCTCTTCGTTTGTTTGGACTTCTGTGTTTCTAGTTTGTTCCTTCATTTGTGCAGTATTTCTCTGCCTTTTCATTCTTTTTTTTTTTAAGTTATTGTGTTTGAGGTCTCCTTTTCCCAGGCTTCAAGGAAAGGTGAATTCTTTCCTTGAAGAAGGTTGAATTCTTTCTTCCTTTTGGTTTCTGCCTTCCTAAGTTTGGTCCTGAGTCTGCCTTCCTAAGTTTGTGAGCTTCGTATAGATTTCTGCTTCGTATGAGATTTGTGCTGAGTTTTTGTTTTTGTTTGTTTGTTTTTCCTCTTATGGACAAGGCTGAGTGAGGTGGTAATCCTGTCTGCCGATGACAGGGTTTGCATTTTTGTTTTGTTTGTTGTTTAGATGAGGCATCCTGCACAGGTGCTACCGGTGGTTGGGTGATGCGCGGTCTTGTATTCAAGTGGTTTCCTTTGTGTGAGTTCTCACCACTTGATACTCCACAGTTCTCTGGTAGTCTAGGGCCTTGGAGTCAGTGATCTCACTCCAAAGGTTCAGGGTTTGATCTTTGTAACAGTGTGCTCTATTGATTTGTCTCAATCAAATCCACATAGTTTTCCATCTCTAAATATACCAATTAATTATGTCATTCAAGGAAACACTTTTACCTGTCCTTTAGTATCTCTCAGAGTTTGGTCAAATTCATGTTCATTGAGTCGGTGATGCTATCTAACCATCTCATCCTCTGCCAACCCTTTCCTCCTTTTGCCTTCAATCTTTTCCAGCATCAAGCTCTTCACTTCCGGTGGTGGCCAAAGTATTAGAGCTTCAGCTTCAGCATCAGTCCCTTGTAACTGATGGATGAAATGTGGGCTGGTGTGTGAATGTCATTCCAGCAAGGCAAGTGGAAGGTCCCATCCCAGAGCTTGTCTCAGTTTCTTGGCAAGGTCCAAGGGAGGGAACCACCAGAGGTGAACTCATGAGAGGAGCCTACCCAGTTGTGGTGGATCTTCCCTCCCGGGTTTCAGTAACAGAATGTAAGGCGAGTGCAGAGAAAAAAATAGTGAGCTGGGCAGTCAGGCAAGAAAAGGGAAATTTATTAGAGGGAAAAGAGAGGGTGACTGACTATGTTAATATTTGACAAAATAGACTTTAAGATGAAAGGCATTACTAAAATGCAGAAATAGAAAGATGAAGATAAAATAATTCTTAAATACTATATACCTGCATGTGACAAAAGTCATATCAGTCTAATTTACTAAAAAGTAGTTGCTAAAACCCTAGTCAAGCTTTCCTACACATACTATATATATATATACATATATGAAGTTAGTCAATCTAAGAAAGGAATGGAAAATTTTAGTCAAGTCAAATTTGAGCATTGTAATCCAGGAACAGCATCTCAGAAGCTCTGAGAACTGTTTCATCTACTAGAAGTTAAGGCACAGTTACATACATTTTTTGAGACAGAGGACTGCATATTACATATTATTGCTGGCTTATACAATCCAGATCTAAGCACCATGTGACCTCTTATGAGATCTACAAGGAACATTATCTTTCAGGAGTTGTTTTATTGATGCTAGGAGAATACTACTGTTTATGGTTGAACAGGTATTTCTGTCACTGGAAAGGTCTGGAGCATGCAGAATGCAGATACACAATGCACAGTTGGCAGAGAAGATTTTTTTGTTTAAATTTTTCTTGTCTTGCTATAAAATATGAATTCTATTTCATTTATATCATTTATACATATAATTAATGTGTATATTTCAGTAGGGCAAAAACATTGGGATGGTTTGGTGATAGTATGACAAAATAAGAGAGAATGCTTCAATTAAGTGTTTAGATTTCTTGATGAATCTATGCCTAAACCCACTGAGTTCATTTTATTAGTCTGTGTGGCAAGTGAAAATGCAATCAAAGTTTTTTTATATTGTGGATGAAAAACTATCACTCGCCATCTCCCTCTATAAGGATTAGGTCTCTAGCCACTCTAGTCACTGACCTTCAACACACCCTGAAAGGAATTCAGGGTGGAAATTAAAGGAGGCATTCTATACTATGTGAAAGACTGGCAGAACAGGACTTCAGATAGTTAGACATTTTTCATGGAGTTGTGACATCTTATCATTATTAATTTGCCTTTTATGATCATCAACAACTTCCTCCAAGAGCATATTTTTATTTTATTATTTTTTTCTCATGTTATTTACATACTTATTTTTGTATTGGAATATAGCCAATTACCCTGGGTTGGGCAGATCCCCTGGAGGCGAGCAAGGCAACCCACTCTAGTATTCTTGCCTGGAGAATCCCATGGACAGAGGAGCCTGATGGGCTACAGTCCATAGATTTGCAAAGAGTTGGACACGGCTGAAGCAACTTAGCATGCACGCATGCATAGCCAATTAACAATGTTGTGATAGTTTCAGGCGAACAGCAAGGGGACTCAACCATAAGTGCACATGTGTCCATTCTCAGAAGAAGATTTTATGAGCTCAAATTCTTATATTTTCTCATATCTAGAAAAGTCCTAAAATCATAAACAGAGATTATCTGTTCCTCACGACTGGCGGCAACCTTCTTGTGAAGAGCAGTAACCTCCCCAAATGTACACTTTACATACCCTCCTTCACTAAAATAAAAACTATGTGATCACCTTTCTTTCCTCTTACCTTTTTGGAGCAGTTCCTCAGAGTTATCTGAGAGGCTGTCTCCCAAGTTACAGCCCTCACTTTACCCCAAATAAAACCTAACTCACAATTCCCATGTTTGCATTTCTCTTTGTGGTTGACAATATCTGACCTCATTCCTTAATCTGCTCACCCGTTTCTGACCATTATCCATTAGGTAGAGTCAGGACCAATTCAGTGACAGCTTTAGAGATGTAGGCAATGTCAAAGTTGGGTTGGAAAATACACAGTGTGATATAAAACATAACATGAAAATTAAACTTCAACCATAAGCTGAGAATCATGTAATAATTAAAATCATTTTCTTAAATTATTTAGGGTTTCCTCAGTTGTTTTTGAAAGATGTTTATTGCTATTACCTTTAATATTCTTTTTTTTTTTTAGTACAAGAAACAGGCATAGAGCTGACAATTTTTAGAATTACAGGGAGATACTGAGCCGTCTGATGAAATTTAGCATACAATGGTATGCTTTCTATGTAACCAAACCATGTTATGTATTTCTAAAGTGTGTGTTACAATACACTCTGGTGTGACTTTGTATTGTAATTTTATTTACCACCATCTTCTTGGTAATACACTATGATGAAAGATTTGGAAATTAAAACTGTGTCTACCTTTCTGTACTGCTGATCGATACACATGTATGTACGTGTGTAACATCCTAGGCAAGTCCTCTCTCCTGCAAGTAATATAAGAGTTTTAGTTTTAACTTTCTTTTATTACTGAAGCTTGAAAAAGTGAAAGTGTTATTCACTCAGTCATGTCCGACTGTTTGTGACCCCATGGACTGTAGCCCTGTAACTCTGTCCATGGAATTCTCCAAATAAGAATACTGGAGTGGGTTGCTGTTCTCTTCTCCAGGGGATCTTTCCAAGCCAGGAATTGAATCCAGGTCTCCCGCATTGTAGGAAGATTCTTTACATCTGAAACACCAAGGAAGCTCCCATTATTGAAGTCTACAGAAAATTAATTCACATTAGCAAAGTATATTTTGTTTTGAGTAATTATAATCATACTTTACCACTTACGGGCTTCCCAGGTGGTGCTAGTGGTAAAGAACCTACCTGCCTGACAATGCAGGAGATGTAAGAGTTGCGGGTTCAATCCCTGGGTCAGGAAGATTCCCTAGAGGAGGGCATGGCAACCCACTCCAGTATTCTTGCCTGGAGAATCCCATGAACAGAGCAGCCTGGTTGGCTACAGTTCATGAGGTCACAAAGAGTCGGAGAGGCTGAAGTTGACTCAGCATGCATACATGTATTATCACTTACACATTATTTTGAATTTATTTGCTTTGTCACTGTGTCCTCACAGGGAGAGGGATAGCATCAGCTCTCTGGTGTCTCTCTTTATAAGGGCACTAGTCCCATCATGAGGGCCCACTCTCATGAACGCACCCAATCCTGATTACCTCCCAAAGGCTGCATCTCCACATACCATCATACTGGAGGGAAAGGCTTTGACATAGGAATTTGGGGAAGACACATTTCAGTCCATAGCGGCAATCAATAAGGAGGTCTCCAAGGTCCGATCCACTACAGTGAACTATCAGGTCTCAAAAGCACTCAGTGCTGAGGAAGCATTTTTTCTACCAGCACAAACTAGGACGAGTCAACCAGGCAGCTTTGAGTCCGGTGCTGATAAATCAAAGTCAGCTCAGACTAAGTCATTATAAAGAGGCATACGTTTATTGTCAGCATCCTGATTAGGTCTCTCCCTCTGTTTGTTTTTTTTTTTTTTCTTATAATGAGAGACATCATTTCACATTGTGTAGCTAACTCTGGAATCATCCGTCATCACTGATAGAAAAACACCCTGAGGAGAGAAGCATCATCCCCTTCATTTAACAAGGATGTATTAACAAATAGAGTGTTCCATCACATCCAAATATTCTTTCTTAATGACTCAACCTGCAACCTTACTCCCACCAATTTACTTTAAAGAAAAATTCAAAATAATTTTTATTGCCATCTCACTTTAAGATTTTAAACTGTAATAGGAGAACCTCCTTTCTACTGCCTCACATATCTGGGATTTTCCTTGTTTGCCTGCTTGTTTTTTACTTCTTTATTTGAAACAGTGTAAATAAATCTGCAAGAGTAGAACAATACAGTCTTGTAAGTGTTTCACTTTGAATCACCAAAAGGTTAGTATTTTGCCATGTTTGCTTTATTCCCGTGTAGGCGTATATACTTTATTTTTAATTGAAGTATAGTTGATTTATAGTGGCATGTTAGGTTCAGGTATACGGCATAGTGATTCAGTTATATATATCTATGTGCAACTGAAATATATATATGTATATATTGACATATATTTTATATTTATATACATTTATCTATGTTCTCAGATTCTTTTCCCTTACAGGTTATTACAAAAAATTGAGTACAGTTCCCTGTGCTATACAGTAGGTCCTTGTTCTGTGTTTATACTTTTATACTTATTATTTATGCTAGACCATTTGAAAGTATGTTGCAAGAATCAAGACTCTTCACACCTAAAGCTCTCAAACTTAAATTCTCTTAGAAGAATAGCATTTATATAACAAAACCCAGTGCATGAAAGGAAGAATATGCTGGTCTCCACCAAGGACAGGTGTGAAAGGGGCAAATTTTTTTTTAATGAAGACGCATAGCAATTAAATTTCCCCTATGACTGTAGACACTTGATAAATAAAAGAATTCCAAACTGAATTTAGGCCTGCTCCTTTGACCTGAGTCATTCAGAAAGTGTTGGGATTGTATTTGCACTACAGGAAACCTAACACAAGAGGAAAAATCAGCAATTTACTGATTTGGTCCATTCCAAACACTTCCCTAGACTATTTCTGAGACCCTGTGCTGGATGCATTCTTGTAAATGACTGCACTGGCTCCCTCTCAGCCATCAGGATTAACATACTGCTGGGCCAGGGTTTGCTTTTTGATTCACAGATTAACAACCCACAGATCTCCTTTTGCCAGGCATCACATCATGGTTCTGGAGCCAATCATTCTACAAGCCTCAGGCTTGAGGCTCAGATGGGGAAACAAACCTTGCCATCTGGGATCCAACCTTAAACCCAAATTCTAACACAAGCTGACGGTGGGGAGGTCAAAATTACCTTGGTGTAGTTTACTTACAGCTCCTGACCTTGAAGTACTATAACAAATTCCTTATATTTCCTCCCTTACCTCTGGAGTTGTGTCTGGCAAAACTTGCCCACAAACTCAGTTAGCACCATGGACTTTTACTACACCCCCTTTCCTCGGTCACTAACCACTGATCATTTCCTGATTCCTCTTACCATGCTAGACTTTTCTTAGAGAAAGGTGCTTCAGGGCAAGAAGGTCTCACCATAGCCCTCACCTTATTATCCACAGTCAGCATCTAATTATGTCATGCCACTCTTTTTTTCCCCCACTGGGACTAAATCTTGCTTAATTAAGCTGGCCAATATATCAGTGGCTTTGGTTTCCTTTCCCCACATGATCGGGGTAAAGTGATCTTAGCAGCTGCTAGTTAATTTCAAAATCAGATGTGGGGACTTCCCTCTTGGTCCGGTGGCTAAGACTCTGTGCTGCCAATGCAGGGGGCCCAGATTTGATCCCTGGTCAGGGAACTAGACCCGACATATTGTAATTAAGGGTGTGCATGCTGCAACTAAATATGCTCCACGTCAAAACGAAGATGGAAGATCCTGTGTGCCACACTGAATACCTGGTAAACCTAAATAAATAAATGTTTGTTTAAAAAAAGTCATACGTGTTCATGCACAGATTGCCTTTTATCTGTCAAGTCACTGAGAGTAGCTGCTAGGTTTTGTTTATGCCCAATCACTAAAAGCGCTTAGCATAATCTTTGTATGGCATGTTTGTCATTGATGTGGATCTCCAAATATTTCTGGCTTTCTTCCTTCTGAGAATGGTAGAATTAAATGTTCCATCCTATTTACAATGAGGAGTGGCCACTTGACTTTTCTGGCCACTGAAATGGGAAGGAAAGTGATGCATATTTTTCCAGGTGGAAATTTTAAGAACCAGTGCACAATTCACCACCCAATTGCTTTCTTTCAGACATGTGGACCATCCCCATTTATGATGGTGGATACCCATCATTCTGGGTCTCTGAGTGACTACAGTGAGCAGATATTTCTGCTCGCCTCAGTTGGACATACGCAACAGTGAAAAAAAAAATTTTTGGTGAGTTACACTACTGTAAGTATGGGATTGTTTGTTACCACAACATATTTTAGTCTATTCTAAAGTATACATGATTCCCTGGTAGCTCAGTGGTAAAGAATTTGTCTGCCAAGAAGGAGATGTGGGTTTGATTCCTGGGTCGGGAAGATCCCCTGGAGAAGGGAACGGCAACCCACTCTAGTATTCTTGCCTGGGAAATCCCATGGACAGAGGAGCCTGGCGGGCTACAGTCCAGGGAGTTGCAAAGAGTCTGACATGACTTAGCAACTAAGCAACAATACGTGCTGGTTTTAATGTCAGGGACATTTGGATTCAGAGGACCCATGAGGGTGGTTTGGTTCCTCTTCCCTTACCCTTAGCAAGGCTACAGGTCACTGATGGCGAGAGCTGGGGAAACAGCTGCATCTCAGGTTCCTGATCAAGTTTAAGCTGCAAAACTGGTAAATGTTCCATGAAGAATAAAAAATTAATTGCCATAATTATCTGGAAAATTAAACTGAATTTTCACTATCACAGTCCTACTACTACTAATAACAAATATTCACTGAGCATTTTCTTTGTGCCCATCAGTGAACTAAATGCTTTGCAATAATCTATATAAATTATCTCCTATGTTCCTTATAACTGTAAATGTTATTATTAGCTCAGTTTTAGAGCTGAGGAAACAAAGGCATCAGGAAGTTATTCATTTGTTTGAGGTCACAGCTAGAATGCGGTTCAACAAGAGTTTGAACTGGGGTAGTCTGATCTCAGCCTGCACTTCTTGACAGCTATGATAACCTACTTCCTAAAGAATGATTCTCTGATTTTCCAGAAAATGAGGTCCTGGTGAATATGCAGACATTTGCCTAACAAGATAGGGCTACATGTGCTCTAACAAGGAAGCCTTATGAGATGGTTGGAAAAAATAGCCATATATTTGAAATGAGGCGAGATCCTAAACCTGTAACCGAATTGATATGTATATAAGTGAATACATTTCTTTCTGAGGGATGGATTGGGTCATGCAAGAAAGCTGCATGTAAGACACCATCAGGTTTGGGTCACATCTAATGTAGCGAGTGTTATAATTTTGGTTCCAGACCCGTAGAAAGAATTCTGCCACAATTATGAGGCTTGATGTGTCTATCATGTGTGTGTACATGTGTAAGTCACTCAGTCACGTCTGACTCTTTGTGACCCCATGGACTGTAGCTCTCCAGGCTCCTCTGTCCATGGAATTCTTCAGGAGAAAAAAAAAATGACTGGAGTGGGTAGCCGCTCCCGTCTCCAGGGGATTTTCCTGACCCAGGGATCAAACTCAGGTCTCCTGCATTGCAGGCAGAGTCTTTACTATCTGAGCCACTAGGGAAGCCTGTCTCTATCATAGTAACCTGTTTATCTTCAAGACTTAAATCTAGTAAAGTGGCTAATCTCCAGAGATGGCCACAAAGGAACCATACCTCCCAGGTGTTCAAGTCCTCATCCCATGTGAATCTCACTCTCCTTACAAGATGCCTGAGTGAACCCCTGCTGCAGCCAAGTGGGCCATCCAATTAACAGACAGATGTGGGCTGACTGTTCACCTCACGATTTTCCCTTTAAAGTATTACTCTTCGAGGTCTTTTCATATCTTGAGATTCTCTCAATTTGTATGAATAATAAACACTTTATGGAGAGACAAGGAGGAGACAGGAGAGAGAAGTTCAACTGTTGGAAAGTTTTGTACACTTATCTATGCATTAATTCAGCCACTGTGTTACTTTCCTATCGCTGCTGTAACAAATTACCACAGATTTAGTGGCTTAAAACAAAACAAATGACCTTACAGTCCTGGATGTCAGAAAACCTGAAACTAACATGTCAGCAGGACAGACATCCTCATGCAGGCTCTAGGCAGAATCTATTACCTTGCCTTGCTAACTTCTCCAGCCTGCCTGCATTCCTTGGCTCATGCTCCTGACTCATCTTGAAAGCACATCACTCATCCTCTGCTTCTGTCATCACGTCTCCTTTTTCTGGCGTTGACCCCTTTTTCTCCTCTTATAAGGACCCTTGTGATTATACTGAGTCCACCTGGATAATCCAGGGTCATCTTCCCATCTTGAAATTCTTAATTTAAGCACATCTCCAAAGTCTCTTGGAGAAGGAAATAGTAACCCACTCCAGTACTCTTGCCTGGAAAATCCCATGGATGGAGGAGCCTGGTAGGCTGCAGTCCACGGGGTCGCTAAGAGTCGGCACAACTGAGCGACTTCACTTTCACTTTTCACTTTCATGCATTGGAGAAGGAAACGGCAACCCACTCCAGTATTCTTGCCTAGAGAGTCCCAGGGATGGAGGAGCCTAGTGGGCTGCCGTCTATGGGGTCACACAGAGTCAGACATGACTGAAGCGACTTAGCAGCAGCAGCAGCAGTCAAAGTCTCTTGTGCTTCATAAGGTAACACATTCACAGATTCTAGAGCTCACAACATGGACATCTTTGGGAAGCCACTATTCTGTCTACTATTCTGATTCACCATTTGACGTATTCATTTATGCAATAAATTATGTGAACATTTATTTGGCACCTAACATACATCGGATAGTAAGCTAGTTGATGGGGATATAAAGAAGAAGGATTGACACAGATCTTAAAACACAGTACTGAGTGAAAAAAGTAAGAAATAAAAGAGATCCATAGCACAATACCATTATATAAAGTGCATAAAACAACAATCAGAATTTACAAGAACAGATGTAAACAGAGGGATCCACATCAAACCATTACAATGGCTGTATATGAAGCAGGAGAGGATGGGATTAGAGGATGTGGGGAGGGGTAAAGAAAGTAGGACATCTGCAACACAGGAGATGGGGCTTCTGGACCAAAGACACTGTTGTGTTATGAACACAAGAGATGATTAACTCAAATCCTTGCAATGAATATTTAAAAGGAAGATAAACAAAACAGCTTTAAATAATAAACATGGTAGATCGATATAAAGTGTAATAGAACTGTTAACAAAGCGGGAGGGCACAGAACAGACAGAAGCATGTTGCACTACAGTGGTTCTCAACTAGGGATGGTTTTCCCAAGGGACATTTGATCACCTCTGGGGACATTTTTGGTTGTCAAGTCCTCATGGAAGGTACTGCTGGCCTCTGGTGCGCAGAGACTATGGATACTGGTGAGCAGCATTTGATAATGCACAGGACAGACCCAACCCCCCCCCCCCCCCCCCCCACCAAAAATTTATCTGCTGGCAAATTATGAATAGTGCCAAGATTAAGAAATCCTGGGGTAGAACAAGCAGAAATGAAAATTAAATATCTCTGAAATTACTGTGGCATGCCAGCAGATTTGCTTTCTAAACATTTGATTCTTTTAGGGATTAAACCATCAGCTCTTCATCCTTTGTGTTCTCTCTGCTGTGTTTAATATACTTCTTTCCTATACCTTATGCCTCTTCTCGATGAATTTCTGTTCCTATGGCTACATGCTGAAGACACTGATGTTTCTTCTCTTTACATTTTCCAGTGATACCATGAGCTTAAAGATTTGGATCATGACTGAGGTTAGAAAGAAGCAGCAGTCATTGATTAATTCTATCAGTCCCAATTGGGTTATAAGGTAATCTTCATACAAGGAAGGGTGTTGATGTCTCACATTTTGACAGTGGCTTTGGCTCTCTCAATCATTTTACGTTTAAATATTGTAACTGAAGGGTCCAGTAGAGTAATTCTGTTCAAGGTTTCCAGTTTTGTACTCAGTTATATTGTAGAATACTGAGTTATGATCAGCTTAACAAATATGAATGAATATATATGATATATATCATATATATATGATATATATGAATATATATGATATATAATTATATGTGATTAACCATATACATGAAACTATATATATGGTTAATCATTCATATATATGTAATATGGCTTCCCTGGTGGCTCAGATGGTAGAGAATCCACCTACAACACAGGAGACACGGGTTTGATTCCTGGGTTGGGACAATCCCCTAGAGAAGGAAATGGCAACCCACTCCAGTATTCTTGCCTGGGAAATCCCAAGAACAGAGGAGCCTGGTGGGCTACAGTCTGGGGAGTTGCAAAGAGTTGGACACAACTGAGCACATATGCACACATATATCACATTATATCATTTACATCTATCTAACCATCCATCCATATATAAACCTTAGTCTGTTCAAGCTCCTATAACCGAATACCATAGACTGGGTGGTTTATAAACAACAGAAATTCATTTCTCACAGTTCCGGAGGCTGGAAAATCAAAGCTCAAGGCACTGGTGGGTTTGGTTTCCAGTGAGGACTTGCTTCCTGGTTCACAGATGTCTGTCTTCTCACTGTGTCCTCACACGGTGAAATGTCTTTGGGGGGTTTCTTTTATAAGGGCACTAATTCCTTTCATGAGAGCTTCACCCTCACAATCTAATCACCTCCCAAAGGCCCTGTCTCCAAATACTATCACACTGGAGATCAGGTTTCCACATCAGTTTTGCAGAGACACACTCAGTGTCTCTATCTGTACTGCTGTCTTTATCTCTGTCATCATGTACTATTTCTACTATCAGGAACACTTCTTTATACAGTGCCTGCTCAGAATGCAGGTTCAGGTGGAGGATGGGGGTGATAAGTATTCTTGAGGAACTGACTATCCCAGCTACTACTTTTAGTGCTTCCCTGGTGGCTCAGATGGTAAAAAAAAAATCTGCCTGCAATGCAGGAAACCTCAGTTCAATCCCTAGATCGAGAAGATCCCTTGGAAAAGGGAATGGCTACCCATCCCAGAATTCTTGCCTGGAGAACTCCATGGAAGAGGAGCCTGGCAGGCTGCAGTCCATGGGGTCACAAAACAATTCCCACCCCCCACACTTTTTTTCACATATATGCTAAATTTCAAATACTTAAAAGACAAATTAATATGATTTAACATCTTACAATATGATCAAATTCAGTGATTCACAAAATGCAATCTTCTAGTTACTACCATGTTGAGTCCTCACATCACCTTAGATGGAATAAAAATTAAAATACAACAAAGGTTAATAATGTTCAATCAGTAAACCTGAAGCTACTATCTATTTAAAGTTTTGTATTTCAAAGAAAGTAATTCATATACAATATGTAAGGTTCTAGACATCACCCCCCAAATCTCTCTCAGTGTGTAATATTATATCAAATTTATATTCAAATAATCACTTATTTTCAAATAATCACTTTTATATTCAAATAATAAAGTTGAAAATATAATTATCTGAAAATTATATTCAAATGATCACTTTTGTTACTGCACTTGAGGCAGTTATCCATCACAACAGTCTTCAGCAAGGAAAATGTCATCTTTTGTTGCAGCCATAGCCTGAAAAGAATGATACTATATATATACTATAAGATGTCATTTGTTAAAAAGGAGAAGTCACAGGAATTCTCTATTTTCATTTTAAGTTGCTCTGGTCAATTTCATAGCCTGAATCAAAACTGAATAGGGAAACCGGAAAACTGCAGAAGAGATTTGCAGAAGTGAAGTCCTATTTTCTTTTATACTTTCTTCATCAGAGTTGCTATCATTCTTGTGTTATGTGGTATTATTAGGGACAGGAGCCTGGGCACACCTGATAATTGCTAAGTCATTCTCTTAAAGTAGAAGCAGAAAAAAACAAAAAACAAAAAACCAAGGCGACTGTGCAATTTTCTTATTTTCCAAATTTGCTGCTTTCCTTTCATCTCTGTAAGAATTTAAATGTGAAGACTTTTCAACTCTCAAACAACTATGGTTACAGCAATCTCCTTTGCCTTCAGTTCCTAGGTAATAATTAATAAAGTAATAATGCTCTAAATGTCTAATTTGAAATAAATATAGGTTCTTCAACTATTTTGGTTTGCTTTTTCAATTTTTATCTCCATGAAAATTTACTTTAAACTGTAACTATTTAAGAAGATTGCTTCAGAGGACAGTACAGTACTTAATACATAAAGAAGAAAACGGGCTTACCCTTGCTGCTGCCTTTCTAGATTGGCAATGAGTTCATATTAAATTTCAAATCAGAGCTATTTGAAAATAAAGCTGTAGTCTTTGGCTACTTAATATCAATCCTGAAACAAAATCTCCTTTGTGTTCTTACAGATCACTGAGAATAACTACTATGGGGCTACTGACTCAGTTTTGACATTTTCCCACTTATTCTATATTTTTCAAAAGTGCCTTTTGAATGATGATGGACTCTACTATGTAATGCCATTTGCCCAGTAGGATGGAGTTTATTTACAGTGTCATATAAATGGCAACCTTGTAATTATAAATCTTCATTTTTTCCCCTATTTATACTTAAATTGACATTTGCTCTTTGTATTCTTCCCACCTCCAAATTTAGAAAATATTGTGGCTCAAAGAATCAGAAAACTTTAAAAAAATGAAAAAAAAATATTGCCAAGTCTATTTCTTAATTAAGTGAAAATTAAATGAAAAAGCAAATTGGCCAAATTTCTAAAATCTTAAACAGATGGCTACCAAAAGCCAAACTCAAACAATAAAACCCCTATTTTAATAGGCTCAAAAAGGTTGACAGGTAAAATACAAAACACCCAATTAAACTTGATTCCGATAACAAGTGACATTTTACTATAAGTATCTCCCCAATATCGCGCCTTCTGTGTTTTTATTTGCTAAATTTGGCAACCCTAAAGATTGATGTCATTTCTCTTGTGTGTGTTAGTTGCTCAGTTGTGTTCGGCTCTTTGTGACTCCATGGACTGTAGCCTGCCAGGCTCCTCTTTCCATGGAATTCTTCAGGCAATAATACTGGAGTGGGTAGCCATTCCCTTCTCCAGGGAACCTTCCCAACCCAGGGATCCAACCCAGGTCTCCCACTTTATAGTCAGACTCTTTACCATCAGAGCCACCAGGGAAGCCATCAATATTGTGAGTAAAATTCCCACTATTTTCAAAAAGTAGAAAGCAACAACATTTGGCTCATAAAAAAATGGAAATTTAAAGTCCTGAATAACAAAAGTTAAATCAATTTCATTCATGCAGAACTGTGTATACAGGGTTATCAATGTCCACATATCCCAGCTCCAAAGAAACACCAATTCTTGTTAACCTGCACAGAATTATAATACTTTGAGCTCTAAATTATTCAGCCGACCTTGTAGGACAGAATTGTATTGTTTTTCCTCATTCTATGCGTTCCACAATTTCAATTTAAATTCCGAGATCCTTCATCAGGAGATTCAACTGTTTGGTCTTTTCAGGATTAGAAAAGCCATGCTCATGCACTAACTATATATCATCCAAAATTTCCTTCCTATTCGCTGGTAAGACTTCCTTACAAGTGAAATATCTGGAAATAGCATTTCCAATGTTAGCTCATTTGTGCCTTACATTTATTTTTCAAACATTAACTACCTATAATGTGTCAGGCACCCTGTTAGATGCTAGAAATACCCGACAAGAAAATCAAAACATGTCAACAGTAAAACATTTTTGTTTTCTTTCAAAAGACTTGCTGCCTATGAGGCAGCTAGAAAAAGAATTATTATTCACACATTACAGGTGAAGGAGCTAAGTGACCAAGAATTAAATGGTCTTATCTAAAGGTCCCACATTAAGAAGTAGAGCCAGGGATTCAATAACCGTCCCTCGTTTCAGGCTCAGGGCACTTTCCAGGATTTCTTCAAAGGAAAATCCAGACTACTTAGTATCTTCACCACTCAATTTACCAGGAGCAAAAAGGAAAGCGTCTTGTATCCCTCTGTAATGTCCACGTACTCTTAAAAGTGGAACAGGTGTTCCCGAGTGCTCAGGAGAAGCAATGCATTTTGTGGGAGTTAAAGATCCCGAGCAGCGGTTGTAACCAGACCAATTAATCTGTGGAAACCGCAGCACTCAGCCAAGTCGATGCTGTTTCAATTGGGTGTCACAGGTGACTCATCAAAGATGGCTTGCTTTTTGGCCTCCTGATATTTTTCTTAGGGGTGAGGTGTCAGGTTTCCTTCCCATTTTTGGACAACAGCTCTCTTGTCCATTTCCAAAATTTTCTCGTTTCACAGCCCTCACATGGACCCCCGCTTTCGTACCGGAAGCTAGTCATTGGCAGGAGGTTTAGGAAACGAAGAACCAGGTGGGGGGAAAAAAAAAAAAAAAGAATCGGGGGCCTGGAGAGAGGCCTAAAATGGGGAAATTTGCACTTCAAGAGCTTTCCCTACCCCAGCCTCTCAGAATGACAGCTCGCCTCAGCCAGAAGACTACCTCTTCCGGCAGGCACTGCGCGCCCCACAGACACAGGCTGGCGGGCTCCCTGCTCTCCGCCTCCACCCAAAACAGCCAATAGAAATTCCGAGCTTGGGCCTCCGCCCTACACGGACCACGCGGGAGCGGGGGCAATAAAACTACATTTCCCGACGTGCCGTTGCGCTTCTCGTGGCCAATAGACCCCCTGATTTCGGAGCTTAGGGGCGGAGCCGGATGCATAGGTCACCCCATTGGCTAGGGACGGCTTAGAAGAGCCGGAACCCGGGAGAGAGAGAAGCGAAATGACATTTCCTCTTTAAATAGCTGGAGCCCGGGCCGCGTCTAGAAATGGCCGCGTCGGCAGGTGGGTCGTGTGGTGGCTAGGGAGGTGTGGAGGGGAGGTGGGCCGGGGGCCAAGTTCGGGCTGCGAGCTTAGGCGGCGGCGATGAGGACTGGGAGAGAAGGATGGAGAGGTGGACAGAGATGAGTAGAGGGAAGATGAATGGCGTGGAGGGAGGTGGGCGGTCCGGCAGGACAGGGATGGGGAGGCCGGGTACCCGCCGCCGCTCTGACCTGTTCGCAGGGCGGTTGAGGAGGCACTGGCGGCCGCCATCCATCGGGCTTCCCTTGTGAGGCTCCTGCCCTCCGCTCTCAGCTGGGACGTTCTGGCTGTCGGCGGAGTCGCCGCAGACACCTCGCCTGTTCTGCCTGCGCGGTCTGTCGGCGAGCACGGGGCTTCGGGCTCGCCGGGCTCCGGGAGAAGCAGGCTGGTGTTTGAACTTGCATCGCACCTCGCTCTTTCCCTTATCCTATCTCGCGTTCTCATTAAGGGAGTCTATATACATATGTGTATTTTTGTAGCGGGGAGAAAGCAAGCCAAGCCAACAAACAACCCCCAGCCCCATCCCACAGACAACAACAAAACAAACAAACACAAAAACAAAAAATAAAACCCGCAACGCCGAAACTGGCCCCGAACTTCTTGTGGTTGTACGATTTTTCTCCTCCTAGATTTAAGTAAGTCTTCCCCAACACCGAATGGAGTTCCATCTTCAGACACAGCCAGCGATGCCATGGACCCCTTGCATGCTTGCAGTATTCTTAAGCAACTCAAAACAATGTACGATGAAGGACAGCTGACAGACATTGTAGTGGAAGTGGATCACGGGAAAACATTTTCCTGTCATAGAAACGTTCTTGCTGCAATCAGCCCTTACTTCAGGTATGATGTTGGTGGAAACCTCTATTGATGTCTGCACCGAGTCCCCTTCCTCCTTCAGTACTGCCCACTTCATTTTTATATTGAGATGCAACAATGACTGAAACTAATGCATTTGTTTCCTAAGAATAAATAGCAGGCCCTATTTTATTAAGCCCCCCCCCCCACCTTTTTAAAAAAAGCTGACAGATTCTTCTAGAATTCAGATGACTGGTTTTAAGTCAGTGAATATGTTTTTGTTTGTATGTTCCAGAAAAATCTAAAATTGCACTGCCCAATATGGCAGCCACTAGTCACGTGTGGCTAAACTTCACTTATCTAAAATTAAATAAAATAAAAAAAATTCAGTTCCTCAGGTACACTAACCACATTTAAAGTGCTCAGTAGCCACATGTAGGTAGTGGTTGCCCCACTGTACAGCCCAGAAACAGAACCTTTCCATCATTGGAAGTTTTATTGGACAGTGCTGATCTGGAATTTGTTCCAGAAATTTATCCAGGATTTCTTTAGTGCATGTTAACTCTTTTAGAATTTAAAAATTAATAGCGTTTTCTTTTAAAAACAAATTGCCCACTTAATGGACTGTCTTAATCCCATGATGGTAACAGCAGTGAAATAAAAATCAGTGAAATACAGTTTCTATGTGTGTTAGGCTCCACACTAGTGACTATTTCTAAGATTTCCAGAAGTATTTTAGAGGTCATTTTCATTTATATTCATCTTTATATATTATAAAACTTGGAAAAGTAAAATTTCAAAACTTGGGTCTAAAAAATAATGTCATACTCTAAGAAAAGATCAGTGATAAAGGCAATTTCCTGTTGAAGTTTAACTTTTTGTTTGAAGTGCTCACTTTAAGCCTTTTTGTTTTCAAAAATGGTGCATGAATGACTGTGAAGTAATTTTCTCAACCACACGGTAAATGTATTTTTTCCTTTTGAAGGTGCTTACCATTATAGGGCATATAGCAGTGTAATGTTCCAGACAGTAGTTTCTGGTTCCTCCTTCTCAGAATACTGGGTTACATATAGTCACTTCAGTTTGATGTTTGTGATGTAACCATTTAGATTTACATTGGATAGGCCACTGGACTATTAAGTATTAACCATAACAAGGGAGTGACCTGGAAAGAAAAAAGAAGAAACTGGTATACACAAAAGGTATGAAGTTTGGCCTCTATTGAAAATTGCTGGTGAGATTCAGTTATCTAGGTTATCCATTAGATATGGTTAGGTCATTTATGTGTTTATACATGCTATAGTTACTGCTGATCAAGTTCTAGGCAAAGCTCACTTTACCTATGTCACTTTATATAATCTTTGTAATTCTGTCTCTACACTCTTGTTATTACCCTTTTACATGTGAAAAAACTGAGGCTCAAAGAGGTTAAGTGAACTGCCTAAATCATCTAACTAGTAAGTGGCAGAGGCTGGATTTGAGTCCAGAGTCAGGCTTCTTAGTCACTGTATAACTTTTAAGGAACAAGAGTGTGTCCTCTTTAAATTTTAATTTACAGAAGTGTTAATTGTATATTAGATTTAAATAGTAAAAAAAAAATTGAAACTTTAAAGTGAAAATATTTATTCAGTGTAATTTTATATTCTGGCTTATTTCATTTGAATATCACACTTGCTTAAAATTAGTTTTGAGGACCTGAGAGATCTCTTGGAAAGACGTACACTGCAGTAGATTTTCTTGCTTTCCAAGAAGTTAAGGAAATGCTTGGAAGACTTTCTAAGCATAAGTTAGGTGAAGTCAAATGAAGGTATTTGGCTAGAAGACTCAAGGATTAGGTTCTTCTCACTTGACTAGAGCTTTTTGTACAGAAGTTTCTTGGGCACCAGTTGTTGCACCTTATGTGAGATGTAGAAAGTCATACTTAATATTTGCAAATCTTGCATCACTGATGGAAAAAATAGAATAGCTTGCAATCTGCCATGGCTGTTTCCTGATCCCAGAGACTTGTCAGAAATAAAATGTGTATGATTATTAGAAACATGTTGCTCAGGATTTTTGTGTGAGGAAGTACTCCCACTTTATATAGAGTTTACATAAAGAACATGATAGACCAGAGGAGAACTTGCATGTCACATTGCTGTGTGTGAGGCCAGCTTATTCAAGTCAGTAGAGTAGCTCCCTTGATAAAGGGTTATGTGGTAATGTTCTCCTTTGGGATTTAATCTTTGCATAATGAAGGGCTTTCTTTTTCTTTTTAATTGGGACCTATATAACTGAGTTTTTCAGTACCTGAATTTAAAAGCAGCTCATACATTGGAACATTTAGTTTTCAGTCATTTAAGGGGAAAAAAAAAGTCTGCAGGATATGAAATTTTGCATAATAGAAGTAAAATTAGGACTCAAAGGATGGTTAACCCAGGTAACAAGCCAGGTCCAGGTACCCCTGTATACTTCCAATATTACATATTGCATTTTTGAATTAATTTCATGTTTTTGACAAAGATGTTAAAGTGGTCTGAAATCTTCCCACTCTTTTTTCATAACATCACACTTAAAATAGGAGAGGTCTGGATCTGAATAATCAAGTTTATCACCAGTGTTAGGTCAATATCTTCAACAGACATCTATTAAGCATTCTAGGGCATACCATCCTTTTCTCAAGAGGATTTTAAAAGAGCTTTTGACCTTTTTCTAAGTTTCATTTTAAGAACTGCTTAGAAAGAAACATCAAAGGAGGGAGAAGAAAGGCAAATGATGTTTATAAATGACTAGGACTTTAAATAAAAAGCTAGGCTTTTGACTTCTTAATGGTTTGGCCAAGAAAGTACCATGCTGTGCTGTCTTAGTCGCTCATTCTGACTCTGTCCATGGAGATTCTCTAGGCAAGAATACAGGAGTGGGTTGCCATGCCCTCTTCCAGGGGATTTTCCCAACCCAGGGATCAAACCCAGGTTCTCCCGCATTGCAGGTGGATTCTTTACCAGCGGAGCCACCAAGGAAGCCCAAGAATACTGGAGTGGGTAGCCATCCCTTCTCCAGGGCATCTTCCCCACCCAGGAATCAAACTGGGGTCTCCTGCATTGCAGATGGATTCTTCACCAGCTCAACTACCAAGGAAGCCCTGAAAGTACCATAAAAGCACATTAAAAAGGAAAAGAAAGCTTGGTCTCAAAGACAAAAACCTGGAATTTTTGAAAACGAACAAAATCAGATCTGCAACAAATCAGTTAATTCTTAAATTCTCTTTAGAAGTAGGCATTTTATTAATATTAACCCTAGCCAGATCTTTATTTATGGCCTCCCAGGTGGCTCAATGTTAAACAATCCATCTGTGATGCAGGAGACAGGGGTTCAATCCCTGGGTTGGGAAGATCTCTCGGAGAAGGATATGGCAACCTACTCCAGTATTCCTGCCTGGGAAATCCCAGGACAAAGGAGCCTGGAGAGCTACAGTCCCTGGGGTTGCAAAGAGTCAGATACGACTGAGCATCAATGAGGCTAACATTTTTATTTATAAATAGATAAAACTATGGTAACTTTGAGAAAATAACATATATTGCTTGATTTTCTCAAGCAAAAGGATAACTGATGAATTGATGTGCTTTATATTCTTTATAGTGATCAAGGAAGCATTCAAAGGATAATTATGTTAAAAAGGAGTAGGGAGAAAATAAGAACTTCTGAAGAACATCTTATGTTTCTAAGCTAAAATTTTTAAAGATACATTTTGGGTAGAGGTTGCCTTGTAAATTTCCACTGGGTTATGAGAAGTTCTATTAGACAGTCTCTATATGCTAATGTGTCACACTGATACCCCATAGGTATTTGAAAACTTTCTGACTGACCTGGTGATTGAAAATCTTAACTCCCTAAAGCAACTTGACCAGAAGCCTGCATGGGGTTCCAAGGAAAATAAGATGTCCTAGAATATGTCTTGCCACTTTTCAGTTTGATTTAGTTAGGTATACTCTGCTTTTCTCAGAGTTGGCACAAAGTAGACCGACTGGTCCTGAGAACAGGGTTTCTTTGAGATTAGCCAGATTAAATCCTTCTGCTAGATGATCCACTTTATCCCTTTCCTGATATTCAGGATATCAGGAAACACATTAAGACATGTTTTTCAATTTCAAAAGGTGATCCTTGTGATAACTTTATGCTTTTACAAGCTTGCCACAATAATTTTTATTTGTAGTGCACATAAATTCACCACTCTTTCCTTCCTAGATCCATGTTCACTAGCGGCCTTACAGAAAGCACTCAAAAAGAAGTTCGAATTGTTGGTGTTGAAGCCGAGTCGATGGATTTAGTGTTGAACTATGCCTATACCTCCAGAGTTGTTCTGACAGAGGCCAATGTTCAAGCCTTGTTCACTGCAGCTAGCATCTTCCAGATTCCCTCCATCCAAGACCAGTGTGCTAAGTACATGATCAGTCATTTGGACCCACAAAATTCTATCGGGGTCTTCATCTTTGCTGATCATTACGGTCATCAGGAACTTGGAGATCGATCTAAAGAATACATTCGTAAAAAGTTCCTGTGTGTCACCAAAGAACAGGAGTTTCTTCAGCTGACAAAAGACCAACTGATAAGTATCCTAGACAGTGATGATTTAAATGTAGACCGGGAAGAGCATGTTTATGAGAGTATTGTAAGGTGGTTTGAACATGAACAGAATGAAAGAGAAGTGCACCTTCCAGAAATTTTTGCCAAATGCATACGTTTTCCTCTGATGGAAGACACCTTTATAGAGAAAATTCCACCTCAGTTTGCACAGGCTATCGCCAAAAGCTGTGTGGAAAAGGGACCAGCCAGTCCCAATGGCTGTACACAGAGACTTGGAATGACTGCATCGGAAATGATCATATGTTTCGACGCAGCCCACAAACACTCAGGAAAGAAGCAAACAGTGCCTTGTCTAGATATATTCACAGGAAGAGTGTTCAAACTATGCAAACCACCAAATGATCTGAGAGAAGTTGGAATTCTTGTATCACCAGATAATGATATTTACATTGCAGGAGGGTACAGGCCAAGCAGCAGTGAGGTATCCATTGACCACAAGGCAGAAAATGATTTCTGGATGTATGACCATTCCACCAACAGGTGGCTTTCCAAACCCTCCTTGCTTCGAGCCAGAATAGGCTGCAAACTGGTGTACTGCTGTGGTAAGATGTATGCAATCGGAGGGCGTGTCTATGAAGGTGATGGAAGAAACTCACTAAAATCTGTGGAGTGCTATGACAGCAGAGAGAACCGCTGGACTACTGTTTGCGCCATGCCTGTTGCAATGGAGTTTCATAATGCCGTGGAATACAAAGAGAAGATCTATGTTTTACAGGGTAGGTGTCTAAGTGGTTAAAGTATTTATTGGAGTAGTCTGTTCTTTAAGGGACTAGTAAAGAAAATAAAATTTTCAATCAAAAAAGGCAGGTGCTTTCAAGTTCCTAAAATGATCATGTAAGTTTTTTATGTTCTTACTGTCTTTTGACATCATGTGACATAAGTATTTTTGAAAACTTTTTTTCCCATAAATAATAGTTCAGCATTTGAGAAAAACTATTTCTGTGCCATTTTAAAGACTTTAAACAAGGAAGCAAGTTTGATACATGACTTTTTGCAGTTGAATGATATATAATCAAGGGATGGTAGCAAGTATTCTTCTTATGGAACTTACTGGACTAGCTTAAAAGAGAAAAAAAGAACAAAGCCTCAACTGCAGTTATACTATTCAGTTGCCAAAGAATTTTGTATGAAGTCTTATGATGGCAAAGGTTATGAAACTCACTTACAAAGAGTTTGAAATCACACTGTTCAAGATTTTAATTTCACTGCAGTTAATGTTGTCATCCATAATACAGTGTTTTCAATTTTTTTTTCACTGAAAAATTTTGAGATGTCATCTTTTTAACCTTATAAGATGAGCGGGATGGTAATATGCTTAGCTTAAAAATTTTTGTTTAAACAATTGAAGACTGGTACCTTGGTAAAGATACAAGAAAGAGGAACTGAGTAACAGTAAATAAGATACTTGATTCAAGGTTCTGATTTGTGCTAATCTTTTCCTTGTGTTTGGTTTCTTATTTTAGTTGCTTGAATGCTGAATACAGTATTGACAATACCAACATCCTTCTTCTTCTTTGGCATTTCTTAACTGCTTATATATAAATGCTTTTCTTCACTACTATAAAAAAAAATAAGGAAAGGGGTGCAACTTCTGTGTAGATACATGTGACTTTTTAGTTTTTTTCCCCATTGTAAGTTTTTTTTTTTAATGTTCTTTGCCGTAATCCTTTATTTGACTTAAAATTTCTTAGAAATGCCTAAACCCATTTGTTTAAACTTCAGTGTAAAGTTAATTCTCCAGAGAGAGTAAGGAATACTCTCTTGTGCCTCATTTTAATTGAATGGAAGCCTGAGATGATGTAGGTTTGTTGGTCTTGCCAAAAAATGGAGTATCTGAATGAATGTAAAATCTATCAAGAATGGTTAGAAAGGGCTTCCTGGGTGGCTCAAGTGGTGAAGAATCTGCCTGCAGTCCTGGAGAGCCAGGTTTGATCCCTGGGTTGGGAAGAGCCCCTGGAGAAGGGAATGGCTACGCACTCCAGTATTCTTGCCTGGAGAATTCCATGACCTGAGGGGCCTGGTGGGCTAGAGTCCATGGGGTTGCAAAGAGTTGGATACAACTCAGCCAGTAACACATTCACTTACATGGTTGGATAGGTTATATCATCCAATATGGTGAAGCTCTCTCTTCATAGATTTTTGGTTTTACTGGCTAAGCAGTTATTTTTCAGTAGAGACAGAATTAATTAGAAGACTCCCAAATGGAATGTAAAGGTTGTATATTAATTTAAATACTAAAGCAAAGTAACAGTGAATTAACAGAATTTCAGGGTTGGAGTGAACATTGTTTAATCAGATTGTATAAGACAAATCTGAGGCACTGAGGGTTTTAATTGCCCATTACTGGTTTTAGTTTATTAAAGACGACTTTAGGTTTTAAAAATCAACTTGTAAAATGTATTATCTTTCCTCTTTATAAGAAATTTGTAGCAAGGTAGTACATGGTAAAAAGTGTTCATTCCTGTCTTCTTTATTAAGAATCCTGTTACATTTTAGTCAAAAAGCATAGGGAATATGCAGGCAAAAGCTGAGAGTTTAACAAGCTATTTTATGAAAACCTGGATTTTTTTCAGCATCACTTTTTTTTATTAGGTAGGCAGTTATATTTATCGATAGGAGTTAACCTAGTTCAGAACAGTTTTCAAGGGGAAGCTCAATTTAGAAGTAGGTACTTCTGATCTAAACAAAGCCTCTTAATATAAATAAACTTGACATGAATAGTCAGAAGATCATGCCCTACTGTCAGTGGCTATTGGAGTACCACTTAATCTGATCATAAAGGGTTCAGATTTTCATATCAAAGATTTTATTTGATTCTTTCAAATCAAAGATTTTAATGTTATAATTAGCCAAGCTCTTGTAAATTTTCACTAGCTTAATTCTTTTAGACATTTTTACATCGGCAGTGTGACTCAGCACACCTTTTCATTGTCAAAACAGAATGGAAACTGCCTCAATTCTATAAATGATGTGCATGTTTTCTATCAGCTTAAGGTCATATTTTCTCCTCTTGATATTTGTCTTTGCCTTATAGCAACACTAAAGTAAACACATTAGTGGCTCATAGATACAAATCTGAACAATTCTATGTACTACCTTATAATTAAATAACTAGCACATAAATTTATAGTGGCTTATTCATGATTGAACCTATATTCATATTTTGATCTTACTGGCTAACCATTAGTAATAATACTTTTTATAAGAGCTGGCTTAAAATCAATTTTCTGAAATACCCAGATATTTGGATAGAGTAAATGAAACCAAGCTCTTAACCCTTATACTGCCATCAAGCCAAAGTAACTTCTCATACTCACCCAGTTTGAATGCCCCAAATCAGGTTGATTCTAATATTATGTTATGTTATGCCATGAGATGTAGATGTTTTAAGCTATCTTATATTTAAATGTTCATATTCTTGTTTTGTTTTCTCTTTTTTTTTTTCCCTTTCTCTTTCTTTAGGAGAGTTTTTCCTCTTCTATGAGCCTCAGAAAGACTACTGGGGTTTCTTAACCCCCATGACTGTGCCTAGAATCCAGGGCTTAGCAGCGGTATACAAGAACTCTATCTACTACATAGCTGGAACCTGTGGAAATCATCAGCGGATGTTTACTGTAGAAGCCTATGATATTGAGCTCAATAAGTGGACTCGTAAGAAGGACTTTCCATGTGATGAGTCCATAAACCCATACCTTAAACTGGTACTTTTCCAGAATAAACTCCATTTATTTGTTCGAGCTACTCAAGTGACCGTTGAAGAACATGTCTTCAGAACCAGCAGAAAAAATTCCCTTTACCAGTATGATGATATCACTGACCAATGGATGAAAGTGTATGAGACCCCAGATCGCCTCTGGGACCTAGGCCGGCATTTTGAATGTGCTGTTGCTAAGCTGTATCCTCAGTGTCTTCAGAAAGTACTTTAATGAATGGCAGGCCTTAGTGAGCTCACCGGCATCTTGTGCTGGAGGAAACTTAGTCTTTCAGTGATAAGAAGTGCTGTCAGTATTTAAGAAAGCTGAAGAGAGTTTACATGTGGAGATGGGTGCTGTTTGAGATGACTGTAGGGAGGGATTTCTTTTCATCCATGTGATGTTTTCATTTCAGTAAGCAAAAGGTAACAAAGTGCAATTATCAGCATTTTTTTTTTTTCTGGTATAAAAGTAATCACATCATTCTAGAATTGTGTGATGAATAGTCACTGAGATACCAGACGAATTGACAACTATGCACTCTTAGAAGAGCAGTTAGGGTACTATGGATTAGAGACATCCAAAATAGTTTGATGTGACTTTTTATTTTAAATACGGGTAAAAATTTGAGGCAATATCACTAGGACTTTAGCTGTGACCTCTCTGCTACAGAGACGCACTAACTTAGATCCTCATTCTGAATATGTGTATATTTTGTGTACTGTTTTCACGTTTACTGGATTTAAATGTGTTATTAGAGTAGTTTGAAGGAAAAACAAATCAGTCTCAGAAAGAGCTTTTAGTTGGATTATTTTATATTTCCCATGTTACTTTAAGTTAAGCTAAAGTTTTAAAGTAGTTTTGTGTTGACAGTTTTTTCAAGTGCTAACACTGTCTCATTTTTTTTTTTTTTTTTAATCTGGAGTAGAGTTCAAATTCAAAGGTGGCTGGTGCTAGTATAATTTAACTCATGTGTATAGTTAGGTGTATTTCAAATGTCTGAGCCTATGCTTACCTTTCAAATTGGTATGTTAGTTTCATGACCATAGTACTTGACCTGCTGAACTCTTGTGATTTCACAAGATTCTCTACTTACATGATGGCAAGCTATGGCTAGTTACTGGTCTAACTGGATTCAATCTGAGAATAGTGAAAAGACTATTATCCTCATTTTGCACTAACATGGGGCATTTTGTTGCCTAACCTCCTTTCCATCCTCTACCTGTCCATTCATTATCGGTACAAACAGAGCAGAATGTGAAGTTTTAACTCCTACTTTTAAAATTCTGTTTTCCAGAAACATAAAACTCCTGCAATAGTCTCATTTAATGTCTTTTGCATTACCTATGACAATTAAAACCTCATTTAAAAAAATTTTTTTGCACTTAACAGTTATGAATAGTTTTGCATTGAAAACCTTTGTTCTAACTGCAGGTGACTGAGAAGGAAAAGTGTGAGTGAATAGAACCGTAGCATTATAGGTACTAAATCATTTTTCATATTTAACTGATTAATTTCTAACAGAAATACTCACAGAGAGGACAAACCAACTCATGTGTTATACCTAAGGCAGATATTTAGATCAGTAACTTATTTTTTACTCTTCCCAGAATAAGTAATAAAGGATATAAGTATAGCCAGAGTCTGTCCTTAACTGGAACATTTTGATTCCCTTAAAGAAAACAAACTGGCACGGTTTGTATTAAAAACTCTTGCACAAATTGTAATGTGATACTGTGAAACAAATCGAAAACATTGCCTCTTTGCATCACATACCTCGTTTTTCGGAAACTTTCCAAACTGCTTGTCTTAGCTCTCTACAAGCAGGGAATGTTTCCTGAAGCCGAATTGAAAGTGGACAGCATTTAGAGAATTGACATTTTAAAATCCAGTCTTGGGAAGCTGGGTACATGCTTTCTTCTTGCTGGCCTTGGTAGTGTGTCTATAGTCTCCTTACTGACTGTCAACTAATCACCTATTCTTTTTCTTCTCAGTTTTTCTTTATCTTCGTGCTGTTTTGGGGCTTTTTCTGTGAGCATTTTGAAGCATCTACACCGTGATGCATTGCCAAGGGGAGGAAAAACCAAACTAAACATTATAAGAGATGTTCCCATAATTTATTTTTGAAAGCTTTGTTGCTTCCTGAGACTTCTGCCGCTTTTTGACAATCTCCTGTATTTATTTAGAACACTGTGTTACTTGAAAACATGACATTAGACATTAACAATTTACATGTGCCGTGTGATGTATAGGAGTACAATGTACTGTGGTTAATTCTGCAGTCGATTTATTCTATTGATCTGCACAACAGTTGATCCTCTAACAATTGATCCTATAACAGTTTATATTGAGGGTGTGATCTAAGGATAGTGTGTCAAAGCCAAGGTTTAGAATTTGCTATGGAAGTATCAATAGAATATATATTGAATTTTGTATGAATAACTATTTGTTTAAATTATATAGCTGGGATATTTTGCCACTTTTCAGATGATTTCAGAAGAGGTTCTAGAAAACTAAGATTAGTAATATGTGTGGGTCTGTGTTTAGGTATTTAAGGTACATTTGCTTAGTATGATGAGAATATAAGTAAAAGGCATAATGGGTACTATAGAATTAAAATAGAGGGTGACAGACGCCAGTTCCACTTGAGCTTTGTTTTTGCATTTGAAGAAAGTATGTAGCACTTTCCTATGTATTTTTTATACATTGAAAACTGGATGTGGTATAACTATGTTATAGGGAAGTAGAAATTGTATTCTTTATTTTCCATCTTTGTTTTCTGTTATCCTACAAAGTTGATGCTTAAGCATCAAGCTGATTTCATGGGTGCATGAGAGAAAGTGGATGTGATCTTGCAAGGAATCAGATTTTCTACGTGAAACAGTTTAAAATGGCATTCGATGTTCTGTGCTCAGGTATGTAGTTAAGTACTGTAGTCCTTTGGGGGCAAATGTGTAGATATTTTTAAACATTTTGCCATAATTGCACAATTTTTTGCATTTTTACCTGATGGCATTGTTTCTTGTAATAAAACTTTTTCTGACGGAAAAGTTCTATTGTCATAAATTGACCTCTGACCTAGCGAGTTTGGTGAAAATCATGTAATACCTTTTATTGGGAATTGGAGGAGATTTTTATCTACCAAATGCCTGGTCTCTGGTACAAAATGAACAAGGTAATCCATAATGCTTGAATAGTGCTCTTGAAATTCTGAAGCAAGCTCACTCATCGGTAGCCCCTTTGTTGAGTGGTTCTGCCCTCATCTCTTGGTGTCCCACTCCTCTCTCTCACAATTCATGTCAACCCATAAGGAAATCCTGTTGCCTCTTCCTTCAAAATAGACCTCGATTCTCACCACATATCTCTTGCACCACTATCACCCTAGTCTAAACTAACCGACCTTGTCTGCCTTAATGCTGTGCCACTGAATTGATCTTTTCTCCATCACCTTTGTCTCCTTGTAATCTATTCTGTCCACACAGTAGCCAGAGCAATCCTGTTGAAACATAAGTCAGATTACTTTCTTCTGCTCTGATCCCAGTGCCTCCCCATCTCCCTTCATGTGAGAGCCACACCCCTTCCTCCCATGATCCATCCCAACCCTACTCTTGGGACCACATTGCCGTTCCACCTGCTCACTCCATTCCAGCCACACTGACTGCTGTTCCAAGTCCCTCCAACACTGAGGCCTTTTTCTTTGCTGTGTCTTCAGCTGAGGAAGCCCTGACAACGCACTTATTTCAGTATTAAAACTCCAGACAGGCCTTCCCTGACTACTTTGTGTAAAACAATGCCTTCCAAACTCACCCCCACCCATACCACCAGTCTTTTCTCTCTTTATTTTTCATACATCTCCCCCCATTCAAATGTAAGTTCCATGAAGGCAAGGGATTTATTTTATTTCTTGTTCACCTCAGCGCAGCGCCTGGAACCTACAAGGCATTCAAAGTTTGTAAAAACCAAATTTTCATTTCAGTCTTAGAAAACCCTGAGAAGTGGCAGAACCAGTGCTATCACCTCTGTTTTATCAGACCAGAAACACAAAGCCCAAGTAAATTGCTGAGGGTCATGTAACTAATGAGACGCTCACCCGGGATTAGAGCCAAGCACTCCACTTTGACTCAATCTAGTTCTGACAGGTGCTCCGTTGAAAAGTGAAAGTGAAAGTCGCTCCATTGTGCCTGACTCTCTGCTACCCCACGGACTATACAGTTTATGGAATTCTCCAGGCCAGAATACTAGAGTGGGTAGGCTTTCCCTTCAGGGGATATTCCCAACCCAGGGATCGAACCCAAGTCTCCCGCATTGCAGGCGGATTCTTTACCAGCTGAGCCACCAGGGAAGCCCAAGAATACTGGAGTGGGTAGCCTATCCCTTCTCCAGGGGATCTTCCTGACCCAGGAATCAAACCAGGGTCTCCTGCATTGCAGGCAGATTCTTAACCAATTGAGCTATCACGGAAGCCCTAGTTTCTCCATTGTGTGTTAGTTGTTCAGTCTCGTCCAACTCTTTGCGACCCCATGGACTGTAGCTCGCCAGGCTCCTCCATCCACGGGATTTTCCAGGCAAGAATACTGGAGTGGGTTACTAGTTCCTTCTAAACAAAACTGATAGAAAAGCAGATGCTCTACATTTTGTGTTTACTGGTTGCCTTTTCTGAGTCCCACCTTTTTTCCAATACTATTATTTAAATTATCTACTGTATGTCACGGGATTGCAAAGAGTTGGACACAACTTAGCAACTGAACAACAACAACTCTATGTTATATAGACTGTGATTAGCTCTCAACAAGGGAATGCACCCCACCTGCACTCCTATAATTACATCATTATGCTTATATGCCACTGTACTGAGTTCTATCCCTCAAACAAGTTGATGAAAAGGCTTGAGAAATACTGATTTAAATTAGAGTGCTGTTACTTTCGTTCTCTGTGAAGTTAAAATAACTTGCCAAATTAAAATCTTGGCTGTATGACTGTTTTGTTTTTTCTTAATTGACAAATTATTTGCAAATACAAAAATTAAAAATAAGTGGTCTGGAATCTAACTCTTCAGAAAGTGAAAGAAAGTGAAAGTGAAGTTGCTCAGTTGTGTCTGACTCTTGGCGATCCCATGCCCGTGGGATTCTCCAGGCAGGAATACTGGAGCGGGTTGCCATTTCCTTCTCCAGAGGATCTTCCCAACACAGGGATCAAACCCAGGTCTCCCGCACGGCAGGCAGACTTTTATTGTCTGAGCCACCAGGAGCTCCAAAAGAATGCTGTAAATGACACCTAGTTTTTTGAAGTGAAAGTTGGAATTTGATAAAATGGAGTAAGGAAAAAAGTATTTTCCCTCAGTTAATGTATCCCTCAATTGATGCTTTCAAACTGTGGTGTTGGAGAAGACTTTTGAGAGTCCCTTGGACAGCAAGGAGATCAAACTAGTCAGTCCTAAAGGAAATCAACCCTGAATAGTCATTGGAAGGACTGATGCTGAAGCTGAAGCTCCAATACTTCGGTCACCTGATATGAACAGCCGACTCATTGGATAAGACCCTAATGCTGGGAAAGATTGAAGGCAGAAGGAGAAGAGGATGTCAGAGGATGAGATGGCTGGATGTATCATCAATGCAATGTACATGAACTTGGGCAAACTTTGGGAGATGGCGAGGGACAGGGAGGCCTAGCATGCTGCAGTCCAAGGGGGTCTCAAAGAGTCAGACATAACTAGGTAACTGAACAAATGTGTCTAGTATATACTAAAGGTTCTTGACTTGAAACTTTGGTAGACAGAATTTAAATGCCTTTCAAAAGTAACTATGAAGTGGTAGTATTACTACTACCAGTTCTAGTAAATATCAAGTCAATTTGTCCTTCATTCTCATTCTCCACACTTCATTTTGATGATCTGTATTTCTTTGGTAGAAGACCCCAGAATCTAGAGAGTTGGACATGTGGTTCATGGATTTGCTGATTCTCCTTCCTTTTTGGTAACCTTTAGCCTAGTTTACTTGTATAGGTTCATAAGGAAGCTATTCTACACATTTGAACAGGGGAATCAATAGGGCTGCCACCCCAGAGAAAGGAAAAAGTGAAGACATTCCATCATAAAGTATTATTTGGAGATTTAAATTGCTAAGCCACAGGCAAAATTTTAATTTATTAAAGTATAAAGTATTTTATGCCTACTGAGAGGGACATAGTTCAGTTTGACAGTAACCACAGACACAATATTCCACTTTTAAGTCATGCATTTTAAATCACTCAAATGATAGAAAGTATGTAACAAGCCTCCTACCAGCTACCGCCTCCATTATTTAAATCCACTTGCTCAAGAACCCTGCAGTTAGGCTTTTCGGATTTCATTGAGATGCCAATCCCAGGACTTTTTCTACTATCCATCAGCTCCTACTGGGGACTTTTTCTGAACTTACCCATCTTAAATTCCATAATCTATTCAAAATAATGCCATTTTACATTTCCTCAGTTCCTTCTTGTTACTGCTGCCATACTTGCCTGTAAAACCCCAACTCTGAAGATCCTGGCTATGAGCCTCCTCTGTGCTTGGGCCCTGAGTGGAGGAATATTGCTGGAGAAATTCCATATGTTCATACTGACTCTCTTTGACATGATGGACTTACCGTGGGTTCTCAGCATAATGGAGCAGTTTTTACCTTTTCTCAAACTTCTGTATGCCTATCTTTTATCCCTCTTGATTATTAGTTCTGTGCTTTTCTTCCTGATGTATCGAGGTGGCAGCCATTATATATATAGGTGCTCCCTTTCCTTCCACCATCTGCCTAAATCTTCTCTACTTGTCCTTTTAAAACATGTGAAGAAAATAAGCTTTTTCTATGCATAGTTGCTTTCTGCTCCAGTTCCTTCACCATCCCCTCTCCTAAGTCATCCAAAAATCCCCCTCAGATCATTTGACGAAAACAAAAAATGCACTTTTCTCAACCACTTAGCAAAACAAAAACAAACAACCACAGATTGTTCTTCAGTCCAGCAGCTCCCTCCACTTCGTGCCCCTACTCTCGGCTTCCATGAAAGCCACAGCTTTGTAATGGGGTTGTTCCTACAAATGTTCGATTTCCTAGCTTTCATTAACTCTTTAACCTGCTGCAGTCACTACGTTCTCCTCATAACCGAAACTCCTGTCATCAAGGTCTCCAACAACATTAAGCTGTAAATTCATTTTGCACATTTCCGTCCTTAACTCACTTGACTTCACAGATGTGTTCGGCACAGTTGACTCCCATATTCTGAAGCCTTCCTGGGACACCATGCCCTGAAAATTCTCGTTACTCACTTCTTACTAACCCCCCTTTACAGGGACCTTCTCTCCCTGAGTCCTCTTCTGTCTTCTCTTCTCAGCTGACCTCACCTATTTCTTTGGCATTGGAATGCTATATGCATACTGATGACTTTCAAATTTATATTTTCTAACCACATCTCAACTCCTGTCTCCAGGCTCCCATCCAACTGCCTACTAGATAGCTCCTGTTCGATTGGTGGACACATCTCAAGCTCAGCATCTTTAAATCCTCCTTTTCTATTATCCCCTGAAAAGCTCCATCTGCAAAGTGCAATTTATACCTGTCCACCCCTCTCCATTTCCACTACTCTCACCTATGCTGAAGCTAGACTTCTACTGCCCGGCCCACTACAGCGGCACCGTAACAGTTCTGCCTATTTCAACTTAAGCCACATCCTCAGTCTCCATTCCCAGTACAACAGCCAGAGTGATCTCACACAAACGGTACTGTGTTATTGCCAAGTGTGGAACATAGCAATTGCCTACCATCAGGTGCTACAGAAATGGCCTCCTGCTTACTCCTCCAGCCTTATCCAGTGCCACTTTCCCCCTGGCTACCTGTTCCTTAGGTCCACGGCTATGTCTAAAGATCTGTGCATGATTCTCCCACACACACTTGGCACTCACGGTTCCCATGCCTACTGACCTTTTTGACTTTCAGTTGTCATACAGGTATTCAAGTTAAGGCAGTTACCCCTGAGGAGCAGCTTACAACCAGTTCCTGATGGGAGCTGGTGGATAAACATCCCAGTTTCTTTCCATAGGTGGGATAAGTGAGGCATGTTCTCCACTGTCTCCTCGAGTTCCCCAATGAGAATGAGCCCTAGTTGCCCATAATACCTGCTTGATAACCATGTCTTCTCCTATTCATTTTCTTCCTATCCTACCAATGCTTCTTGGGACCACCTTCTCTCCCCATAATTAACTACCTGCATTCAGATCCTTGTTCTTGCACTCAAATCCTGGCTCATGACTGGCTTCTTCAATAACTCAACCTAAGACACTGGCCATTTTTTCAGTCCCTCAAGAAACCTATGTTATGGGCTCTGTTCATGCTGTCCCCTTGCACTTGAAAACTTCTGTCCTTCACCTCTGCTCTTTGCACAACGATTTTGTTCTTATATTTCAAGTCTCAATAAGATCTCGCTAGCTAAATCCTATTGCAGTTATTAAACTTTTGTTTAAAGAAAACAATCCTAAATGTATGACAAAACCCACTGGAAAAAAAAAAAATAATAAATAAATTAAAAAAAAAAAGAAAGAAAACAATCCTAAATGAACTAAATGTCCCTGTCATGTTAGATCTTACCACCCAAAGTGGTCTATTCTCCCACTGCTTTTTGCTGTCTAAACAGTTCCCCCACTAAACAGTTCTACAAGGGCGGAGCCCAGGCGTATTGTCATCCAATATTTGCCCATACCTGGAAGAGTGTCTCACATATAATTTTTTTTTAAATTATTTTTAATTGGAGAATAATTGCTTTACAATATTGTAAAGGTTTCTGCCATCCATCAACATGAATCAGCCACAGACATACTTCTCAAACCCTCCTTCTCAAACCATTCTCCTACCTTCCTTTGCATCCCACCCCACTAGGTTGTCACAGAGCATCAGTTTTGAATTCCCTGCTGTTTCACATTCAATCACTAAGTTGTGTCTGACTCTGTAACCCCATGAACTGCAGCATGCCAGGTTCCCCTCTACTTCACTATCTCCTGGAGTTTGCTCACATTCATGTCCATTGAGTCAGTGATGCTATTTAACCATCTTATCCTCTGCCTCCCTCTTCACATTTTGCCTTCAATCTTTCCCAGCATCAGGGTCTTTTCCAATGAGTTGGCTCTTCACATCAGATGGCCAAAGTTGGAGTTTCAGCTTAAGCATCAGTCCTACCAGTGAATATTCAGGACTGATTTCCTTTAGGATTGATTTCCTTGCAGTCCAAGGGACTCTCAAGAGTCTTCTCCAACACCTAGTTCAAAAGCATCAATTCTTTAGCACTCAGCCTTCTTTATGGTCCAACTCTCACATCCACACATGACTACTGGAGTCCCTGCATCATACAGCAAATCCCCACTGGCTATCCATTTTACATACTGTAATGTACATGTTTCAGTACTGCTCTCTGTGACCATAAGTCTGTTCTTTATGTCTGCATTTCTTTTGCTGCCCTGTACATAGGTTCATAAGTACCAACTTTTTAGATCCCATATATATATATAGGATAGAACAGAGAACATAGAACAGAGAGTTCTCATATATCCCACACCCAGTTTCCCTTATTATTAATGTATTAATAAGCTAATATAGATTCATTATAATTAACTAAATCCTATGGTTTTTCCAGTGGTCATGTATGGATGTGAGAGCTGGACTGTGAAGAAAGCTGAGCGCCGAAAAATTGATGCTTTTGAACTGTGGTGTTGGAGAAGACTCTTGAGAGTCTCTTGGACTGCAAGGAGATCCAACCAGTCCATCCTAAAGGAGATCAGTCCTGGGTTTTCATTGGAAGGACTGATGCTGAAGCTGAAACTCCGTACCTTGGCCACCTCATGCGAAGAGTTGACTCACTGGAAAAGACCCTGATGCTGGGAGGGATTAGGGGCAGGAGGAGAAGGGGACGACAGAGGATGAGATGGCTGGATGGCATCACTGACTCGATGGGCATGAGTTTGAGTAAACTCCGGGAGTTGGTGATGGACAGGGAGGCCTGGTGTGCTGCGATTCATGGGGTCGCAAAGAGTCAGACACAACTGAGCGACTGAACTGAACTGATACTTTACTAATAAATTCTTAGTTTTTACATAATGTCCTGTTAATGCTCCAGTATCTCATTAAGGATATATAACATTTAGTTGTTATGTCTCCTCAGGCTCCTTTTGGCTGTGACAGTGTCTCAGACATTCCTTGTTTTGGATGACTTTGACAGTTTTCAGAGACACTAGTCAGGCATTTAATACAACAGCCCTCAACTGGGATTTGTCTGACGTTCTTCTCATGATTAGACTGAGGTTATGTGGTTGAGGAGGGAGGACCATAGAGGTAAAAGTACTAATCACGTCATCATATCCAGGGTGTCTAGTCTCAGTATGACTTGTCACCGTTGATGTTAGCCTTCCTCATCTGGCTGAGATCGTTTTGTTAGGTTACTTCCCTGTAAAGTTATTTCCCCCTCTTTCCTCTGAAAGGAAGCCACTGTGTGCATTTCCCACTCAAGGAGTGCAGAGTTATGGCCTCCTTAAAGGCAGATTATCTATGTAAGTTATTTGGAATTCTACTGTACAGATTATCTCTCTTCCCTAATTTATTTATTTATTCAATTATTTATTTATGTTAGTATGGACTCATCTTCTACTTTGGGCTATTACATTTATTTATACTTTGGGAGATAATCTACTGCTACTTTATTTTGTGGCTCAAATTGTTCCAGCTTTGACCACTGGGAGCTCTTTCAGTTGGCTCCTGTGCCCTTTGGACATACTCCCATTAGCATATTTTCTTTTTTTATATGTATATATTTTATGAGCTGTTCCTATTTTCTGGCTCTACAAGATGCTCCAGGCTTAAGTCATAAGCTTCCTTTCCCAGTCCTGGGATTAGCCATTTCTTCAAAAATCTGTAGTTCTTTTCATTGGACATCTGGGCACTTGGTGTTCTTATTGCTACTGGAATATCTTTGTTTCTAGACCCCCTTAGCTGACTGAAAAAAAAAAGTTGTATGTGTGTTCTAACTGCTTTATAAGCACATATCTGAAAAATTCCTATATGCATTCATATCAACATGAAGCTAAACTTTACTTTATACTGTGTCCTACCCTAATGCATTGCTACATGGAAATTCCTAGCCTTCTCTCCCATCCAGTGAGAAGCCTGGCTCCAACCATCTACCATTCATTTACTAAACTGTTCATTTCTACTGTATGCGTCCAGTGGTTTCAGAAATGATAACCCACACTCCCATGAGAAGCAACTTTATCAGTGAGAGCATGGTGCTTATATATAGTTCTTTCAACTTTACTCATAGACTCCATTCATTTCTAGAGTTATTTAGGTCAGCACCTTTCCCACCCAGGTCTCCCTGGTGGCTCAGATGGTAAAGAATCCACCTGCAATACAGGAGATCTGGGTTTGATTCCTCGGTTGGGAAGATCCCTTGGAGAAGGGAACGGCTACCCACTCCAGTATTCTGGCCTGGAGAATCCCATGGACAGAGGACCCTGGCAGGTTACAGTCCATGGGGCTGAGATTGTTTCATACAGTTTAAATAATTTATGTGATGATATAGTTTTTCTTCTTCAGCCTATGGTGTGGTGGATTACACTGATTGATTTATAAATGTTAAACCAGACTTGCTGCTGCTGCTGCTGCTAAGTTGCTTCAGCCATGTCCGACTCTGTGCAACCCCACAGACAGCAGCCCACCAGGGTCCTCCGTCCACAGGATTCTCTAGGCAAGAATACTGGAGTGGGTTGCCATTTCCTTCTCCAAACCAGACTTACATACCTAGAATTAAATGTACTTTGTCATGATATATAATCCCTTTTATACATTGTTGTATTTGGTTTGCTAATATTTTTTGAGGATTTTTGTGTCTGGGTTAATGAGAAATATTGGTCAATGTCTTTATTGTATTTGGTGTGAGGGTAATGCTGGATTCATTAAAAGAAGTTTTCCCTCTGATTCTGTTTTCTGAAACAGTGGAAAACTGGTATAATTCCTCCTTTAAAAGTACGGTAGAATTTACAGTTGAAACCATGTGAACCTAATGCTTTATTCTTTGCAAGTTTAAAAAAAATAATTCAATGTCTTAAATAAATTTTGGTTATTCAGGCTATGTATTTCTCCTTGAGTGAATTTTGTTCATGTCTTTCAAGAAATTGGTCCATTTTATCTACATTATCAAGTTTGTGGGCACAGACTTATTTAGAGTATTCCTTTATTATTCTTCTAATGTCCATGGAATTAGTAGTCATTAACCCTCTTTCATTCCTGGTGTTGGTAATTTGTGTCTTCTTTTTTTCTTGGTTTATTCAGCTTGGTTTACTCTTAGTTTACCCAGCTAGAGGCATCAATTTTATTGTTCTTGTCTAAGAACCAGATTCAGGTTAACCAGTTTCCTTGACTGTTTTGTGGCTTTAATTTCATTGATTTCTGTTCTAAGATTTATTATTTATTTTCTTATGCTGGTTTAAGCTTTAATTACTCTTCACTCTCAAATTACTTAAGGTGGAAGCTTAGGTTACCAATTTTAGATTTTTCTTCTTTTTCTAGTACATGCACTTAAAGCTATTAATTTTCCTCTAAGCACTACTTTTGTCGCCTTTCACAAATTTCAATATGTTGTTATTATGACTTTAGTTAGTACAAAATATCTTTATCATGTTTTGGAGAAGGAACACTTTCATAATTATGTAATTTCTGATAATCTTCCTTGTTCTAGAGACTTCTGTGAAATTAATATAGTCATTCCAGTATTCTTTTACCTAGTGCTAACTTGGTATCATCATCTTTCCCTATCCCTTTTAACTATCTGAATCTTTATACCCAAATGAGTTTCTAAGCGACATAATTAGGACTTGTTCTGATGTCCATTATAAGAAGCTCTATCTGTTCATTGGTATACATAGACCATTCACATTTAATGTGACTATCAATATAGCTGGACTGATATCGACTGTATTTGTTAGCATTTTATTATCCTTATTAGTTGTTTCTTCTTTTCATCTATTTCCCTGCCTTCTCTTCATTTATTCCTTCTCTGACATTGTCCATCTCCTTATGTAGATCCAAATTCCTGACCTATGTTGTTTAACCAGTTTCTGAAGAACTTTTTACATGGCTTGTGGAACAGGTGTGTACGTGATGAATTCCTTCAGATTTTGTTTGTCTGAGAAAACTTCTTTGTTTTTAAGGATAATCTTACTGAATCGAAAATTCTATGTTGCTTTTTATTTGTTTTTTTTTCAACCTTTTAAATATTGCATAGCTTCCAATGAGAAGTATAATGTAATTCTTATTTTTGTTCCTTTTAAAGGAGGGTGTATTTTTCATCTTATCAAAAAGAAAGATTTCCCCTTTCTATTTGGTTTCCTTCATTTTGAACATGGTATCTCTACATGATAGCTTTTGTTATTTATCTTACTTGGTGTTCTCTGAGCTTCCTAGCTCTGTAAGTTGGTGTCTGTCACTAATTTAGAGAAATTCTCAGTCATTGTTAAATATTTCTTTTTTGCTCCTTTCTTTCTTTCATCTTCTGGTATTAAAATTATGCTTATGTTACACATTTTGTATCTGCCTAACAGTCTTTGGATGTTCTCTACCATTGTTTCCATTCTTTTTCTTTGTGTCAGTATGCCAAATTTCTACTGACATGTATTCAAGTTCACTGATTGTCTTATCAGACATATCCAGTCTATTGATGAGTCCATCAATGGCAATTTTCATTTCTTGTACAGTGTTTTTGACTTCCAGTATTTACTTTTGATTCTTTCTTAGAGTTTCCATCTCTTTGCTAACATTACCCATCTGTTCTTGCCTGTTGTCTGTGCTTTTCCATTAGGGCCCTTACATATTAATCAGTTATTTTAAATTCTCACACAGACCATCCCAAAATCTTTGACATATCTGAGTCTTGTTCTGATGCTTGATTTTTCTCTTCAGATTGTGTTTTTCTTGCCTTATTTGAGCATGCCATAGTTTTTGTGAAAGACAGACATGATGAATTGGGTAACAGGAAATAAGGTAAACAGGCCTTTAGTGTGAAGACTTACGTTAAAATGGCTAGGCGTCTGGGCTGTATTTAATGACTACTATAGCTACTGGCACTGGAGGCATCCAATTCCTGTAGCTCCCTTGTTTTGTCCACTCTTTCTGTTGGGCTTTTCTAAGTATTTGTCAGAAACAGTTTGTGTCTTGTGGCTCTTTCTGCTTTAATTCACTCTTATTATCTGCAGTCCTGTTGGTGTGGTGGTATGGGTGAGGGAGAACATTGTAAAGTTTTATGATTAAATCTCAGTATTTTGGTGGGCCTGTGTCTTGGGCCGTTACCTTCTCTACTGGTACAGCTTTTTATTTTCTCTTGCCTCATCCCCCCTTCCTTGGTGCAGTGACCCTAAGCTATTTCCTTAAAGCTCTGATCCCTGTGAACCTGTTCATTCTTTTTCCCCTTAGATGAGATGGAAGGCTAGCTCTTCCTCCAGCTTTTATCAAGCTCTCTCAGAGTATTTTTCCCTGGAGAGGAGGCCTTTGTTACGGAAAGGCTCTGGGAGTATTTCACAATTATCACTCCTCCTCTCATGCCAGAACCGCTAGGAAACCTTTCTCAGCTCTTCACTATGAGAACTGGTGCCTGTAGGTAATGTCCACTAAGATATAGGGGTCCAGGAGTTTCACACTCTCTTCCTTCTCTACACTCAATTTCCAGCAATTCATCAAAATTACCCTTTTAGTGTTCTTATTAGTTGATAGCTCTTGGGCTTTCTGGTCCAGGTGAGCAGACCTTGATGACAGTCGTTTGGATTCACCTGTACTCCAGATTTCAGAGTGACTGCCCTGCAATCTAACTTCTCTGATAGGGCCAAGAAAAGGCATTAATTCTCAGTTGAATAGCTTTTCCTTGTTGTAAGGCTGAGAGTAACAACTTCCAAACTCCTTACATTGCAGTGCTGAATCTGGAAGTCTCTATAATAAGCTTCTATTCATTTATTAAGTGAATGAGTTATTCTTTCCCTCATACCTAAGTATTATATAGCCTCTTTTATATGTATATATTTCACAATAAAAGAATAAGTTTAAAAGTTAGTCTTACTTTGTAAACATGTCCATACACTTAATCATATGTAGGTATCCTTACATGGTCACAGAATTATTATTATTTTTTTCCCACTGGAGGATAATTCCCTTATGATGTGTTGATTTCTGCAGTACACGACCATGAATCAGCCATAGGTATACATATGTCGCCTCCCTCTTGAACCTCACTCCCACCCTCCACCCCATCCCACCCCTCTAGGTCATCACAGACCACCAGGCTGGGCCCCCTGTGCGCTACAGCAGCTTCCCACTAGCTAGCTGTTTTACACACTCTCTCCATTCATCCCACCCTCGCCTTCCCAGAATTATTTAATACACAGTTCAGTGATTATTGACTCTTCAGTACCTAATAGCCCAGCTTTTCAGGGCCAAATCAAAATGATATGATATAATTCAATTAAGATTTTAATTTTGAGCATAATTATACATTTGAGTATAAAATATATTTTCATAGATGTAATTATACTATTAAAACTAAATTGGACATTTGAATGTAATCATTTTAAATTATCCTTATCATGCATACACAGAACATTTTCTATTGATTAGTTTGCTAGAAATACATGAGAGTGAATAGATCCTTTTCTTCCTTTCTTTCCCCTTCGACGATATATGCACAAGCATATGATTTGGTGGAAAAGAAAGCTAGACACAAATATTAACAAACAGAAAATGTGTAATATGTTTTCTAAATATGTAAATTGGTCTTATGAACAGGAATTACAGTGTTTTGGGTGACTGCGCAGATTACTTAAAGTCCCCAAGCTATAATCTTTCTCAGATATACAGTAGGACTTTTAATATAATTCAATTTATAGTTTTTGTGAGGAGAAAATAAGCATGAAAAAATCATATCACAGTGCCTGGCATGTAATAAACACTCTAAAATGGTCCTTGTTAGTGTTATTCACAGCTATTCTGCCGTCTCTTGGATACACTGAAAACAGCCTCAGTAGAATAACATCTCCTTTACAACTAGTATAAGGTACATGCTAAAAAGAAGGGTAGCCGTTCGGACTCTTATTAATGAGAATGTGTCCATAATCCACACATGAAAACAATTTTCACAGTTTTACAGTCACACAGTTCTCACTTTCACTTCTTCACCACTCATTTCTAAAGGACTGAAATCAAACAAACAGTACTTAAAGCAATTGCCACTAGGCTAGTAACTTATGTCTACAAAATAAAAAGTGGGCTTGTGTGTATCTGCTTGTCTATTTTTAAGAACTGAAAAGAATCTGTCCCTCAGGGTTCAATCCTGTCCTCTGTTCTCACTTATGGATGAGGATCTATAGGATTCAAGTGACATAGTCCAGTTCTTGAAAAATGTGATTCTAAAGCTCCTTTGAGGACAAAAAATACAGTCAAAGCATTGTATACTGACACCTATTTAGGATATCTAAGGCCTATGCCTGAGTCAGGTGACCGAAGTTTTAAAGGTCACGTACTAAGAAGAACCTACACAACATATGGGGGCATTTCCTTGGAGCTAGTGAGCATCTGAGATGACAAGAAATCCACAGATGCTCTCTGACAGCTGGTCTGAAGCTGAGGTCAAGGTTAGCAATGGAACTTAGGAGTCTGGCACTGAACTGGCTGATTTTAGTTAAATTTCAGTGAATAGATACATTGGCTAAAACATAAAATATAAAAGGAGAAGAAAAATTGTCTAAGAACAAAAATCTGAGAAATTGAGTTGAAAAGGCGGTAGAAAGGCAACTAGGAAGTTATCAGAGGAGAATGTGATCCTAAGAACATGAGGAAAATGCAGCTAGCTCCGGGCTCTGGCAGTTTAAAGATTGGAAAGGATGCAGTGGTTTCAGCAGAGTGCTAGGGTCAAAAATCAGATTGCTGTGACTTAAGGTACAGGTTGAAGGTATGAGTGTGGGGGGTGGGGTACAGGTGCTCAGCCCAGGAAGCCTAGAGGTAGCAGGAGTCAGAAACAGAGGCCCGGGACACATGGAGCTTAAAAAATAAATCAGAGCACTTCATGCTTTTTCAGCAAAAACAGGAAATGAGCAATACCCATGCAGTCATAACCTACTCTGTTTCTAGACTATTCCCAGGTGAGAGTTCTGCAGTACCCCTGTTCCCACTCAAAGTAATGAGAACTACGAGACGAGGACACCCATAGAGCTGCAGGCTGAGCTCTGAATCTGCACAAGACAAACTCTTAGAAACAGGAGCGGATGAAAAACCACGCAGGGAAATACTGACCCAGAGAGAAACAGACACCCTTTCTGTGGCCTCTTACATCTCTGCCAGAGAGTACAAATGTTAACCGATTTTGCAAGTTCTTGCTACTTCGCCCCACAGGCCGGATGAAATTCAGTTGAGAGCCCAATCTGGTTTCCACCCCTGACCCAAGACATCTGGTTTGTGATAAGTACTCGAATATCCTGTGTTTTCTAAAGTATGTGGTGGGTGTGGCGGGAGTCACAGGCAGAACTGATGAGCTATCAGAACAGGCGTATGCGAAGGTATGGAGGACCTAGCTCCTCTCCCACGGTGTTTGTGGAGCATGTTTGGGCATGGGGTGGCTCGGGAGATGGTACCCACCACCTGGCCAGCCCCCAGGGAATAGGGACTTCCCCGAATTTCAAATTTTAACTCCTGGTTGTGCAGCACGTGCCTGGGGATTTAGTCCTGGAGCAACTATTGTCCACAGTTCAGAAAACCACGACAGAATGGTAACTGGGGCGGCAGAAACGAGGTGATTTGGGCACGTGGATATTACACACTTTCACAGTCATACATAAATGTGATACACAGCAATTTTTGTGCCTCTTTATTCTTGAGGGCTTCTAAGAGGTGATTTTGTTTTGTTTTGTTTTTTCTTAAACCTACATTTCACTCCTCCAAAAATACAATACTATCCACCCTTTTCTGGGCATTGAGCTGTTCAAGTTTGATTTGGAGTTTGGCATGACAGACTATATTTTAAGGCTGCAGATCCTCTTGATCATACTTGTATATGACAATAGCCTCCCACGTGAAAAATATTTTAACATTTATGAGCCACTGGCTCATATTCTTGTGTGACGCTTTCTACTTTGCAGAACGGTTTTGTATGTATTATTTGCTGTCATCTGTCACTGCCTCTGTTTTTACTGTTGAAGAAACAAAGGAACTGAAAGGCAATTGTCAAACTAATGGGATAAGAACGTAGCTGTAAATGGAAGCGGATTTATGAATTTCTCCCCAGTCCCTCGTGAGTGGGGACCCAAGAGATGGCCAGAATGGGTTCTATTGAAAAACAGAACATGTTGGTGTGAGGACAGCAGACGGCTGGAAAGGCAGCCAGTGTGGGATGTAAAGTGAGTGAGCTCACTTTTGGAAGAGCCCAAGTTGCAAGTGACAGCGGGATAACTATGTATAGATTGCTGTGCGGGGAAACAGCCAGGATGGGCCTGGAGACAGGAAACTGAATGAAGGTGATAGGTCAGGCAAGATGTGAATTTGGCAGCCAGCCCGAGACTGAGCAGAGCTGGAGCCCCCAGGCACGCAGGCCAGCGTTCACGGAGGGAGTGTGGAGAGAAGGGTGTGGGGAAGAGCCAAGCCTTGGAGGGCCCATGTGAGGCACGGGAAGGGGAAGAGAGTCCTTCTGAGGAGCCAAGAGCAGTGAGGTCCTGGGAGAACCAGGAACTCGGGACTGAGGAAGCAAAGAGGCCACACAGTGTCAAGTGCAAACCGGGTGTTCACAGTTCCAGGACTTCTGAAATGATGCCTGGAAACTCAGTGACGCCTTTTGCTTCTGAGTTCACTGTGAAGTGTAAGTTTCAAATTCTGACTCTGAAAATTGTTTATTCGTATAGAATAACGAGATGATTTGATGAATCAGAACGCCTCTCTGCCTAACCAATACGGCTCAGAGGAACTTGATTTTGTTTCTTAATGCATGTTGCTGAATGTTCTCTTACACACCTGTACGTTCCTTCAGGACACTGGTCCCCCTAAGCTCCTGCTTGGATTTGAAGCTCCCGGGGACAGGGACCATGTACCTAGTGTATTTAGCCTCCAGCGTCCGCTGAGCACAAAGCAGGGTGTGCGGCAGACAGGAGTCCCCCAACTCTTTGATTAATGGAAGTGCGAAAGTCCTTTTTTCACTTGCCACGGGTTTCTTTCTCCTCTCTGGGACTTTCAGACTCCACATTCCCCTACACTGTTTGGAAAGATACATTTTCAGGCTTAGCAGTGATTGGCAAGCATTTTTATATGGAGCTTGGCATTTAACATCCGGAAAAATTGTGAAATCAATTTGCTGCAGATAAAGATGGACAGATGGAAATATCTGGTGCTTCCGTCACATGTGCAATATACATAATGAGATCATTGCTTACTGTGATACACTTGAACTCTGCTTTACCAGTGTTTAGGAAGAACATTGTCCTTTGTTATGCAGCAGGACCACGTGGGGAGAAACACTCTCCCCTGACTAAAAAGAGGACTGGCTATGGAATATTTGTCAGTGCTGAGATTTCATACGCTTTCCCTAAATGCTTACCAAATCTCTTTGGAGACTTTAGATTTGATTTTCATTTGAAAAATGGTACATTTGCACTGACTCTATTTTATCATTCTGTATGTGTAGGGGGAGGCAAAGAAAAAATAAATTAACAGAGATGGGAAAAGGGGAAGGGAACTAGTAATTTTTTAACCACACGTGGGAGCCTATCTTGGAAAATAAAGAAAGTGTGTGCAGCAAGAAGGAGGTTGTAAGACTTTAATATTGTAACTTATGGGGGAATAATAATTTCATTATTTTAAATATAACCAATCAGGCCATCCTTCTAGGTGAATGGGAGGAAAAGTATAACCTGTCCACTTTCATTTAATTCTAAGTTTGATCCAATAAATTTAACAGTTCCCTTTCAGGAGTCTTCAGTTTCTTGGACAGACACGCCCAGTTTTATCTCTGTCTGAGCAGGCAGTTCTACTAAATCAGAGTGGCCTGTCCTGGATTGGTGTGTGGACAATCCAGGGTATCATCTTGTCCAGGTTTTTAAACAAGGATGAAGTATGACTCTGCTCTTAATGTTGTTGCCACAACTCTCACACATCCTCTCTTTCCTTTGAGAAGGAAATAATGACACAGTCATCTGGTAGCTCAGTGGTAAAGAATCTGCCTGCACTGCGGGAGACCATCTCCAATGCGGGAGATGTGGGTTCGATCCCTGGGTTGGAAAGATTCCCTGGAGACGAAATGGCAACCCACTCCAGTATTCTTGCCTGGGAAACCCCATGGACAGAGGATCCTGGCAGGCTACAGTCCATGAGACTGCAAAAGAGTCAGACATGATTTAGCAACTAAACAACAAGAACAACACATCTTGACCACTCAGTTCTTTTCCTTTCTGTCTACATCTCATCCTTCTCTCTCCATCTCATCCTTCTCTCTCTTCTCCTTGACTCCTGTCTCACAGAAACCTCTATACTCCAGGTGACTAAGCCTGGTGCTTGGTCGCATGAATGTGAATGGTCAGGCACAGATGACTTTCCCTTGAGAGAGAAGCTGGCCTTGCACGATTACTTTCTTGCTGCATGAACTTACTTTGTATGCCATAAGCCAAGTATCGCTCTATACCCTCTCTCTGCAGTCTTTCTCTAGAAGAATCCTAACCATTGGTGGGACATGCTCTAACTTCTAGAGGCCAGAGAAACATTCTTGAATGGTAAAAGAAAAAAAAAAATTCCAATTTAAATACAAATACTTAATTTTGTGTCTAAATACCCTCATCTCCCCTCGTCTATCTTTCCCTCTCCTCATCTCTTCCCTTTCTTTTCCTGGAGGACCTCAGTGAAGTATCCCACAGTCTTGAACACTTCTGTCCCCAAAGCCAATTACATGCTTTCATTTTAGAACTCTTGTCCTAATCTTGTGTCAGTTTTACTATTTCTTCTTTCTTAACCTCTGCCTAATTTTACACGAGCTCATTCTCTACCAGTTTTCTAAAAACACTTGGAGATAAATTTTATTAAATTCTGTTCATAAAGGGTTCACAGGTAGTATACTTTTAAATCCTTGTGTATCAGAAAATGTTTTTTATGACTTAATTTTACTCTTGCCCTTGACTGTGAAAGTTCACAGTTCTTTACTCTTAGAACTTGGTAGGCATTTGTTCATACCTTCAAGCATTTAGTAGCATGGATCAGAAGGCTGATGCCAGTTTAATGCTTATTGTTTTGCAAACAACCGGTTTTAGTTTCATTCTAGAACATGTAGTATATTACCCTTATTCTGGAAATAAGAAACATCATGAAAGACTGCAGTGGGCTGGTGGTTGTGGGCAAGATACCGGGCTTTCACTACTTGGTATGAATCAGAAGGACTATTAGGACTGGGGAAAATATGCAGTCACTGTGTGTGTGCCCAGTCGCTCGGTCATGTCCGACTCTTTGCGACCCCGTGGACTGTAGCCTGCCAGGCTCCTCTGTCCACGGGATTTTCCAGGCAAGCATACTGGAGTGGGTTGCCATTTCCTTCTCCAGGGGCTCTTCCTGAGCCAGGGATTGAACCCGTGTCTCTAGCCACGTCTCCTGCATTGCAGGCAGATTCTCTCCCACTGAGTCACCAAGAGAGCCCAATACTACTATCACCACACAGCAGTATCTTCTTCTGGGTCTCACATCTGAGAGAAAGTAAGGCCTAAAAGGATCATCTGGGGGCCTCTCGAGTGTTTTATTTTTTTAATATTTAATTTATTTGTGCTGGGTCTTAGTTGCGGAATTTGAACTCATAGCTGTGTCCTGAGTCCCAGCATTGGGAGTGCACAGCCTTAGCCACTGGACCACCAGGCAAACCCCTCAAGTGTCTAAACTTTAGACCCCAACGATGCAGAGAAATAAACAGTTCATCAATCAAAGACCTGATAGCTGCCATTCTTACCCAACTTCTTACCAAAATGGCATGCTGACCCTCAGATTTCAGGAGTTCCCCTAGGAAGGGTTTTAAAAAGTGTCCAATTGAGCAGAAGTGATCCTTATAGCAAAGGATTCAACACTTTCGGAGAGAAAGGACAGAGTATCACTGTGAACATGCACAGGGGAGAGGTTATTTCCCTCTCCTCTCAGAAGCTGGATGGCTGAATAGATACTATTAATATAATAGCCAACTTTCATCTTATATCTAAAGGGTAAGCTTCATATGTCACCCAGATAGATGTAGAAATGTGGAATCAAGGAAACATCTCATACTGAAACTAACTGGGATAGATTTGTATTTTCCTCCAAAGTCAGTGAAAGTAGCCTGAAAGAGCCTACAAATGAGTGATGACTTTCATCAATAGGCAGGCCATAAGGAAAGAAAAAGACCTAGTTACAGGGATGCCACTGCAGAGTAGAAATGGGAGGGTAGGGATGAGGAGGAAACACATAAGCTTGCTATTCATATTTACTCTAAACTAGATGCCTTTCCCAGGAAAAACAAAACAAAACATGCCTAAAAGTGTAAGGAGTAAGTGATAGGAAAGAAGCAGTGATGAGCTCTGTATGCGCTCACCCAGTCAGCTGAGCAGAGATAAAGCAACAGGGAGTCACGGAAGGGTTTGTTCACAGGAAGATCCTCTCGCCTCCTGCTCACCCCAGAGTGAAGAATGCCAGAAACTGAAAGAGGATGTTGCCCCTGGGAAGAAGACATGTGATTTGATGAGAAAATATTAATATTTAAAAACAAGAATACAAACCAAAGCTACTGGCCAAAAACGGCTCCCCTAAACTGCCCCTACTTTGTTAACCAGGTGTCTGGGGAAAAACTCTCCACATACAGAGAAGAGGAATGTGCAGAAAGGAATAACATTGGGATCTATGCTTTGATAACACAAAAGAAAATGGGGGAGAGAGAGAAAGAACAAGGGGGAGGATGGGAGGGGGACAGGGAGCGGGTAGAAAGAAAGCACAGTAAGTAACTTGTAGATAATGAAAATATGAGAGCAGAATTACTCCAGGAAACAAAAGAAAACTTCACACACATATAAATCTATATTCTCATATTAGTTGAAGAAACCACATACTGTACTGTAGCAAAGGAGAGGTCAAAGAAATCTCAAGAAGACAAAAAAGAAGATGAAAATGTGCCGGGAAACTTATTTAAGGAATGGGAACCATACACATATGTTAAAGGACAGACATTCCTACTCAAATCAGAAGAAGGTGTGCACCAACCACTGTGAAATTAGACGAGGGAACAAAATAGACTTTGTGGGTAAAGAGATATTTGTGAATGATTGGTTTGCTTACCTAGAAAAAAAAAAATCTAAGGAAACCAAACTGATAAGAGTGGAACTAATTATACAGTTTAGTGTTGGGCAGCGACCATAGATTGTGCTTCCCTGATGGTTTAGACGGTAAAGAATCCACCTGCAATTCAGAAGACCCAGATTCGATCCCTGGGTCAGGAAGATGCCCTGGAGAAGGTAATGATGGCTACTCACTCCAGTATTCTTGCCTGGAGAATTCCACGGACAGAGGAGCCTGACGAGGTATAGTCCAATGAGGTCACAGAGTTGGATACAACTGAGCCACTAAATGTGCCTGCCCGTGCACACACACACACAAATCAAAACCACTGTAAATAAGTCAGAGAAAGACAAATATCATACGATATTGCTTGTATCTGGAATCTAAAAAAAATGGTACAAAAGAACCTTTTTATAAAACATAAATTAAATCATAGATGTAGAAAACAAACCTATGATTACCCAGGGGGAAAGCTGGGGGAGGGATAAACTGGGAAATTCTGATTGACATATACACGCTACGGTACGTAAAATGGATAGCTAATAAGAACTTACTGTATAGCAAAGAGGACTCTACTCAATACTCAGCGTTCTGTAATATCCCATATGGGAACAGAACATAAAAAAAGTGGACATATGCACACATATATATAACTGACTCACTTTGCCGTATAGCAGAAACTAACACAACATTGTAAATCAACTATATTCCAATAAAAAAATTAACTTAAAAAATTGAACTTGTGTACTGGTTAAAAAAAAAGGAAACACTGGTGCACGCACACAAATGTTTTTCAAAATAATGATTTTAAAAAAGGATGGTCAGATTTTAACATTATATTCAAGGTGAAAAGTGAAAGTCTCTCAGTCGTGTCCAACTCTTTGCAACCCCATGGACTACAGAGTCCATGGAATTCTCCAGGCCAGAATACTGGAGTGGGTAGGCTTTCCCTTCTCCAGGGGATCTTCTCAACCCAGGAATCGAACTGGGGTCTCCTGCATTGCAGGTGGATTCTTTACCAACTGAGCTATCAGGGAAGCCCATATTCAAGGTGTTAGTTAATTAATTTAGTTAATTAATTAATTATCATCTTGGAGGATAATTTATCATTACCTGTCAATGTTTTCTTAAGCACATAGACTTGAATCAAGAACTGTACTCCTCAGAATTTGTTTCAGAGAAATTCAGCACATGTAAAAACATATATGTGCATAAGAATGGTAATTGTTGTATTATCTGTAATAGTACACGGAGAGATGTATTTTAAAGACACAGAAACATGCATGTTAGATATTAAGAAAAAATGACATGCATCGTATAAAAGTATCCCATTTTTGTGAAAGTACTGTGTCTCTACATATGTGTAAGTCTATGTACTTAAGTCTCAAACTGTTACTTTTTGAGCCCAGGATGGAGAGGTGTTCTCACTGCTTCATTTTATATACTTCTAAACAGCTGTATTTGTTTCTGAGTAGCTTTTTTGTCTAGTTGACTTTTGTTTACTTATTCTAAACAAAGACCATGCATTACTTATTACACAAACTAAACAAAACTAACAGTAAAACTCCTTGAATTTGAACACGAACCCTACAACTCACTGGCTTGTGTGATCTTTGCCAAGTAACTTGAGTTTTCATGGTGTCAGTTTTCTCATTTTAACACAGGAGTAATAATAATGCCTATCTTGTAGAGTTGTTATAGGATTATTACATTAATATATAATATAAAACATACAAATATTCCAGCATACACTAAGCATTCTTTGTTAACTACTGTTTAGGGGCACTCATTTAAGAGTTGTGGATTATTTGCCCTAAGCTTACTTTTTGATGACCAGTTAGTTTTTATGAGTAACATATTAAATAAAGCTCTGATATATATTTTTATAAGTGAATATCTTTTATGTTTTATATAATTATACTTCTTTACTGCTCAACTGAATAAACTGATTTTCAGAACAACGTTCTCAGTTTTCTTTTTTAAAGAAGACATGACACACTACGTAAGCTATATACTCTCTTGATATATGAAACCGATTTTTATAAAAACAATGTAGAACTCTTCCCTCAGCTCCATTCATCTCATTCCCTCCCTCAGATTTCATTGCTCTTTATCACCCACATCCAGAAGGCTGCAAAACTTTGAACAAGCTCTCCCAGGAGTGCACTGTAAGAAAATAATACATTCATCTCTTCTTTTAAAAAGAGTACTTTGAACTTTTTATGCATATAGTCTTATGCATATATTTCAGTAGAGAAGGTAGCTAATATTTTGTGGTTATATTTTTATCACCATGTTAAGTGGTAGCTTGAAAAACCAGTTTATACTATGTCTCAGGGATCACATGAATCTGAAATTGTGTGGGTTAAACTCAGGTCCTCTAGCATGAAGCTCCCTTTCTGGTTTAGAAAACGTGATGTGTTGTCATTATATTCTGGGGTAAGAATTAGTGAGGCTGAATACTGTCACAGCTCTTTTCAAGTTAGGGCTCAGTATTACTTTAATTCTTTTGTCTGAAAGTCTACACTATGAATCTCAAGAGGATTTTGATGTGCCTATTTTAATTATGAAACAAAAATTTGTCAAAAGTTCTGTGATATGTATTCCTTCTTAGTTATTTGAGATCTGAAGCTGATCATACTTAGGGGCTGATAATATTAAAATTCTAAAATTAGCTTTTTGGTACAGTTGAATGCAGCCTTAGTGATCATATTTCATAACTAATCTTGTGGCTCATTGGTAAATAAATGTCTTGTACTGCCCAAAATGTACTGTATACACTGAAGAGGTTTTAAAAAAACTTCTACTAGTTTGTAACATTTTTTAAGAATTAAAAAACTATAATGTATGTTCTTTTAGTGTGAGGAGGTCAGGTTAAATGAAGCCATTCTAGCTGTAGGAATTTGACAGTGGCAATGTTATTAAAATATCCTCCTATCGGAAAAGTTTGGTGCAAAAGCAAGCCTACTAACCCAGTTAAACGGAATTTTTTAGAGTTAGAAAATGTAGAAAAATTTAATGAAATATGTGAAAATTTCTGAATATTTATAGTTTCTCCCATTTTTCCTGGGAATGTTGTTTCACAGATGCATTTCAAACTTTTTTAACTACAGCTTCATAGCAGTCATCTACATTCTCTTGAAGTTGAATGAAAAAGGGTCTACTTATCCTTTCCTATTTTACTAACTTTTCTGTTAATGACAAAGGTGTGATTTTGAAAGTGCATTTTGGTCTTTGATCACCAAATCGTGACTCTTTGCAAAAGGTCCTTGAGAAGGCAGCTCAGCATCTTCAGGTGGATGAACATCTCATTGGCAGAAAGAGCACTGCCTTCTCTGACAGAGGCTCTCTGGGCAAGGCGAGTGCACAGTCGTTCCCCGGCATCACCAGGAACCAAGTCCTCCCCTATGTGCCCTACCTCCTTAACTCTTGGCAAAAGGCTGCCCACCTCTCAGTGATGACTTCATGGTCATGGAGGACACCCAGTTAGCATCTTTTCTGTGAACTCTTCACATAACTGTAAAGGGTAACTATGATGGTTAATTTTATGTGTCAACTTGACCGAGCTAAGAGATGCTTACATGGCTGGTTAAAGAAGAAAAGAAAAGAAAAGAAAAAAATGTCTGTTTGTGTCTCGAAGGGTGTGTCTGGAAGATATTAGCAGCTGAATCAGTAGACTGAGTAAGAATATCTGCCCTCCTCTTTGTAGGTGAGCATCATCCAATGCAGTGAGGGCTCAAATAGAACAGAAGGCAGAGAAAGGGTGAATTTTCTCTCTGCTGGCTTTGAGGATGAAGAAAGGGGCCATGAGCCAAGGAATGTAGGTGGCCTCTAGAAGCTGCAAAAGATGAGGAAACAGATTCTAACTTAGAGCTTTTAATAGCAGTAGCATAGACCCAACTGACAGCTTGATTTCGCCCATTGGAACTGATTTTGTACTTCTGACCTCCAGAACTGGAAGTTGATAAATTAATGTCATTTTAAGGCACTAAGTGTGTGGTAATTCATTACAGCAGAGGGAATGAGTACATACTCATTACACTGTCCTACACTTTCAGCCTCCCTCTCTCCCTTCATTCCTTCCTTTCTTCACCTGTACATGCTCTTGAGCTTCCCTGGAGTCTAAGCTCTTAGATTCTTCAGGCCAGTCTGTCTTCACCATCATCCTTCTTATTGCCTCTATGTCCTAACCATACACTCACTACTTCATTCTCTGTAAATGGAGTTCCCTGCCCAATATTCACTGAAATGTCTCTTTAGAATTTGACTTATTAAAGTGTAATCCCCAGGTCTATCCTGACTGCCTTCTCTGCATATCTGAAGCATTTTATAAATGGAATCACTTAACCAACAAATCTTTCTCCCCTTTTAAGTGGACTTTATTTATAGAACATTTTTGGATTTATAGAAAAATTAACACTATAGTACAGAGGATTCCCATACACCTTATTCACCAGTTTCTCTATTTATTAACATTGCTGAGTTGTCCAGTCATGAGACCTCAGAGTGGTATTCAGTCTTTCTTGCTAACACCTAATTCAGTAATTTATCACTTCCTGAAATCCTCCATGTAAAATGTTTTTCTCATCAATCTCTTTCTTTTCATCCCCATGGTCAGCCAGAGTCAAGGTCTCATTTCCTCTTATCTCAGTAGTTTCAGCTGGTATCTGATCACCCGCCTTTCCTCACAGTCTGTTCTATTGTCTACTGTCAGATGATTTATTCAATACAGCTGAAGTTACAGAATCCTGATATAAGCATCTCTATGGCTTCCTATTAGTATCTCCCTTCTTCCCTATCTTCTCCCTTCCCTCCCTCCGCAAGCTTTCTCCCTGCCTCTCCTAACATAGCCACACCACCACCAGCAATTACTGAATGACATTTTGATACTAGTGGGATAGAGACAAAAATTGTTAAAATGTATCTCCTGTCAACCAAGCTAAAGACACAGTCTTCACTGTGACATATCAGGCACCATATATCCCAGTTCTCAGCTCCGAATACATCCTCTGCTCACTGACACCAAAATATGTCTTTATAAATGTTTCTTTAAACATATTATTTATCTAGAAGGCCCCACTTTCTGAGACAACCCCATCACACACAGAGATAGAGACATAAACACACACAAACACACACATGATGATGTCGTCTCTCTGGTCAAATTCCGATAGTACTTTGCTTATCCTTAATACATGGGGTGCTCTTTTTGCTAAATTACAGCCCTTGTGTACATGTCTTTCCTCCCTTACCAGATGGGTAGTCACTCCAAGCAGGTGCTTTGTATCACTTATCTTTTGTTATCTCCTATAGTGTTCGCACAAAGTGGATACTCAGTAAATCACTGTTGACAGTTTACCTTGCTTTGGATTAAAGTGAAATCCTTGAAATGAGAAACAGTGCCTAGGTAATTACTGTGAGCATTGCCCTGCATCCCACACACCACTATCAAGAATGGACTGTAGTTTGTATCCAGTTTGGTAGGCATCAAATAATTATCTGTCCAGTATGTACGTACTGCTGGAAATTATTTTATCATTAGAAAGAACGTTAGTGATAAGAAACAAAGTGAAACACATAGCTGAGGGTTTTTGACCTACTTATAATAAACAGCTATTATTTAGTAGCTTTTAAAATCCCTTGTCAGCCAAGATATTTTAAGCACCTTTCTATAATTTAATTGTGTGAAATAAACATGGTCTTAAAGTTGAACTTCTAAGTGATCTTTCTTTTTTGTGTCCTTCCCAGATTCACTTCGGACATAATTTTCCATTTTGAGTAATAACATTTAAATTCAACCCCAAGGTAAAAAGTGTAAGACAACATAAAAAATGAAGTCTTTTTCATGTTTCCCATTGGCAAATTACTGTGTTTTTTCCTGCAGTCAGATTTTATCTAATGATGTGACCTTTACTGTGCTAATAGACAGCAAACAAAAATCTGCCAAATTATGATAAAATATAGGTTTTAAATATAAAATTAATTTAGCCAAGAAACTTTACAAAGGTCAAAAGCATGAAAAGAATTAAGTTGAAACAGTGATTTGTGTTTGACACATGTGGTACCAGATTTTCTCCAAGGTTAGTTATTTTTTCTGAAATTTTAATGCTCAATAACTGTAGGAAAAAACTGTATTTTTAAAAGTAGCACTATGGCATTACTAATCTTTTGGCTAAAATGTTAGTTTATTCAACGACTCTTTACTGTGTATCGAATATGTGCCAGGCAGTGGTGACACACTCATGAGGAACCTGGTAATGATCCCTGACATCGTGTGACTTCTGGTTTAACAGGTGATGTAGACAGGCAAACACTCCACTACTCCATAGAGTAGGGCGATTCATCGGAAGGGGAGAGACTGGTGAGGGCTATACTCGCCTCACCCAGACATCCAAGCTGAGCCCTAAAGAGAAGACGGAGGCCACTAGACAGAGGAGTGGGGAGAGTGTTGTGTACATAAAGGGGATAGAAGGTACACAAATACAGAGGAGAAAGAACAGTGTGCATCTGAAACAGAAAAGAACTCATTACGGTGGGGAGGTCAAGTCTGAGGGAGTAAAAGGCTACATATCCACTGGTGATTTTCAACCAGGGAAGGTTTTGGCTCCCAGGGGACACTGTCAACGTCTGGAGATGTTGTTTGCCACAGCTGAGTGTGTGGGGAGGCTACTGGCTTCAAGTTGGTGGAGGCCAGGGGTGATGCCAAACATGACAATGCAGAAGTCTCCTACAACAAAGGATTATGTGGCCCTGATGTTAACAGTGCCTAAGCCAGAAAGCCCCATTATAGATGAACTTGTAGATGAAAACTGGGGCTAGATCACAAAGCTAATTGAAGGGATTTGGGATTTATTCTGGGAGTCATGGGTCACCACGGAGGATTTAAACACATGTTTTTTAATCATGCTGAGAGCCAGTCTCTTATTATGACTGAACTGAGGTATCTGTTTATTTACACTGTGTCTTGCATTATCAGAAAATTGTGCTTCCTCTGAATTACAAATTACATCTACTAGTCTTTTTTTTTTGGCCATGCCCTGGCCTTATGGGATCTTAGTTCCCCAACCAGGGACTGAATCGGAGCCCTCAGCAGTGAAAGCTCAGAATCCTGACCACTGGACTTCCAGGGAAGTCCCTTCTCATCTAAGAAAGACTGAAAAAGCATAACTGTGGAAAGTTTGCTAAAAGCTTAAAAATAGAAAGAAAACATGGCAGAATTTTTCATCCTTGCCAGTCACAATATTTAAATTATCTCTATTTATTTTATTGGACTCTCCCACACAAGGTCAAGCATGAACACCCATTCTCACAAATGTGAAAGCACTACTGGAGATCAACAGAACACACACTGGGCCACGATGCAGTTTCAGCCAGAAATAGAAAGCTTGTACATCAAGAGTAAAGAGGAATCATGCATGCAAAGCTCTGGAACAGAGATTCTTCCTATCACTAATATTATTTTAGTAATAGTATTCAGACTCCTTTGAATATCTGATGACAGGACTTTTTAGAAATATGCACTTATTCCCTCAAATATACCTAATATTTAGGGGCCAACAGATGCTACAAAAATACAGTACTTTCTTACATAATGCTGATGTTCCCAGAAATATTTAAGGCCAGAAAGATAACCACAAAAATTTGTGAAAAGAAATATGGCATAATTTAGAATCATTCAGAGAAAGCTTTAAACTTTTTAATCAATGAAGAACTCTTTCTAAAAACATGGTCATCATGATACTATTTGTGTCACCTTGTGATATATGCATAATACTTCATCAGAGCAAAAAAAATTTCAATAGAAATGAGCAATTTTTCTTACGATCCATAATGAATACAATACATTGCTTTGGTTACAACTGTGATGAATGGTTCTGTAAACCGTAAGCTTTCTGCTATTTCTCATCCATTTAATCATCATTATTTTTTCTAAAAATAATGCTTGAGAGTAGGCTCAGTGACTTGTGAGTTAGGAGAAAGGGTGAATTGATCTGTTCTTCAATTCATTACTGTTCTTTTCTTTGACAATCAAGTACCAAACTTTCAATTCTCTTTACTTTCCTTTACTACAAATGTCCCAGTTACTTCAGTTCAGTTCAGTTGCTCAGTGGTGTCTGACTCTTTGCAACCCCATGAACCACAGCACGCCAGGCTTCCCTGTTCATCACCAAATCCCAGAGCTTGCTCAAACTCGTATCCACAGAGCTGGTGATGCCATCCAACCATCTCATCCTCTGTCATCCCCTTCTCCTCCTGCCCTCAATCTTTCCCAGCATCAGGGTCTTTTCCGATCAATCAGTTCTTCACATCAGGTGGCCAAAGTATTGGAGTTTCAGCTTCAGCATCAGTTCTTCCAATGCATATTCAGGACTGATTTCCTTTAGATGGAATGGTTGGATCTCCTTGCAGTCCAAGGGACTTTCAAGAATCTTCTCCAACACCACAGTTCAAAAGCATCAATTCTTCGACGCTCAGCTTTCTTTATAGTCCAACTCTAACATCCATACATGACTACTGGAAAAACCATAGCTTTGGCTAGACACACCTTTGTTGCCAAAGCAATGTCTCTGCTTTTTAATATGCTGTCGAGGCTGGTCAATTATCTTAAGCCAATTACCCAGGTGACTTAAGTCAGGACAAAAGCTGTCCCCAGAACACCTACACCATCTTAAACTCACACATATACACATACGCACATCTTGTCAATTCTTTTGAGGAGATGATACCTGCTTATTTAAAAGTTTCTATCTCTATCTCTGCTGATGCCATCACCATTAACCCAATGTGTTTTCCACTTCTTATTAGTCAGTCTTCCCATGATTTTTTTCACTTGGGCTAGTTCTGTTGAGAGAAGGTGAATGTCTACTTTACCTCCAATTCTTCCCGTGATTTCAAGTAACGTATTCACTTGAGTTCAATTCCATGATAACAATCTCAATGTCCCTAATTCTCTTTAGATTTGGATTTTGCGTACTCCAAAAATATTAGCCAAAAGTTAACATCTAGCCAGAATCAACATATCAGCTGGGACTGCAATTCTTATGTGGATCTCAGCATTTCTTACAAGCTCATTGGTTTTCTGCAAAACCCGTTTCCTTCTCAGGTTTTAATGTTGGTGCTTCCACTCATAAGCCAGCAATGAGTCCCTCTCAAGCTTCCAACCTCTGAGTCCAGGTGAAGAAAGTTCTTTGCTTGTAAGGCTCATGTGCTGTGCAATACAGGCTTACCCTAGCTAAAGTTTTCTAACCTTAATTCTGCAAAGCCTCCTGGCTGTGTAACATACTCATATGTTCCTAGGATCAGGATGTGGACCTTTTGTGGCAGGGAGGGGCGGGGGGGTTATGTTATCAGAGAGACCTATAGATAACGTGTCGCAGACATTCAGCAGGGATAACCAGTCTGATTAGAACTATCACGGAAGACCAAAACCACAGTGACTATCACCTCACATCTGTTGGGATGACTATCATCAAAAGGAAAGAAGATAAGTGTTGGTGAGGATGAAGGGAAAGGGGGGGCCTCTTTTTGCATTTTTGCTAGGAATGTAAACTGGTAGAGTCACTACTGAAAACAGTGTAGAGATTCCTCAAAAAATTAAAAACAGAACTACTACATTATCCAGCAATTCTCACTTTGGGATATATATATCCAAAAGAAATGAAATCAGGATCTCAAAGAGATATGTGTACTACCAGGTTCATTGCAGCATTACTGACAATAGCCAAAATATGTAAACAACCTAAGTGTCTGTCAATGGATGAATAAAGAATATGTGGTATATACCTAACAATGGAATATTATTCAGCCACAAGAAAGAAAAAATTCTGCCATGGATAGACCCTGAGGGCATTAAATTGAGTGAAATAAGTCAGACACAGAAAGACAAATACTGCATAATATCACTTACACATGTAATTGAAAAAAGCCAAAGTCATAGAAACAGAGAGTAGAATTGTGGTTACCAGTATCAGGGGAAGTGGGGAGATATTGATTTAAAGGTAGAAACCTTCAGTTAAATGATAAACAAGTTTGGGGAATCTAATGATGAGTATGGGTAAAAATACTCTATTACATACTTGAAAGTTGCTAAAAGAATAGATGTTAAATGTTCTTACCACAAAAAAAGAAGTGGGAATTATGTGGGATTAGCTAACAGGATGAGGGTAATCATTTCGTGATATATAAGTGAATGAAATAAACAGGCTGTATGCCTTAAATTTACACAATGTTAAATCTCAATTACATCTCAATTCAAAATTAGTAACCAAAAAAAAAAAAAATTTCTAAAGCTAAATGATAAGAAAGAACTATTACAAAAGTACTATCCAATTAGAACTATTAGAGGTGGGGCCTTATGTGGATAGAATTTTGACTGGTGGAAGTTAAGGGTATTCCAGACGATGATAATAGGGTGATTAGATATCTGAAGGTGGAAAAGTATGGGACTGTGGAAGAAATAGTGAGTACTTCAATTCTGGGATGTGAAGGATGAAAAAGTAGGTTGGAGTCAGTGAGCAGGGAATTTTAAATTATGGGTCAAGAGTTTACTCTTATTAACAATATAACCTTTACCTTAAATACATTAAAAAATAAGCATTAAAATTAAAAATTAAATAGAAACTTTCCTTAACTGATGCAAATGAATTCAGAGAAATGTCAATTTTTCGATGGCTGGACAAATTTATCAGTAGGGTTGCAGCAAAGTTCTGAGAACTGATGAAGCCAAATAAAACTGGTACCAATTAGCAGTTCCTATACAAGGACTTCTCAAGGTTGTGATTCTTTTCTATCAGAAAGCCTCAGATTTTACAGATGTTCATTCTCAAACATCATTATAAACGCCTGTCTCTTTGAAAAATTTGAATGACTTGCAGGTTATCCCTTTTCCCCTATCATTCATGACAATAACCAAGCATATTAGGATGAAAAAAAACTAAGAAGATATAATGGAAAAAATATCTCATTTATAGTATTAAATGAAAAAGTAAAAGGGAATAAATTTGAGAAATATACAAGACTTAAAAACATAAAAATATCTTTAAAACATGGTCAAAGGATACCAAAAAGAAAGATGTATTAATGTTCTAGATCAAGAAGACTCAATACCATAAAAATATAAATTCTTCCTACATAAATTTAAAATTTAATGTTATAATGCCAATAAAAATACTAATAGTCTTCTTCATCTTTTTTATTAGAAAAGCTCTCTCTATATAAAAAATATAAAAACAATATAAAATAAAATTCACATGGCAAAATAAACAAAATTATCCTCCAAATAAAAACTCAGGAAAAGAAAAGCAGACTAGCTTTATAAAGTGAGACTAGCTGTAATAGACAGAAAATCATACCCTAATAAGTCAATAATTTAAACACTGCAGTAGCAGTTCATGACTAAACAGAGAAATCAATGAAACAAAACAGAAAATACAGAAATTGACTCAAACACATGCTACACAGTAAAGAAGCCATCTCAGGTTAGTGGAATAAATATAGAGTAGTCAATAAATGGCATCGGTACAACTGGATGAGTATAAAGAAAAAAGCTGTGTCCAAACCTGATACACTGATCTACCAGATAAATTCCAAGTGGATCAAAAATACACAAGTAAAAAGTGAAATCACAAAAGCATTAGAAGAATACATGAGAAAGTTCCTTTATGATTGTGGAAGTTCAGAAGCTATAAAACGAGGTATTTATGTTGACATTAAAATTTAGTCTTAGCTGAAAATGATGTAAGCTAAGTCAAAATGCAGTAACTGATAAATATATTTGCAGCAATATTTGAAACAGCAAAACTATTGGCAACACTTTATATTTCATCTGTGCCATGCTGGGCTAGTCACTCAGTCCTCTCTGCCTCTTTGTGACCCCGTGGACTACAGTCCACCAGGCTCTTCTGTCCATGGGGATCCTCTCGGGAAGAATACTGGAGGGACTAGTTAATAAATCATGTTGATCAATACAATGGAATACTGTGCTGCTGTGTAAAGAATAGGGGAGCTCTTCATGTATTGATATTGAAAGAACACAGATACATTACCAAGTGAAAAAAGCAAAATACAAAACACTGTTTTATAGAAAAAGGGGAAAATTCAGGCTATACATTTATATTTGTTTGTGTAAGGATGAAAAAACATTGGAAATATATAAAATAAACCAAAAAACAATAGTGCTTATCTGGACATTGGCAAAATGGAAGGAGAGGGTCAGAGGGGAGGGTACATTTTTTCTTTGAATCCCTTTTTAAAATTTTGTATTACTAATTAACATTGTAAAATTAAAAAAAAATCTAGTAATACTTTTTCTAGGGAACCCTAACTTATTCTATGTACCAACTGAAGAATTACATCAAAACATCAGAATTACATGACATCAATCCAAAAGAAACTGGCCCAGTATGTGGTACCACATGGTTCTAAAATACAAAACTGCTAAAGCAGTGCTCAATTTGAGAAGGGTAAAGTCCTCCTGGGTTTTGGCCTCCGTGGCTCAGAGCCACTGCCATAGCTGGCCACATTCTTTACAGCTCTCTGAATCCATTCATTCGGCTTTAAAATACAACTCCAGGAATCCGGTGGCTCTGGGGCCAGAACTAAGTAAGTGAATCCATGACTAGGATACAGTTAGCAAACAGAAGGACAGAGCACCCAAATGTTGGCTGGGATCCCCACTCCGAATTTCCTCACCCTGCTCCCATGGTTTCTGTGGATCTACCCTGACCTCTTACCTTGATAGAGCCCCACGAGTTCCAACATGATCTAGAGTTAAGGGAGACAGACAAGGAATTACACAGAGAGGGAGAAAACTGCCATTTTCATCTGTCACTTCCATGAATGGTATTTTCCCTTTATCAGACATTTTGGAGAAGCCGCTTTAGAGTTCCATTTAGAACCATTTTAATATGTGTCTAGGTATACTTTTCTTTAAAAAGTTAAATTCCAAGAAATGGAGTCTGGATTCATTTAAATAGGTCAGACTGTGATGCTGAAAACCATTTAGGTGCATGTAGAGGGCAGGTGGTAGAAGACAGCACACAAGCCTAGAATAATTGAAATCCCATTCCAATTAAAAAAGGAGGCTTGGAAGCACCTCAAGCAAACTATAATTGCTGCCACGCCTGTTGATGTTCTAATCGCTCCTTTTCTATTGAGTGAGAGGCATGTAAAGGAGAAGAGAAACAACGCAAGTAACTTGAGAAACCAGACGAAATGTTCTTCTTTATAAATTTTAAGTGGACAGAGGCTGGCTGCTGTCGAGATACAATTATGGTATAAATGGTCTGAAAAGAAGAAAAGCTACAGTAATTTTGATAACTGACCTCGGTGAACAAGATGTTAATTCCTTAAAGAAGTCCTAGAAAAATTAAAAGAAAAATCAGATTGCAAGGGATTCAGTGAGCTTTGAAGGGAAACTCAAGGTTAAATTGAATACTGAGCAATAGAGCTGAAGATGAGTAAGCAAAACATCCAATCTCACCTGGTATCTTTCTAAGTTTTTCTCTAAATTGTGCCTCTTGTTAAAAGAGAGTCTTTCTTCATGTTCTGCTGTTTTCTTTAACAGAGAATTCTCCTTCAGATAAACCTGAGCAGAACATTTAGCTTAATCCCGTGACTGACTTAGCATGCCTGTGGGAAGCTAGCAATTCACACTTGGAAGCTATAACTTAGAGATCACGATGAATAGGATGACAGTTCACTCAAACAGTAGCAGGGGATCAGGAGAAATTTAGAATCCGCTTAACTGCTAGATTGAACATGCAAACCTATAAAATAACCTTGGTAAATACCAGAGATGGTATAAATGAGATTTTTTTGGAGGGGAATCTATTTCTTAGAGGACAGTGCTGAACTTGGCTGTCTGAATGGATGCAGTTTTCAATATGAGAATTAGATGTTAGATCTGCAGAACCTAAATAACAAGAAAACCAAATAAAACTTAGGGATGGCCATGGAAGTATACTGAATGTTTACTTGTACAAATTAAAAGCCAGTAATTTTCATCTTTGTATTAACACAACAGTTTTCAAAAGTTTTAAGCAAAAGTGGACATTATATTGCAAATGTTATCTTTTATAGACTCTGGAGACATAAAATAAGCACAAATAGAAATTCAGTCATTTCAATCTGTTTTTTTATTTATTTATAAAACTAGAGGATATAATTAGGCTGTTTTGACACACTCATTATTTGAAGCGACGGTTATTATTACAGTAATGATGACAGTTTTACTCTTTTATCAGTTTTGACAAATCATTGTTTTTGTATTTTATTTTGTCTGCACAATAGGGAGAAATTCCTAATTCGTAATATAGATGAAATGACACTTCTCTAAGCCATTCATTTTGCATTCTCAGGGTACTGGACACTTAAACTGATTCTGAAACACTACAGAGGATACTAGATATTTTTCTGCATTTATTCATTTTGTAATCCATCTATTGCTCACATAATAAGGTAGGTAAGTGTTTAAATTTCAGAGAAGCTGATTAAAACACAAAGATTTTTTTTTATAGAAAAGATTTAAAAAAACTATCTTATAATGTGACGTTTGGTGTAGTTATTTAAAAAGTCTCCTGTATACTTCAGTGCTTGTCTCTAGTAAACAGAGAGTCACTTAAAATTTCAAAACAGTAAAATGGACTTTGCTTTGCATTTTAAGTTCAAGAGTTGCCTTCACTGCTTACATTGTCTGCAGTAGGCAGGATGGTATGACTATAGACTTCATAGTCTAATGAATCTTATTCATATTATAAAAATTATTGGCAAACACAAGAGCTGATGCAAAATTACAATCTAATGTGACAGACATGTACAGTCCTGAATAATTATTTAATACTAAAAAGACATGTAAATTAAGAGATGGGATTGACTTACACACACTCCTATATATAAGAGATAACCAACAAGAGCCTACTGTATAGCACAGGGAACTATACTCAATATTTTGTAGTAAGCTATAAGAGAAAAGAATCTGGAAAACAATGTGTGTGTGTGTGTATATATATACATACATACATACATACATATATACTTGTACATATATATAATAATATACATATTTATAACTGAATCACTTTGCTGTACACATAATACTAATACAACACTGTAAATAAAAAATACTTCATTAAAAATAATAAAATAAAATGACATTTCCATACTCAAAAGTAAAACATGTATGTAAAGTCACATACATTTTTTAAGATTAATATTGCATTGGTAAGTTCAACTATATGCAAAAGAGGTTAAAGCAACTATTATTTTCACATCTGTACCTCAGTGATTGCATGTGAACACATGAGATCAGGTACTAATTCTCTCTAATGTGTTAAAATTTGATATTCAACACTTTTGAAAAATTGCATCTATTGTAGTCTGCATGCGTGCTAAGTCGCTCCAGTGGAGTCCAACTCTTTGTGACCCTATGGACTGCCTGTCCATGGGATTCTCCAGGCAAGAATAGTGGAGTGGGTTGCCATGCCCTTCTCCAGGGGACCTTCCCAAACCAGGGATCGAATCCTCATCTCTCGTGGCTCCCACATTGCAGGCAGATTCTTTACCGCTGAGCCCCCAGGGAAGCCCCTATTACAGTCTATTACAGTTTAAATAATATCTAAAAATGTATGAACTAATGTTTGAATTAAATAATTGTGGGACTCCTGAAGCACATTTTGAAATATCCTTTAAGATATCTCAACAGTGGAGTCAGACTTTGGGGACCTGGGGTTGGAACAATTAGTACAAGCCTAAAATCCTGAGCTTTCATGTTGGTGTATAAATCCCATAAATCTCTTAATCACTGCTAGGGCAAGCTTTCATCTAATTTTCCCAAGAGAGAGTTATCAAAGTAATTCTTGGAGCTGAATTAGGGTAGGTTCGAGCTCTTTAGAGGATAGGCTTCTTATACTTCTCACAAATCAATATGTATCCCAAGTTGCCTAATACAATAACTGTGTTAAGTTCACTTCTTCAGACTATTGTGCTCTGACATTATGTCTTCATATTGTTATCACAAAAAGGCTGAATTTCTTTCCTTAAAAATGTAAAGTTAAGCCTTCTTTTAATAGAGAACATTTTATAAGACTTTCTTACAGTAAATTTTTCTGGTTTGAACTTTAGTTAATTTTACCTTTTGTCTCTATCAATTAAAAGTCTTCTAGATAAGATGTCATGAATGGAAACAGCTATTGATAAAGATAACAACATCCTGACTTTTTATTTTTTACTGAGATATAGCTGATTTACAATATTATATAAATTTCCAGTGTACAACATAGTAATGCATACTTGCAATTATATTCCATTTACAGTTATAAGATACCAGTTACGCTCCCTGTGCTGTATAATATCCCTGTAGCTTATTTATTTTATACACAATAGCTTGCATTTCTTATTCTCCTAACCCTATATTTCCCCTTCCCCCATCCTCTCCCTACTGATAACCACTAGCTCGTTTTCTATATCTGTTGAAATCCTAACTTTTCTCAGTGGGTTGATAATCCAACTGGAAGCATAAAAAACATTGATGTGTCTATCCTTTAGGTTACTGATTTGACTTAAAGAGGAAGCTTACCAGGGTCTGTAGTTACAGACCAATCACAACTTTCACTTTCAGTGTCAATTAGCATGGGATGAAACCATTAAAAAACATGATGTCTTCATATTTGTTATCCTTCCTGTCCTATTTCACAAGAGTAGTCAACTGGTAACAATCTTTTTTCCATAAGGACACAACATAAAACTAGTCACTCTAGAGCATTCATGCTAATGATTTTAGCCATTCTTGAGTCTTGACTTTTACTCACATTTTTCTCACTACTAAGCAACCTGTAAAAGGTAATATCACCACTCTGACCTCTGCTAGTTACTTGTGAAAGTTGTATTTGACTCTTCATCTTCCTACTGTTTTGTCCTTAAGCTATTCTGTGAAGATACTAAGGGAAATAAATCATTTTTTTTAAAAAAAATTATTTTATTGCAGTAAGGGCACTTAGCATGACATCTACCCACTTGACAATTTTTTAAGTGCACCCTACATTATTGTTTACTGTAGGTACAATGTTGTATTCTTTTGGCCTCTGTATTTTATTGGCCAAGTGAGTTTCCTGATGGAGCGTGGCTCTATTGGCATGGTGGCCAGGAGCACGGGAAGGCAAAAACAATGTCAGGAGGCCAAGGACTCACTAGTGAAGCGTGGCTGTCCACCTAAAGGGTTCTCTGGATAGACAGATTCAGCAGTCAGGTTTAGCCTTCTTTTTCAGATATATTTTAACTGGATAGAAAACGTTTATAGAATATCTATTAAGTGATTCCATCCCCAGATATGGGGAAAAGTTTTGTTAGCAGATTTGTGGTATACAGAAATCCCATTTTCTAGCAAAGGCACAATAAAAAAGCTCTGCTATAAAGCTATAAAGCAAATTCTTGTTTAGTGCTGACCCAGTAAGCCATCAGAAGATGGTCTATTGATCCAGATAGGGAAAACCTAAAGAATTCTTTATTCTTGCCTTTGGATTATATTTACACATGTATATTTGGATGTGTCCTTCATTCTGGAAATTCACATTGCTTTGATTAGCTGACTCAAGAGACAAGATGCTTATATCAGTTTCCCACTGGTTTTTGCTGACCAGTCCTTCTGGTTCTAACATAGCACCTCATTAACTGAAGCAAAGCAGCAGTTTTGAAAGAGTTGATATCTTTCTATTTACTAATAATTATCTATCATGTAGGGAAAATGAAGTACTTTGCTATACATTCCAGTTTCCAGAAAAAATAAAACAACCTATTTACATACATTAAAAAGCCCTTAAATGAGTGAAGCAAGTGACACAACTAATAAAAGTATGAAGTCCTGACTTAGCATGTTAAACAGAGATTCCCTTCAAAGGTAAGGTGCAGAGGGACTCATTTATCTCAGCTTTGTCAGGTAATATAGAGGTCTAATGATTCTATCCAGTTTTTCATCTTCATTTTGCTTCATATAATATACAAAAAATGTTTCAGGTGAATCAAAGATCAAATTGTGAAACACAAAACTTCTAAAAATTTTTTGTAGAAGTTAGAATATTTTCACAATACTGAAGCAGAAAGGAGTAGATTATAGAAGAAAAGTGTGATAAATTTAACTACATAAAAAGAAAAATATGTATTAAAAAAAAGAACTATAAGCTCAGTTAAATGGCAGCAGCACATAAGAAGAAATTATCAAGAGTTTAAGTGAAAAAGTGTCACTATTCAGAACCTGCAGACAATTCCTACAGATCTATAAGAAGACCCAAGTAAAAAATGGCAAAGGATAGAAGTAGGTAACTCACAGATGAGAAAACTCAATAAACAAATTAAAAGGATGCTCTACTTCACTAGGAATTTGGGGAATAAAAATTAAAACTACAATGACAACATTTCAAGCTTTAAAACTTAATAGTAGGTTAATACCAGGTGTCAGTAAGCATGTAGTCAAAAAGGAACTCTGATAAACCTCTGGCAGGAGTGCAAATTGGTACAACCACTTGGGAAAGTGATTTGGTAATAACTTGTAAAGTTAAACACTCATTCTCAGGTATATATGCTAACTTGAACATGTGCACAAGGAAACACCTAAGAATATTCAACGTGGCAGTTCAAACAAGTAGAAGAATAGGCACATAAACAATAAAAATTTATATGGCAGCTAAAATGAATGAGTTTGCCTTATACATACTGAAATATAATGTTGAGTGAAAAGCAAGATTCACAATGTTAATTACGCCATTTATGTAAATCTTTATTTAAATATATATATTTTAAAAATACAGTTTATGTAAAATTTATGTACATTGTGTACATTTATGTACAGTTTATGTGTGATTATGTATGATTTAAACACAGTTTGGACTTCGCTAGTGGCTCAGATGGTAAAGCGACTGCCTACAATGGGGGAGACCTGGGTTTGATCCCTGGGTTGGGAAGATCCCCTGGAGAAGGAAATGGCAACCCACTCCAGTACTCTTGCTTGGAAAATCCCATGGACAGAGGAGCCTGGTAGGCTATAGTCTATAGGATCGCACAGAGTCTGACACGACTGAGCAACTTCACTTCACTTCACTTCAAATACAGTTTATGTATGACTTAAATACAGATTATGTATGATTTAAATACAGTTTATGAGATCAAACTGTCAATATCCATTGGCTCATAGAAAAAGCAAGAGAATTCCAGAAAAAACCTGTTTTATTGATTATGCCAAAGCCTTTGACTATGTAGATCACAACAAACTGTGGAAAATTCTTCAAGAGATGGGAATACCAGATCAACTGACCTGCCTCCTGAGAAATCTGTATGCAGGTCAAGAAGCAACAGTTAGAACCGGACATGGAACAACAGACTGATTCCAAATTGGGAAATGAGTATGTCAAGGCTGTGTATTGTCACCCTGCTTATTTAACTTATATGCGGAGTACATCCGGAGAAGGCAATGGCACCCACTCCAGTACTCTTGCCTGGAAAATCCCATGGATGGAGGAGCCTGGTAGGCTGCATGCAGTCCATGGGGTCTCTAAGAGTCGGACATGACTGAACGACTTCACTTTCACTTTTTACTTTCCTGCATTGGAGAAGGAAATGGCAACCCACTCCAGTGTTCTTGCCTGGAGAATCCCAGGGACGGGGGAGCCTGGTGGGCTGCCGTCTGTGGGGTCGCACAGAGTCGGACACAACTGAAGTGACTTAGCAGCAGCAGCAGCAGAGTACATCATGAGAAACGCAGGGCTGGAAGAAGCACAAGCTGGAATCAAGATTGCCGGGAGAAATATCATGAACCTTAGATATGCAGGTGACACCACCCTTATGGCAGAAAGCGAAGAACTAAGGAGCTTCTTGATGAAAGTGAAAGAGGAGAGTGAAAAAGTTGTCTTAAAACTCAACATTCAAAAAACGAAGATCATGGCATCTTGTTCCATCACTTCACAGTCAATAGATGGGGAAACAATGGAAACAGTGAGAAACTTTATTTTCTTGGGCTCCAAAATCACTGCAGATGGTGACTGCAGCCATGAAATTAAAAGATGCTTGCTCCTTGGAAGAAAAGCTATGACCAACCTAGACAGCATATTAAAAAGCAGAGACATTACTTTGCCGACAAAGGTCCATCTGGTCGAGGTCTTTCCAGTAATCATGTATGGATGTGAGAGTTAGACTATAAAGAAAGCTGAGCACCGAAGAATAGATGCTTTTAAACTATGGTGTTGGAGAAGACTCTTTCTTTTTTTTTTTTTTTTTGGAGAAGACTCTTAAGAGCCCCTTGGACTGCAAGGAGATTAAACCAGTCAATCCTAGAGGAAGTCAGTCCTGAATGTTCATTGGAAGGACTGATGCTGATGCTGAAACTCCAATACTTTGGCCACCTGATGTGAAGAACTGACTGTTTGGAAAAGACCCTGATGCTGGGAAAGATTGAAGGTGGGAGGATAATGGGATGACGGAGGATGAGATGGTTGGATGGCATCACCAACTTGATGAACATGAGTTTGAGCAGACTCCAGGAGTTGGTAAGGACGGGGAAGCCTGGCCTGCTGTAGTCCATGGGGTTGCAAAGGGTCAGACATGACTGAGCGACTAAACTAACATAGTACTAAGAAAATGCACACAACCCAGGTGTATGGGATCTTCCCTCGTAGCTCAGTTAGTAAAGAATCGGCCTACAAGGCAGGAGACCCGGGTTCAATTCCTGGGTCAGGAAGATCCCCTGCAGAAGGAAATGGCAACCCACTCCAGTACTGTTGCCTGGAGAATGCCATGGACAGAGGAGTCTGGCCGGCTACAGCCCATGGAGTCGCAAGAGTCAGATACCACTTAGCAACTACACCGCTACCGCCAGGTTGGGGAAATAAACATTGTAAGATACTCATGATTCCCAACTCAATGCATGCATTACATACAATAAGACAATTTTTTCACTTGAAAAAATTATCCTGAAATTAATCTAGAAGAGTAAACAAATGAGCCTCCAGCAGAGTCTGGCATATGGTAAAGACTCAAGGCCTATTATACACAAGATCTTACAAAGAGAAAACTCAACAAGAAGAGGAGAACCATAACAATGTGGATGGAGCCAGGGAAGGGGGAATTCAAGAAAGAGGGAGACATCAACACAATCGAAAGATCAAGAAAAATAATAAATTTGGTTATTAGAATGTCAATGCAGGATTTCAAAACAGGAAAAAAATATGTAATCCTTTTCTTCCCTGCCTAACTGTAACAACTGAGAATTCGGTCAAAAGGAGTGAGGCTAATGGAGGCTAAGGCATTGCCATTACTCATGAAACTGGCATTGCAGAATGTGAATGCCACAAGGCCGGCCAGTGACTTTCCAACACGGAACTCGGTTTTAAAGTAATCCTCCTATTCTCAGCTCCAGCTGGACCTGGCTGGAAAAACCTGAGAATGCATTTTCTCTGTTCAGACTTGCTCCTAAGAAAAGAGAAAAAGGGGTTGGGCCTAATATTTAATAGCAGAGGGCCAGAAAGTTCACCAGTAATCATTTCATAAAGAGAATACTGTTTAGCTTTGGAAAGTAAAGAACTACAGCCAGGCTCATCAAAGACAAATCTTAAAGACATAACAGTAGCAAAAGATGCAGCTCACAGAAGAAAACAAGTAGTATGTGTCATTAATATAAAGCTCAAACAGACAGGGATTCATGATTTAGTGCTCAGAGATAAATACACAGAAGGGGACTATTTTTGCTGTAATTGTGCAACACTGATAAACAGTGTTTATTCTTGATATTCTCATCTGGACCAAGGCACAAGGAAAGCACACATATACATTAAAAAGAGAGAACAAGAATGTCTGGTAACAGGATTAATTTATTTCCTGTTCTTTAGTTTTGGCTATGGGATTTTAAGTATTTTATTAAACAAGTGTTGCTAACTGGGCCAAAATAGATAGAACTTTAAAAGGAAATAAGCACTTTATGTTGATCTTGAATTTTGACTATAATAGTATTATTAAATGCTTTTATGAATACTTTCTCTAACACCTCTTTGATTTTCTATTGGCCTCATGAGTAAGTTTCTGGCTTCCTCTCCCATCAGAAAGGAACCATTTTAACCAGGGGATTATCACAGATGTCAGGAGAGAGGTTATCTCTATGGCACAGAGGGGCTGTCATAACCGTCGAATACAGGGTCTTTCTAAGGTTTTGGTTATATTCAAATTCTAGAGTGACATTTAAGTATTTATTTTATGTATGCTTTTGTATGCATAACGTATTTCAAGTTGAAAAAATAAAAATGATATGAAAAGTAACTAAAAATCCTTTCTATTATATCTATATCTTGGTTTTCCTAAATAAAGAAAGCCTCACCATTAATTAAACTTTTAGCTGTCTCTTTTGGACAGATATCAGTTGACTCCATCCCACTTTTTGACACAAATTTTTTTTACTTAAAAAGAATTATAATTTTAGCCAGGACATGGAAGCAACCTAGATGCCCATCAGCAGACGACTGGATAAGAAAGCCAGGGTACATATACACAATGGAATATTACTCAGCCATTAAAAAGAATACATTTGAATCAGTTCTAATGAGATGGATGAAACTGGAGTCCATTATACAGAGTGAAGTAAGCCAGAAAGATAAACACCGATACAGTATACTAACACATATATATGGAATTTAAAAAGATGGTAATGATAACCCTATATGCAGGACAGAAAAAGAGACACAGATGTACAGAACAGACTTTTGGACTCTGTGGGAGAAGGCGAGGGTGGGATGATCTGAGAGAATAGCATTGAAACACGTATACTATCAAGTGTGAAACAGATCGCCAGTCCAGGTTGGATGCATGAGACAAGTGCTCAGGGCTGGTGCACTGGGAAGACCCAGAGGGATCGGATGGGGAGGGAGGTGGGAGGGGGGATCGGGATGGGGAACACATGTAAACCCATGGCTGATTCATGTTAAAGAATGGCAAAAACCACTAAAATATTGTAAAATAACTAGCCTCCAACGAATAAAAATAAATGAAAAAAAAAAAAGAAAGTATATATACATACACATTCTACAAAATACAGGTTCTTTTAAACTATAAAGTTAAATTTTCATAATAAATGACTGGATTATACACAAGAAAAATAAAAGAATTATAATTTCAGAAGAGTTGCAAAGACAGCACCTCTAGGTCCAAGTACCCACGACCTGGTTTCAACCACTGGCTCTGTCTTACATAATTACAGTGTGTCATCGAGTCGGTAGCTTGACACTGCATGTATAGCTCTGTTCTTTTATCACAGGCATAGATTTATGTAACCATCACCATAATAAACACACAGGACAATTCTATCACCGTAAAGATTTCCCTCATGCTACACCTTTACAGTCACAACCTGCCCCCAGCTGCCCACCATCTCTAATCCCTTGTCATCGAAAACCTGCTTTTCATCTCTATAATTGCATCATTTTGAGAATATTATGTAGAGTGAATCATACAGTATGAGATTTGGCTTTGTTTACTAAGTATAATGCTGTTAGACCATCCAAGTTGATGTGGATATCAAAAGTTTATTCCTTTTTTTATTGGTGACTAGTATTCTATGTTTGGAGAAGACAATGGCACCCCACTCCAGTACTCTTGCCTGGAAAATCCCATGGATGGAGGAGCCTGGTAGGCTGCAGTCCATGGGGTCTCGAAGAGTCAGACATGACTGAGACTTCACTTTCACTTTTCACTTTCATGCATTGGAGAAGGAAATGGCAACCCGCTCCAGTGTTCTTGCCTGGAGAATCCCAGGGATGGGGTCGCACAGAGTCGGACACGACTGAAGTGACTTAGCAGCAGCAGTATTCTATGTTATGGATGTACCACATTTTAACCATACACTTACTGAAGGACATTTTGATCGTTTCAAGTTTTTGGCTTTTACAAAGCTGCTATGAACAATCATGTACAGGTTTTTGTGTGGACATACATTTTCATTTACCTGGGATAAATGCCCAGGAGTGCAACTGCTGGATCATATGGTAATATACATGCTTGGTTTTTTAAAGAAACTGCCAAATAATTTTCAGAGAGAATCTAACATTTATATTTATATTTCTAACAGAAATGTAAAGAAGATTTATTTTCTGTGCATCCTCACATGTATTTGCCATTGTCACTATTTTTAAAATTTTAACTGCTCTCATATCTTTGTGGTAAGATCTTACTGTAAGAAATAAGATCCATTTCTCTAATGGATAGTTGAATTAATTTCCTATTGCTGCTGTAGGAAATTATCTCAAATTTAGTGCCTTGAATCAAGACAGATTTATTTATTCCCTTACAGATCAGAGGTCAGAAGTGTAGAATGCAGGGCTGCCTCTAGAGAAGACTCTAGGGGAGAATATTTCCTAGCTTTTTTCGACTTCTAGAGATAATCTTTGGCTCCCGGCCCTTTCCCCTATCTTCAAAGGCAGTATCATAGCATCTTCTCTTATCTCTGATCCTGCCTCCCTCTTATAAGGACACTTGTGATTACATCAGGCCCTGCTGTATTATCCAGGACAGTTTCATTGCAAGATTCCTAAAAACTTATTCACAGCTGCAAGTCCCCTTGGAACGCAAGAGAGCATATTCAAAGTTTCTGGGAATTAGATTTATGGATTTTGAGGGGGTTATTATTATGTCTGTAACAGCTAATGATGTTGAGCATCTTCTGCTGTCTTTTGTCATCCATGTAACCTTTTCAGTGATGTCTTCTGTCATTTTCTTACAGGACTGTTGCTTGGATTTAGTCATGTTCTGTTCTACTGTTAGGAGAATTCTTTGTATATTACAGATGTTAAGGTGTTTGTCAGATATATTTCTTTGAGTTTGCAGCTTGCCTTTACATCATTTTGATTGTGAATTTTAAGATATCTGTCTACATTTTTAATTTTAATTAATTTCATCATCTGACCAGGGTCTTTCACAGAGGGAATTTTTAAACTTTACTTTGGATGAAGACCAATGGATTGACTTTCTTTGTCTTGCTTTGGTGGCAAGTCTATGAAGTCTTTATGTATCCCTAGATTATGAAGATTCTCTCCTATGTTAAAAAACAGTCATAGTTTTATATTATACACTTTTGTTCATGATTCACTTTGAGTTAATTTCTGATAAGGTGTAATTTATATCACAGTTCATTTGCTAACACTGTTTCTCTGCTTAGGCTGTTATTTCATCTGTTTCAAGTGTGTTAGGAATTGCTCAGACGGCTGCTTTAAAGTCCTTATCTGATAATTCTGACATTCGTATCATTTTGGTCTTCACAGATGCTGCTTCTTTTGTAGAAATTGAGATTTACTTTGTCCTTGCATGATTAGCAATTTTTGATTAAAGTTATAGTACCATTCCTCAGGTCTGAGGACTCCAGTCCTTCTTCATCTTCTCTCTACCTATATATAATACCCAAGGGTTTTTAGATGTACCTAGTAGGAGGAATGGGGAAAACTGTCTACTTTATCTTTTCAGAAATAGAAATATCCATGAAAGACATTTAATGGCATTTTGATTATTGAGCACAAGTATGTCACAATATTTGAATTTAAAAAAGTTTTTGTGTGTATATACTTGATTGAAGGCCAATAGGTATAGCATGTGAGCACATCAGTGGACTGGGCTTTAAAATTTTGATATTTAGCTCCAAAATCATGGATATATATATATATATATGGATTGAAGGATATTTAGATGTTAACTACATTTTTAAAATTCAAAATTCTAATATCTTCCCTGGATAGTCCTAAGAGGTTTAAAAGCCAAATGACTCAGCAAAAGTTAAGCATTCTTTCACTTTATATAAATCTCACCTATATAATTTTAACTCTCTAAGCAGAGTTGTCATATTTGTTATACAGATTGTGCAATGCACAACGTCATGTTGTGAAAACACATGTTTTCTATTATAAGCAGGATAAAGGGAACAAAAATTATCATAGCACCTTGCTCATTGTCACCTTTTATAGTCATAATTAATCTGATGTTTCTTACTCAATTTACTAGAGCAGAGTGACATGTTCAGAGTTAATCCAACAATACTCAGGTGCAAAGTTAATTGGATTCTAAATCTCCTAACTGCTCTCTTCCTTCCATACATAAAGACACTGCTCAAAAATACCACTGGGAGCCCAAGACTTTTTAAGGGCTATAGTGATACAGACAAATGTAAGAGAAGGGAGGGGATTTACAACTGACAGCACAGTGACATTTCCATTAGGTATGTGTTCCCTTCAAGTTCCAGATTTGGGGCTCACATATATTTGGCCCTGTGCAAAACAAGTAGCTTCCAGCCCCATTTCTGAACTCTTCTTACATCCCCATGGGTTGGAAGTTTCTGGAGGAAAGTGATAGCTCTGTACTCCTACCCTGAGTGAGGGGTGGGGTGTGGGGGGTGCAGAAGAGGAGGTGGTGAGGGGGAAGGGGTGGTTTGAGAGCTGCAGAGTAAGGGTGGGCTGAGTGTTCTCCTCTTCTTACCTGGTCAAGTGGAAGATAAGCATGGATACAGTCCTCTCATTTCCGTCTCTCTTTTTTAGGCAACAGCATAAGGAGGGAAGCATGGGAATACCATTTTTATTTTAAAGCAAGAAGCATAAGCCGCTTTGAAGAGGACCTTAAAATTTTACCCTAAAAAATGAATGTCCCCAGAAAGATGGGAAATATGTGAATAAATATGGTATTAATACCTTAATTTTAAAAATTAATATGAATTAATATTAAATTAATATTACTGACAACCCAAGAACAATACAAAAAATCACCTAAATCAAAGTGTCAGCACATTCCCAAGTAACTGACTTTATAATGTAAAATTTCAATTTTTGGCAGGGAGGAGGTTATCTCTAAACATTCTCAAGAGAATCAAACATTTCTTGGCAGGTAAAAAATATTCATTTATATAAAATATAACATGGATTACAAATTAGTTCTAATTACAAACACTTGGAGATCCCTCAAACTTACCAACAATATCTGTCTGTTAGATAATAAATTATTTAAAATGTAAACAGAAGATTTACTTAAGGAGTTTTCAATAATTGTATCTTTCTGGCATTAATTTCAAGTAGTGAAACTTTACGTTATCTCAAACTACTTCTGAGTGTGAGTCAGCTTCACTGGGTCTACGAATTGTACCAGGTATCTGCATCTCCTTTGGCCAACTAAAGAACAGTCATTGTGGGTGTAAATAAAGTCATTACAGGTGGAAAACAAGGTAGGGAGTTGGAAAGTAGTTTGAAAAAAAAGTGTATTTTGTTAACCCGGCTGATAGTTAATGCTACTGATATAGATTGTTCTTAAGTTTAGATAAAAAGCTTTACCATGAACTACACAGAACTGTGTCGTCTGGCCCCGTCTGCCCACACTGCTGATGTCAACCCCAGGAGTCTCTCTCTGACGCGCCCCACCGACCGGAAGAGAGCTTGCACAGTGCTGAGCACGTGAGGGCCATTTACATGCTCACTCTTCTTCTCTAGGCAGGGAAACACTGTATGCAGAGGGTGTGAACAGTTCCAAGAATAGGTTTCAGAGATCTTCTTCACTGAGAATGATTTCAAAACACTTAGAAGAGGGCTGATGGCATCAAGATGACAAGACACCTGATGACGGTGACCTTTCTGCTTCCATTTACCTAGCTGACGTAGCTATGGCTGGAGGGGGCAGAATTTTCTTAGGTAGAGTTCTCTTTAATTATTTAATTATTAGCAAATTCTGTAAGGGTCCTTCAGCATCAAGGCACAAAAAGTAAAGTCAATGCCGCTGGCAATGAAGTGGTTGAAATTAAACTTCATCAACTGAAGAAAAACACATGGCTCCTTTAACTTCTGGACTCTACCTTTTGGAGCATAATATTTTGCTAATTTTCTTGGAGATTCAAAGACCATTCAAATCTTTCCATTCTTAAATGGTTTGGTAAGGCTGTGATAACAAATACCATGGGCTGGGTGGCTTACACAACAGAAATTAATTTTGTCTCAATTCTGGAGACTAGAAGTCCAAAATAAAGATGTTGAATGGTTGGCTTCTTCTGAACATCTCTTCTTGGCTGGTAGATGGTCTTCCTCTCCCTGTGTCTTTACATGGTCCTTTCTTTGTGTGTGTCTCTGTCCTATCTCCTCCTCTTTAAGGACACTAATAAATTATATGGGATTAGGGCCCACTCTAAGGACCTCATTGAACTTAATCTTTTTTTTTTAAAGACTCTACCTCCAAATATAGTCACAATCTAAGACACTAGGAATTTGGATTTCAGCACATAAATTTCGGGTGAACACAATTCATCTTACACCTTTACCCAAACTATTTCTGATACTTCAGTTAGCCCATTGGAGTGAACCATTTATAGCAACTTCTCAGAGCATTGAATGCCTTGTGTATATTATTTCCAGGCCTTGGACTTGAATGTGGGCAAAAGATAAAGAAAGTTCAGCCTTTAATTCCACATGATAACAGTGCAGTAATTCTGTATGTTGAGGATCATGTAGATTAAGCATGAATTTTCTAGGACCCTTCTAGTAGTATATTGCGTTTTTGCTACAATGGCTTTATTGAGATATAATTTATGTACTCAAAAATTCACCATTTAAAGTTCCCAATTCAGTGTACACAGAGTTGTGTAACCACTAATCTAATTCCAAAACATTTTCATCCCTTCCCCTGCAAAAAACCATACCCATTAGATACTGATACTTGCCCTTTCCTCCTTCCCCCAGAGTTTTGTAATCACTAGCCTACCTTCTGTCTTTTGAGATTTACCCAAACATTTCATATAAATGGAATTAAAAAGTATGTAGTCTTTGCTTTCTTTCACTTAGCATAATGCTTTCAAGGTTCATACATTTTGTAGCCTATAATACAGAATGTCATTCATTTTTATTGCCAAATAGTATTCTATTGTATAAATATATGACATTTTGATTGGATATATATTGTTTATTCATTCATCAGGTGCAAGACATCTGCATTGTTTTTACTTTTTAGTTATTATGAATAATGCTGCTACAAATATTCAAGTACAAGTTTCTGTGTGGACACATGTTTTCAATTAACTTGAGCATAAACTAAAGAGTCAAATTACTAGGTCATACAGTAACTCTATGTTTAACATTTTGAGGAACTGCCAAACTGTTTTCCAAAGTGACTACACCATTTTATAACATACCAGCAATGTTTAAGGGTTCTCAGTTCAGTTCAGTTCAGCCGCTCAGTCGCGTCCAAGTCTTTGCAATCCCGTGCACTGCGGCCTGCCAGGCCTCCCTGTCCATCCCAACTCCCGGAGTTTACTCAAACTCATGTCCATTGAGTCGGTGATGCCATCCAACCATCTTATCCTCTGTCGTCCCCTTCTCCTCCCACCTTGAATCTAAGGGTTCTATGGGTTCTGATTTTTCCACGTTCTTGCCTACACTTGTTATAGCCTGTCCTCTTTTATTTTAGACATTCTTATGGGTCTGAGAGCATGTATTGTATTATTTTTATCCTTTTAAGTCTTGTTTCATTATGGCCCAGAATGTGGTCTGTCTTGGTGAATTTTCTGTGTGAGCTTGAGAAGAATGTGAATTCTGATACTGGTGGATGAAACAGTCGATAAGATGTCCATTATATGCATTATAACTGAGGTGCTGTTGAGTTCATCTATGTCCTCTTTGCTGGACCTTCCATTTGTAAGAGAGGTATTGACTATCAAATAATTAGTGGGTTTATCTCTTTCTCCTTCTACTTTTATTTTATCTATTTCTCCTTGTACCTCAAAGTTTGACTTTCTGTCATTAGGCACATAGTATTTTGCGAACCATTGGTGGTATCCTTGAGTTTGATACAGTTTAGAGAATACAGATTCTCAGTGATGCAGGAACATGTCTGAAACCAACGCATCAATGACCACTTGGCTCCAACTGAATGCTTGAACCACAGTTACTCCATTTCAATTTTTACATGAATTATTTTCTTTAAGGGTGAAGCAGATGTACAATGAATGCTCAACAAGCCGTAAGACAGGTTGTTCTAAGCATAAAGTTCAAGACAATCAAATATAAGGTAGAATGACTTCCCCATACTTCAATGTGTGAAAAAATTTTCCATCATGTTGTTGCTTCTGTTGGCTTATTTTGTGACTTTCTTGGTCAAATTAAGGAAAGTCTGCATTCTTTGTCATTTGAAGTCACCAAAGATTGTGCTTGGTTGCCTTGGTAGTCAGGTAATGATTATCTAGAGACTTCCTTGACCCAGAGATTTCATGCCTTTGCCATGGGGCTCTTTGTGTGTGGTTGGGCACCTTCTCAATGCAGAGGCCAGTGGTTTAAAACTCTGCCTTAACCTTCACTTCCTGTTTGCATAAAGCCTTAAGTAAAATAAGTAAGTGTTAGTCGCTCAGTTGTGTCTGACTGTTTGCGACCCTATGGACTGTACCCCGCCAGGCCAGTGGTAAGAGAAAAAGGCCTCCTCGGGTGTCTCCTGAGCATCCACACTGTCCTGCACGTGCCTGTGTTCTAGGTCTCCCTGCACACATTTGGGATTTTTCAAGTCCCCTGTGGACATCTAATTCCTCAGCTTTTCCTTTTAAGTGTTTTTGTCAGGCTCTTGTTAGTCTCAACTGATATCAGAAAAGAGTAATGTTGAGCAATTGCTGCTTGCTTATTTATTTATTTAGACCAATGTCTTAGCGATGATGCTATTTCCAAAGTGAGTTCTGTGTCAGGTCAAACAAAGACAAGTGGATCTTCTCCAGGGAGTTTTCAAACAAGTCAAAGAGTGACACACATTATGTTTTTTGAGGACTCCAACCCATCCTGCCTATTTTAGTGGCTGCTAGGCTTCTGGTTTTCATAGTTACCACGGCTGTGAGACTGTTGTTCATCATGGCTATTTTCTTTCTTTTCTTTTTATTGTATCAGTATGAAAAGAGAGATGTTAGCTGAACGTCTTCTGGTAATCATTTCACAACATAAGTAAATCAAACTATCACGTTGTATGTCTTGAAAGTGATGTATATCAATTAATTTTAAGTAAAACTGGGGGAAAAAAGTAAAGTGAATTACAGCAGTCTGAGAACTGGAGAGCTGGGGATGGGAATCGGGAGAGAGAGAAGCCATGAAGCTTGTAGTCTTACTTACTCAGAGCAGTCTGAGATTCAGCTCTTTTTCTTGCATAAGTTTATATAGTCAAAGAATGATTGCAAGCACTTGCTTAAGATCCAGACTTGTGAAAATGTTGATTTTCATAATTTTTGCCAGTGTTCTCATTCCTTTATGGAGGAGTGTTTTGTTTTGTTTTTGTTTTGCCATGTTGCACATGTAGGATCTTAGTTCCCCAACCAGGGATCAAATCTGTATCCACTGCAGTGGAAGCTCAGAGTCTTAACCACTGGACCACCAGGGAAGCCTCAGGCAGGAGTGGATTTTTGGAGGTCCTTATTTTGCCATTCCAGAAGTGTTTCTCTTGTGGTGTTCATGGCATGTGTTTTGACTTGATTGATTCACTACCATTTGAAACTCTCCCAGTCACGTTGAGAACAATCTGACATACAAGCATTGCTGGGAATCATCTTGCTGGGAATGTTTTACTATCATTATCTGGCGCTCAATTTCTCCTCATGTCTCTTTTCTTAAAGACAGCTATAAATGGAGAATAAATGGGAAAAAAAAAAAGCTTTGCCAGGATATAAGAGAATGAATGCTAAATCAGAAACTCCAAAGGATAAAAGTTAGCTCTTTGGATCCATGGAATTAGGATGATTCAGTTGTTATTACTTTCAGGTAGATACAGTTTCCCTTAAAAAGCATTTGAAATAAAAATACTACGTTACTAATTTCGGAAAGTTGTTGAGAGTAAATTCTAAGAGTTCGCATCAAAGGGGAAACATTTTTTATCTTTTCTCTTTCTTTTCTTTTTATTGTATCTATATGGGAGGAGAGATGTTAGCTGAAGCTCTGGTGGTAATCATTTCACAACATATGTAAATCAAACCATCATGCTGTATGTCTTGAAAGTGATGTATGTCAGTTAATTTTCAGCAAAACTGGGGGAAAAAAGTAAAGTTAATTACAATGGTCTGAATTTAGTTGTCCTATAGACTTAATGTGCATGCAGGCTAAGTCACCTCAGTCATGTCCAACTCTTTGCGATGCTATGAACTTTAGCCCTCCAGACCTCCTCTATCCATGGAATTTTCCAGGCAAGAATACTGGAGTAGGTTGTTGTGCTCTCCTCCAGGGGATTTTCCCAACTGAGGGATCGAATCCTTGGCTCTCAAGTCTCCTGCAATGGCAGGTGCATTCTTTACCACCAGTGCCACCAGGGAAGCCCCATAGAGTGAGACACTTAATTATATAACCTCTCTTTGCTCCTAGCTTATAAGTAGGAAGTGTCTTATGTAATAAAACCTTGATACGGAGACTGATAAAGGGCATCTGCTTCTGCAAACTTTAGAGCAAAACTGGCTCTTAAATTGCAATAAATCTACTCAATAATCTTCTTTCTATTGAAATAATGATAAATTATTACTACCATATATATTTTTAAAATTTATTTATTTTTCATTTATTTTTATTAGTTGGAGGTTAATTACTTTACAATATTGTAGTGGGTTTTGTCATACACTGACATGAATCAGCCATGGAGTTACATGTATTCCCCGTCCCAATCCCCACTTCACTTAAGTACTGTCTGGACTTTAAAAAATATTTGTTTAGTTATATTATATAAGTGAGCCTCAGACCTGAAGTGAAAATCTTAGTGTCTCACTACTCTAATATTTAAATATAGAACAACTGAATTTTAAGTTTAGAAGATAGAAATGTTATTTCAAGAGAAAGCATGAAAATTTCTACAGAAGTTATATGTGTGGTTACAGATTGTTATGAATCTTACAGCTATGTAAGCTATGTATGGAATCAAGATTGCCGGGAGAAATATCAATAACCTCAGATAGGCAGATGACACCACCCTTATGGCAGAAAGTGAAGAAGAACTAAAGAGCCTCTGGATGAAAGTGAAGGAGGAGAGTGAAAAAGGTGACTTAAAGCTCAACATTCAGAAAACTAAGATCATGGCATCTGGTTCCATCACTTCATGGCAAATAAATGGGGAAACAGTGGAAATAGTGGCTGACTTTATTTTTCTAGGCTCCAAAATCACTGCAGATGGTAATTGCAGCCATGAAATTAAAAGAGGCTTACTCCTTGGAAGAAAAGTTATGACCAACCTAGACAGCATATTAGAAAGCAGAGATATTACTTTGCCAACAAAGTTCCGTTTAGTCAAGGCTATGGTTTTTCCAGTGGTCATGTATGGATGTGAGAGTTGGACTGTAAAGAAAGCTGAGTGCCGAAGAATTGATGCTTTTGAACTGTGCTGTTGGAGAAGAATCTTGAGAGTCCCTTGAACTGCAAGGAGATCCAACCAGTCCATCCTAAAGATCAGTTCTGGATGTTCATTGGAAGGACTGATGTTGAAGCTGAAACTCCAATAATTTGGCCACCTCATGTGAAGAGCTGACTCATTTGAAAAGACCCTGATGCTGGGAAAGATTGAGGGCAGGAGGAGAAGGGGATAACAGAGGATGAGATGGTTGGATGGCATCACCGACTCGATGGACATGGGTTTGGGTAGACTCTGGGGGCTGGCGATGGACAGGGAGGCCTGGCGTGCTGCGATTCATGGGGTTGCAAAGAGTCGGACATGACTGAGTGACGGAACTGAACTGAACTGAACAGCTATGTGTTAGTCCTAGCAGAATATAGTTGAACTACATTCTGAATTTTCTTCTGTTTTATAATGGCCCACCCTAACAGAATAATTAAGAAAAGAGGGAAAACTAGAAATAAAGAATGCAAGAAGACAATAGCATAAATCAAAATATTAAATGTGAATAGTGGAGAAAGATAAAAGAAAGCTAAAAGAAACTTAAAGATATATTAATTACTTCACCTTCAGCGTACATTACCCTTTGAGCACTGTAAACACAGTAGACTCTCACAATGCTCTAGGATATTGCCTTCCTATAGCCATAGCTATGTCACAGTTAAATATGAGTTTCCTATTAATGACTCAAAATATGAAACGTTTATATAAAACAATTACATATTATAAGTAGTAGAAATACAATGACACAGGGAAGTCACTGCAGATTTTGTATTCTATCAATAACTTCAGAGCTTTCTATTTTTAGATATAAAAATATCACATCACAAATATATTATTAGAACTATAATGACTTGAGAAATATTAATGTGCTATAAGCATAATATACTATAAAAACATGTTTTGAAAGTAAAACTAAAATTACATGGAGTTAATAACAATTCATTTGATCTATATGTGAGCCAACAGGTAGCTGTGACATGTGAGAGCTGCCTTGGAATTGAAACCATATTACCCCAGCTGGAGAGAATCCCAACAGATAAGCCCAGTGCTCTAAAACATGTGTAAACTTTTCAGTTCCTAGGAAATCCTTGTATTTTTTTAAATTTTGGCTCAATTTTAAGTTTTTCACCCTCCTACTTGGTCAACAATTTTAAGCAGACACTGCTATTCTTTCTAAGTTATAGTATAGTACCCTTTCAAATACATGCCTTAATTAGTTGGTTAGAAATATTTATCATATGAAATATATAGGTATTTTCTCATCAAATATGCTATTTTTCTATCTAACCCATATTAATAAAACAGGGCTAAAACTTACATATAGTTTCACAAATATTGTCTGATTTACTTTATGAAATGTGAACATCACAACTTTTCTATCTAAAACTGACTTAAAGTTGTTCTTTTTTTTCAATTTATTTCTTTATTGAAGGATAATTGCTTTACAGAATTTTGCTGTTTTCTGTCAAACCTCAACCTGAATCAGCCACAGGTATACATATACCCCCTCCCTTTTGAACCTCCCCCCCATCTCCCTCCCCATCCCACCCCTCTAGGTTGATACAGAGCCCTGTTTGAGTTTCCTGAGCCATATAGCAAATTCCCGTTGGCTATCTGTTTTACACATGGTAATATAAGTTTCCATGTTACTCTTTCCATACATCTCACCCTCTCCTCCCTTCTCTCCATGTCCATAAGTCTATTCTCTACGTCTGTTTTTCCATTGCTGCCCTATAAATAAGTTCTTCATTACCATTCTTCTAGATTCCATATATATGTGTTAGAATATGATATTTATCTTTCTCTTTCTGACTCACTTTACTCTGTATAATAGGTTCTAGGTTCATCCACCTCGACAGAACTGACTCAAATGTGTTTTCTTTTAGGGCTGAGTAATATTCCATTGTGTATATGTACCACAACTTCTTTATCCATTCATCTGTCGATGGACATCTAGGTTGCTTCCATGTTCTCCTTTAGAACATAAACAGTCCAGACACAAGCTTGTTAACTGGCAACCAAAAGTGAATCGCATTTGTGGATAGAAATGCAAAAGGTTCTAGTCAATTTTATTTCTTATAAAGGTTACCTTTACCTTTCAAATTTTATATGATATGATCAATTTTCAAAAAGGCTTAATTTATTAGTAGTATTTTGCATTTTTTTCAGTTTTTATTTCAAAGAGTACTATGAATCTGTTATGACACTATGTTTTAAAGTATCAGCATTAACTAATTTCAAGTGAAGTTCATCATTTAAGGAACTTTATTTGCAAGTAAAAGTAGTAACTACTTCTGTATGTACAAAGCATAGCTCTCCATAAAATTTTCAGATTTATGTGCTTTGTTGCATCATACACGAGTCAATCATTTCCCACAGAAAAGCTTCAATTATGAAGAAAATGTTGAATTAATAATAAGTAGATGAGAAGCAGATTTTCAAGAAGGATGCTCTGAGTATAAAAATTTACTAGGATGTGAAAATATGTCTCCAGTGGGGATAATGCAAAACCACACAAATGAGGGGGAAGAAAAAAAAAAACCTAAGGTAGTTTTTCAGAAAAAGTAAAGAGCTGGTGAAAGTTAAAAGTAACAGGTGAAATTCTTAATAGAGATGTCTTTGAGATTCTGACTGGTGTCACTTGAGTAAAGGGTTTCCAGTCCAATATGATGGAGACATGCTAGGCTAAGTGATAAAATGCTCCTTGACTGCAGGACTACTCAAGCCTACAATCTATGCACTGTTAATTACCAAGAAGATGCAAAAAGGAGTAAGTAGGGTCTCTTAAACAGCTTTGACTTCAGATTTTTAATCTATTTTATTTAACTTTTTGGTGGTGCACTGCATAGAGGATTCCTAAGAAATACTTTCGGAAATGCTATGTTAAATGTTGTCACCAACTTTATTATGGAAAACAATTGAGGTTTCACTGAAATATTGGGCAAGTAAAGTGATATTACAAGAGTTTCTATGCTCCATTAATACAGTCATTTATCTTTTTACATTATCTTTCAATGAAGGCTATTTGATCTATTTAGCAAAAATACAGAATTTTCAGTTAAGACATGAAAGATACTAATTTCAACTTTTAAATTCTAAATAAAATTTCCCAGCAACATAGACCAATGGAGCAGAATAGACAGTCTAGAAACAGGCTCATACAGACATGCCCAATTGATGTTTGACAAATATACAACTTTGCAAAGGCATTTCAAAGGGTTTCACCAAAATAAGGGATTCCCTGGTAGCTCAGCTGGTAAAGAATACTCCTACATTCCGGTTTGATTCCCTGGTTCAATTCCTGGGTCGGGAAGATCTGCTGGAGAAGGGACAGGTTACCCACTCCAGGATTCCTGGGCTTCCCTGGTGGCTCAGCGGGTAAAGAATCTGCCTGAAATGCAGGAGACCTGGGTTCAGAAGATCCTCTGGAGAAGGGAATGGCTACCACTCCAGTATTCTAGCCTGGAGAATTCCAGGATTATATAGTCCAAGGGGTTGCAAAGGGTCAGACACAACTGAGTGACTTTCACTTTCATTTCACTTTCACCAAAATAAAAAAAATTCTGCTCTGGGAAGAATACCGCTAAAAGGAGGTGCAAAGACAAGTAAAAAACTGGGACAAAATATTTGCTATCAAATATCTAATAAAATATTTGAATCCAGACTATGAGCTTTCAAAACTTAACAGTATGATAACAAACAACCAGTTATGAAAATATGCAAAAGATGTGAATAGATGCTTCATTACTGAAGATATAAGGACAGTAAATAAGCATGTGAAAAGAAGTTGAAACTTTACTCATTAGGGGAATGCAAATTGAAACCACAATAAAATACCATACACACCTATCAGAATGGTTAAAATAATAAACAAAGGGACAGCACAAATTACAAGAATGAAACTGATATAACTTAAGGCTTGCCAGAATACAGTATGGTTAGAATTCTCATACAATGCTAGGAATATAAAATTGTATAAACACTTTGCAAAATAGGTTGAGAATTTCTTAAAAAGTTCAAGAGTTGCTTATCACAAAATCCAGCAATTCTGCTTCTAGATATTAACCCAGGAGAAATAAAACACGTTCACACAAAAAATGTGTTCACGAATGCTTACAGCAGCTCTATTCACAATCACCAAAAACTGGAAAGAGCCCAAACATCATTCACCAGGTGAATAGGTAACTGTGGTGCATCTGTACAATGGGATAAAACAAACAAAAACGAACAATACACGCAAAATGAAAGTACAGGCAACAACTTTGATGCATCTCAAATACATTATGTCATCTGAAAAAAGCCAGACTCAAAGGCTACATGATTCCATCATGCGTTATTCTGAAAAAGGCAAACCTATAACCATGGAGTGGATGCCAGCATTTACGGATCGGGAGTCTAAATTGTGGAAGTGGTTATAAGACTTGAAGAATTTGTCAAAAGTCATATAACCACTCTTTAAAAAGAGCAACTGTTATTGTATGTAAATTCAATGATAATTTTGAAACCTCACCAACAATAAAAAGACTCAGAGTGAGAGGAGGGAATTTAACAACTGTACAGAAAACTACCTGGCACAAAGGACGGAGGGTCAAATCTTACATCTCTAAGTAGGGTGACTATGTAAGTTGTCACTCCAAATGGACGCTTATGAATAAAGGGGGGGAAATCTAAGATTATTTAGAATGAGACACCAAACTACGACTCTTCCGGACACTTGGGATGTATGATCACATTGATATAAGAGAAATTAGAAAAACCTACCAAAGAAAACATTCATAGCAATATAAATAAAATGTTAAATGTTATTTATGCAGCAACATTCAAGAATGGTTGTGATAATATTTGGAAAGCCACATGCAGGAAAGATTTCGGAGCCTGGAGTCATATATAAAGATCTGGATTATAGAAACGTCTCAGTGCTTTTATGTAACAAACATGCTGAAAGTGTATCATCTTTGCTCATTTCCCTACATTGATTAATATAACTCTTAAAAACAGATTGAGTTTGGGCAACATCCAGGAAGAGGTGGAGACAGCTGGGGGAGCCCTGCATCCAAAGCCAGTTTTGACGAGAAGAAGCTTCAGGAGAGAGTGTAGAGCAGCAACAATTGGCAAAGAAAGTGGAGGGTCAACGGCTTGGATGGGCGTAAAGTCTGTGGTGCAACGAGCTAGCCCAAGACAGGAAAGTGAGCCAGTTACTTATTGATGAGAAATCTTGTATTTTTCTGAAGTTCTAAAATGAGATGTATTGAGATAAGGAATTATTCAAAGGGACACCTAATAAGAAATAAGAGTGAAATCACAAACAGCAGAAAATTTCAATGCACTCAATCATTCAATAAATATTTACTGAGGAACTACTGTGTGCAAGATACAATTCTGGGCACTGAGGACACAGAAGTGAGCAAAACAAAGTCCCAAACTTTATGTGGCTTATTTCCAGTAGAGAAAAGAAAAAAATGCACCTGTGTGTGTGTATAGGTGAGTTCAGCTAAAAAGCACGATAAAAGCTAAATAAAATAAAGTAAAATAAAGCAGGGAAGTGGGATATGGAACACTGGTTGCTTAAATCTGAGACATCAGGAAAGGCTTCACCAAGGAGATGACTGGCTTAGGGACCTCAGAAAGTGAGGAGGCTAGCTGTCTGAGTGCCTAGAGGAAGAGCCTTCCTGACAGAGAGCACTGCAATCACACAGGCCCTGAAATGGGAGTGTGCCTGGTGAGATCCACGACCAGCAATGAGGCTCATGTGGCTGGAGCACTTCATGCAGGGAACATCAGGAGGCAGTGTGGTCACAAAGATGACACAAGCACACACCACGGTGTTTCGATCATGGGACACTTTCAGCGGGTTTAGAGCAGAAGAGTGATGTGATCCGGCACACATTTTCAAGGACCACTGTGGCTGCCTCATTGAACATATGCTGCGGCTGCAAAGGAGAGAAGCAAGGAGGTGAAACAGGAGGCTCGTGCACTAATCCAGGTGAGTGATGCAGCAGGCTCAGGTGAGGGTGGGAGCAGCAGAGGGGGTGTGAAGTGCTAGGATTAGATTTATTCTGAAGGTATAGTTAATAGGATTTGCTACAAACTACCTCTGGGATGCAAGGAAAAGAATAGAACCATTGTTTTTAGTCCAAGCAAACTGAAGGAATTTCTATTAACTGAAAAGCAACAAGTCTAGAGAGGAGTAGGTTTGGGGAGAAAAGTCAGGAGTTCCGTTTTGGGCTCTTGGTCATTCATGTGGTGATGTCAAGAGGCAGATGAATAAATGAGCCACAAGGCAGAGGGCTGGAGATAGAAAAATGAGAGTCAGAATGGAGACGGCATTTAAAGTTAGAAACATGGATGTGATCACACGGATGGAGGATCTAGATGGAAAAGAGACCCAAGGTCTGCACCATGGAGAACTCCTCCTCGAGAGACACGGGAGATCTAGAGGGCCAGGTGAGCCCTGCCAAAGTGGCAAACAGACTGAGAGCCACAGGAGCTTGCCACAGTGCTCAGACCTCCATGCATGGTCAAAGAGCCAGATCCATGCTGCCTCTTACTGGAAGGCATATGCCCACTCTAAGAACATTGGGGAAGAGTAGCTGCTAAATAATAAAATAGTGACAGTGCCTCCCCTTTATCGGGCGCTTACATGTGCCAGGAAATATACTAAAGAAATGTAAGAGGTTTCAAATATTTTTTATCTTTATTTTCTATACAAGAAACCTATAGATGGAAGGGATTCAAAAACATGCTTGGGGCCACACCTCTAACCTGTGGTGAAACCTGGATTCCATTTCAGGCAGTCTACTTTCTGAGCCCGAGGGGCCTATTAGTTGATACCAAAATGAACACATCCTGATGAAAATCATAGCTTCATTGTCAGGGTGAGTTGGGTTCTACCATCTGGTTATTAATTCTTTCCACCTTGGGCACGTGATCAACCTTTTTAGAACTTTCACCTCATCTACAAAATAGGTCACTTCTATCCTGCAAGGCTATGCAAAACCTAACAACTGGAATCTCTTATTATTTCTTAGCATTCTCCTGCCCTTCCCACCACAGTCCAATCCATTATCAAGTTCACTGATTCAATTCTCTGTGGCTTCCTGGTATCTCCTTCTTTCTATTTCCACACTAGTTCAGACCACCATTACCTCTTACCTGGATTTCTTTTTGCCTAACTGATTTCCCTCTCTCCCTCCATCCCTCTCTCTCTCTTTCTCTCTCTCTCTCTCTCTCTCTCTCTCACACACACACACACACACACATACACAGCAGCCAGAGTGATCTTTCCAAAATACAAATCAGATTGGGTCATCCACACTGGTTAAAACTCTTTAATGGATCCCTCAGGATAGAGCATTTTGAAGGTGACTTTAAGCCTTTCCTACCCCAGGTTATATCACAATTGGTACTTTTTGTAGATAACAGATTGGGAGATGGGTTGAGATGGTCAGTTTACTGGTCTGGGCCTCTTCTCTCCCTCTACGTGCCCTCTGGACTAATATAAATCTCTTCAAAGGCAGGAGCATGATCTGGATAAGATTCTGGTAAATCCCCAGGGTCTAGTATAGGGCATGGCATGGAGCAAATATTGGCTTAAAAATGACACATAGTAAGTATTGTTGGTTCAGTGACAAAAATTACTGCTGGATCAATAACACAAGGTATCACAAATGGATATAAAAATGAATGAGAATGAGTATGCCAAGACATATATGGTTCACTTAAACTGCAAAAGGCAGAGGTCTGAGCATTTAGGATAGGAAAACGAAGGTCAAAATTGCAACTGGCAAAGTCTAAGAGACAGGAGAAAGCCAGAAGGACCTATGCTATTGGGTCACAGGGTAAATATTACATGAAGGACCTCTGATCCCAAGGCTGCGTTAGAACCTGGGTGTATGAACCACCTCCCTCACCACACACACATCTGCCTTGTTTGCTTATTTTGTTACAGATCTCTAAGCTGAAAAGACAGTCTCATGAGGCAGTTGTATACCTTGGTCACAAGATAGGCAGCTTAGTACCAGGTCAAAATAGTAGCAGCCTGGACCCTCCTACACACTCCCCTTTCACACAAGCACTGGGTCTTCTTGCCCCGGAAGATTCTGAAAACCACCACTCTACTCAAAGGAAGGGAGTAAGAGTGAGACCAACTGGGGACCCTAAGAGGGCCTGGAGAAGTGCTGGCTATGACGACATAAGAGAACGGGAGATGAGTGACACACCCTGCCTCCTAGGGTTGCTGGAGATGGCTTCAGGTGTGTATACAAGCACGTCCTCTTGGAAGTGATGCTATATTTGAGGAATTCTTTATTTTTCTGGGCCAAATTACATGTTTCCAGATTTTCCTCCCATGTTGACTTGGTAGCTGAGCATGTTTTGAGTTTTCCTCAAACTGCGGCTTGTGCAAGCAGCCCTGGCATTAACAAGGAATTCATCAGAGAGGCAGAATCTGCATTTTAACAAGACCCCTAAGTGATGTGTATGCCTATTAAAATTTGGGAAGCACCCTTAAAGAGGACTATCAGAGATGAGCAAGACACCAGAGGTTCTCCAAGGGTCACAGTCCTCTACCAGCGGCGACATCATCTGGGAACTTGTTAGGAATGCAAATCCTTAGCCCCACCCCAGATACTATCAGAGTATCTGAGTCAGATACTCTGGGATAGGGCCCGGTAACCTGTGTTTTAACAGGCCTTCAGGCTGTGGCTGCTGCTCACCAACGTTTGAGAACTGCCCGTCATCCAGGCAGATTGCCAGGAGTCAGTGCAGGCTGTGGGCACGCGGTGCAGTAAGAGGCCGTGCCACAGCAGGAGGGGGATGAGGAGGCTGGAGCTCTTGCCAGTTGCAATTAATTAGCTGTGTGACCTTGGGGAAAGAACTTGTCTAATTATCTAGATCTAGTTTGTTCAGCCCCAAAGAGGAAAGGGTATAAGTTTCTTGAAGTAAATGTTCTCAAAATGTGGTTTGTGGGGGTCTAGGTGGTTTATTGAGGGCCCATTAGGCAACTGCGTTATTATGGAGATATAACAGCACATATGATAATAGGAAAAATGTATTTTGCTTACATGTAAGATATGAAAGCCACAGAACTGTGATTTTAAGCAATGATTTGCAAGTATAAGATATGAATGCTACAGAACCATAATTCACACACCTGCTCTAAGGTCCGGGCTGAACAAAGCTGATCAGTTCATCTCAGCTAACTTTTAGCTAACAGGGTAACAGATATTTTCTGTAATGTGTGTTCACATCATTTACTTCTTACTATTTACATTTGTTACTCTCTCATCTTTGTTTGTTGCAATTATACTATATTATAAAAATGGTTCAATGGCTCATAAGTGATTCAGTGATGCAAAAAAGTGCCAATGCAATAACTACATAATAATAACCAGAATAACCCTGTGGATGTAATGAATGTATATAGGATCTGAGCCTGATCATAAAGGGACAAGTGAATCTTTAATATAAGGATTTTGCTCAGGTAGTAGAAAGAGTGAATATAAACTAAAAAGATAATCTAAATATTTTCTCTTAGTCTTTGCTATGCTGTCTGTTAAGAAACGTTGAGAATACACCTTCTTGTCTGTTGCTTTCCATGGTGCAACAAAGGGTAAATGCCATACTTCATCTAAGAAGCATGTAAATACAACATTAATGACATATGAAATCTGGTCAGAAAGGAGAAAAGCCTCTTGGCAGATTCCTTAATGACAGTACTGGATGATAGCACAATCCCAGTTATGCCCAGTATGGTAGACTTACACGTGTGTATGTGTCTGTGTTAAGTTGGTTGAAATCTCTAAAATGCAAAATATGAATCTCCTTTGTATGCACACACTTAGGACATATAGAATGAGGGGTGCTTGATGGCTTTTAATTCTGCTTGTCACCCATGCCATAAGAGAAGCCATTTGCCATTCAGCCAGTGTTCAAATTGCTGGCCAGATGCAGACTGGAAAAGGTACACTCTGGCCAACACTGGTGGGATGACAGAGATATAAGAGCCAGAAAGGGCACGGCTCTGGAAACAAAAGGGGACCAGAATGCACATGGCTTCATTATGGGGAAGAAATGACATTCAACACTGGGCCCGATGGTCTTGATTCAGCACTGATGGCCAAAATAACAACTATGAATATGATTAAAACATGGCAACTGAGCGAAAGTTCAGTGGGAGGAGAATGGCAACAGGTTCAAGACTGTTTTCCATATTTAATCACTCGAGTTAATGACAGCCAAAGTGCTTGTGTGAATTGTCTGAAGTTATTCTTACTGAGGTATGCCAAAGAACAATACTCCATAGCCAAACAATAGGATTTATCAAGAAGACCAAACTGTGGAACACATACCTTGATTGACCAGAGTCTGACTGCTCCCTTGAAATTAGTTGTCTTTTTTCATTTTTTGAGAAAGAAATCAATGATCTCATTGGCTGTTAAATATACATGTGCATGCACACACAGAGGCACAAGTGATGCAAAGCATATGAATGTTTTCCAGAGTCCCTCAAAACAGCTAAAGAGAAGATTAAGAATACATTAACTGTCATCTTTCAGGTTACCTATTTAATCTTATAGCTTTTGAGTGTGATGTGTATCTGATAGTATACTATAAATGGTCTTCTGTGAAAATGCTATATATATCTTGGTCTATCCATATTCAATGAGAACATCTAAAAATATCAATATTTAATCCAAAAATCACTTGCCACCATTTTTACCTTTAGTTTCATATTCATATTTAATCCATAGTTTATAAAACTTACTCAACTGTTTAGTTTTTCTTTATATTCATATCATCATGATTATTTTACTATCCTGTGTGACACAAACATTTTATATAATTAGTAAGGCTCATGGTGCCTTTCACAGAAACCAAGGATTACTTTATAATTATAAATTTTGAGGCTGTCTTCGTATTTCTGTTTTTCTAAATAAATGGAAATTCTCAGTTGGGATTTTCAGGAAATCACCCAACTACAGGCTGCTCCAATGAGTTGCCATGAGAAATTGAATATGCAAATCATTTTTACACGCACATTTATGTAGGCAAAACACCTGCACATCTGGGTTTCCAGCAGTCCCTGTTGATTAATATGCATGTAACCCAGAACTGCCCATTGCCGGGTAATAGGAATTTTAAATGCACTTGGCTCATTTTCAAGTAAATTCCCAGGATGTCAGTACTGCAACAAAATGTGCCAGGTTAGATGCTCATTTTATATTAAATCAACTTCCTACTCTATGAAAGAAACTTCTTTTGCAATCAATATGTATTTTTTTCTTTACTTTGGGAAAAATGACTCAAGTTAACAGCAAACAATGGGCTTTACAATATAAAGAGAACCATCTGGTAAACTAGAATGTTTTACAGAGTGATTTTAAAAAAATGTAGGGGAGATGGCTCCTGCCCAGCAACAGCTGAAAGCCCAAATGTAACTGAAAAATATGAGCCAGCTGGCTGGGGTGCCACCAATGGATGGTATATCCTTTTTCTGTGGAGTTACTAACAAAAATCACATGGTATGTGTATTATTTCACTTGGGCATCTACAAAACCTTGGGGGTAAGTAGCAACAACTGGATTGTAATTTGAGGTGGATAAAATGAGGCTCAGCATCCCAATGTCCCATTCAAGACCTTTCAAACAAGCAGAAATAAAGATCAGAAGCAGAGTTCAATGCAATTGACTTTCTTTGTTAAGCTTCTGCCACCATTTTGCTTTGGCAATGTTAAGTCTTAGATCTGTAGATCATTTATTCTATCTTCAACAGAAATGAAAAGATTAACCTATAACCTTATAATTTAAATAAAATCATTTTTACATTTGATTACATTTTCTTTTAAACGGGTCTTCAGGAATCTCCAGGCAGAAAATCTTCAGGAATTAATTACCCACCACACCAGACTGAAAAGTAATGAACTTATGAATGCAATTTGCAAGAAGGGGTTATCAAATAAAACAGTCTAAGAAACACTGAAGAGCTAAGTCTGACACTCATTCTGACACTCCCCCAGAAAGCATAGTTACTGTGATTAGGAAACCATTCTTTTTATCCTTTAGTAATACTATTTATGATCTGTCACTAAAACCTTACACTAATATCAGATGATACTAATAGAACTTCATTCCAACCCATGTGCAATGGTTTATTTAAGTTCTTTTTATATATCAAGCATTATGTAGTAATTTCATTTACTTAATCCTTAAAACAACTTAACCAGTAGTATTATTTTCATTTTATATATGAGAGAAGTAAGACCTAGAAACTGTCTGAACCAGGGTGACTGAACCAACCTGACTTAGCTTGTACTTGCCTCTCCCAACCTTGACAACAAGTGGGCTCCTTCTCGTTCCTCCAAAATTTCATCTTCTATTGACCTAAATACTATGTTCTGTTCTTCTGAACTCAAGTGAACATATATGATACAGTGAAGAAAAGTTAGTGAAGCAAAGCAGTCAATATACAATCCTCAAAATAAGCAGTTTAGTTAAAGAAAATGAAATAAGTTGGCATGATCAATAAAATATCCTAAAGGTGGTTCTTGCTTTTGCTCTACAGTTTTGTTTTACATCTCCACTAATTTTTGGAGTTACTGACTTTACACCATGTCAGCCACCCATTTATAACCATCCACTTACACTTGGGACATTTTCCCACTCCTGACACTGTAAACTCAGACATTCTCCTCTCAAGTCACAAGCTTCTTTTCTTCTGGTTCTCTCCATTATTCCCAAGAATTCAATTCTTTGTTTTTCACTGAGACCCAACATACTTTCTGGACTCCCCTGCAGCCTCCTTAATTTATTTTTCTATTCATTGTGCAGTTTAGAATCTATTTCTCTTTAAAGTAACTCACAAATATCCTTAATTTCCTTGACCTCTGGTCCTTCTCTTACACTTGCCTGACCAAAACTCCATCCATATTTGGATGAATCCCAGAGTCCCCCTTTCCACACCCAGGTTACTGACAAGTGGTGGGTACAACTGTGCAAACAGGGGCCAACATACATTTGCAGTCACTGACCTCAAACAGCTTGAGTATTTTCCTGCAACAATCTTATTATTTTTATTCTGAATCAGTTCATACCCATTTTCCACAGCACTCATGTCAAGTACTCTGTACTCTTCTTAAGTCTTCAATTCCCTATCCCATTGTCGCCTTATGTGATTCTTTCCATTCCTGTATTGCACTGTCTTAAAATCGGAGTTTTCTATTCTGTACACTTCTTGAACAGAGTTTTGTCACTTTTTAACCCTTTTGATATGGGTTTCAGTCAAGACCCTTGGCTTTTTAGAGGGCTGTATGGTAATATATCAGTAATTGTGTACAAGTGGATAATTCTGAAAGACATGGGAATACCAGGTGGTCACCTGACCTGTCTCTTGAGAAACCTGGAAGCAACAGTTAGAAGTGGACATGGAACAACAGACTGGTTCCAAATAGGAAAAGGAGTACATCAAGGCTGTATCTTGTCACCCTGCTTATTTAACTTATATGCAGAGTACATCATGAGAAATGCTGGGCTGGAAGAAGCACAAGCTGGAATCAAGATTGCCAGGAGAAATATCAATAACCTCAGATATGCAGATGACACCACCCTTATGGCAGAAAGTGAAGAAGAACTAAAGAGCCTCTTGATGAAAGTGAAAGAGGAGAGTGAAAAAGTTGGTTTAAAGCTCAACATTCAGAAAACTAAGATCATGGCATCCGGTCCCATCACTCCATGGCAAATAGATGGGGAAACAGTGGAAGCAGTGGCTGACTTTATTTTTTTGGGGGCTCCAAAATCACTGCAGATGGTGATTGCAGCCATGAATTAGAAGACGCTTACTCCTTGGAAGGAAAGTTATGACCAACCTAGACAGCATATTAAAAAGCAGAGACATTACTTTGTTAACAAGGGTCCGTCTGGTCAAGGCTATGGTTTTTCCAGTGGTCATGTATGGATGTGAGAGTTGGACGGTGAAGAAAGATGAGCACTGAAGAATTGGTGCTTTTGAACTGTGGTGTTGGAGAAGACTCTTGAGAGTCCCTTGGACTGCAAGGAGATCCAACCAGTCCATCCTAAAGGAGATCAGTCCTCGGTGTTCATTGGAAGGACTGATGCTGAAGCTGAAACTCCAATACTTTGGCCATCTCATGCAAAGAGTTGACTCATTGGAAAAGATCCTGATGCTGGGAGGGATTGGGGGCAGGAGGAGAAGGGGATGACAGAGGATGAGATGGCTGGATGGCATCACTGACTCTATAGACATGAATTTGAGCAAACTCTGGGAGTTGGTGATGGACAGGGAGGCCTGGCGTGCTGCAATTCATGGGGTCGCAAAGAGTCAGACACGACTGAGTGACTGAGCTGAGCATGATAAGAAAACTTGATGAGGAAAGTCATGTTTCTGCCTGATGCATTAGGAAGCATTTCCTTTGAGCAGGTAGTACTGCTGCAAGAAAGGGTGGGTCTCGAGGGGATGGTCACATCCCCAGTCATGTCTGAGTCCCTGGGACAGCGAAGTGTGGGTTCTTGGCTTTGTTCAGGAAAGAATTCAAAAGCCAGAGTAAAGGGGGAAAAGGCTTATTCAGGGAGGAAACACACTCCATGGACAGAGTGTGGACCATCTCTGGAATGCGAGAAAGGCTTAAGTGGAGTTTTCTAAAAACAAAGGCCTGAGGTAATACTCAAATTTTCATCCTTTACAGAGAAGTGAAGATTCTGAGAATTCAGGTTGAGGAAGAAGGGATGTGAGACAGAGAAACATAGAAAAAAACACATGGTGATGCATCATTCAGCTGTCTGCTTCTTCCTGAGATGAAAAGAGACATAGTCAGTTACTTACTCATGTAGACTATCTATTCACAGGCTGTACAAAACACAGATATTCAGGGATAGTCTGATGGAATCAGGAATGAAAAGGGATATTTCTAATGGTTCCTGCTCATCTCTGGCCAAAGTCTGTTTCATCTCCTCCATACTTTCTCTTTTGTGGCACTTTGTGTCTTTTCAAATTTTCTTTCTACCTTCCTCTTTTTTGGACTCTGTTTACACAAATATGTGGCTGTCTGGCATTTCCTACAGTTTGCTACTACCCTTTCAATTTTTATAGCTGTTTATTATCTGTGGTTTTTTTTTTTTTTTAGGAACTTCTACTGTTACATCTTCAACGTCACTGATCTTTCCTGCAGCAATGTCTAATCTGTAATCACTATATTTTCTTTTCCTGTGCATTTTTTAAAGTTTCAGACATTGTAATTTTCATCTCTAGAATTTTCATTGGGGTATTTTGTTTATTAGTCCCTACTTACATATTCAATCTTTCCTCTAGCTTTGTAAATATATGGAATAGTTAAATAACTATGTAAATGTCCTTATCTACTCTATGTCACTTGCATCATTTCTAGATGAGTTTTGATCAATTTTTCTCAATAGTATGGGTTATATTGTCCCACTTTTTTGAAATGTTGGTAATTTTTCATCAGATGGCAAATACTATACCTTTTAACTCGTTGATTGCTTGATCTGTTTTCTTCCCTCTAAAACTATTGTTTGTTTTGAGACATGGTTAAATTGCTTTGAAACACTGTGATATCAGTACAACTCTAACTGATGCTATTAGTTCCTCACATGTCCTCACATGCCCCTACAAAAGATGCAGTAGGACCGGGTGGGGCACCACTGTCCCATGTCCTCAAGCCACACCAAACTTCCCACAGTTACCAGGATGTACGCATATGATGCATTCACCATATGCACAGGTGAGATTTATTACAGCAAAAAGACAGAAATAAAAGTCAACAAAAGAAAAAGGCACATGGGGTGAAGTCTGGAGAAACCAGGTACAAGCTTCCAAAGATCTTCTAAGTGGAGTCACATAGAACATGCTTAATTCTTACACTAAGCTGTGACAACACTTGTGACATGTTATCTACATTAGAAGCTCATTAGAAAACTAAAGTGCTCAAATTTTTTTGTTGGGGGGCTGGTCGCATAGGCAGCCTTTGCCTAGCAAGTACCAAGATTTAAGACTCTCAGAAGGAGAGCAAGTGTTCAGTATAAACCACGTCATTTGGACAAGTGGTTCAGGCCCAGTGAGTCTTTCTTAACATAGGATGGTGGGAATTCTCACGAAATCTAAGGGTCAATCTGTAAGCAGGACTGATAAGGATAAACAGCCCCAGGCCTGCCGTATTAGGCCTGAGACTAACACAGGCTGGTCTGCACAGTGCTGACCCTGTAGGTTTCCACCGCATCTTGTACTCCTCCTATAAGCCCACGCGTTCAAAGGCCTGTCTCTCAGAGCCTGTAACCTCCACGAGCAAAGAAGAAAGGCTGGCTGAGAAGTGAGAGAAAAGAAGAAACTGTTTCTATTTTATTCAATAAACTGTCTCCTGTGTCTAGCATAAAGCTTAGCATAAGTAGATGCTCAATAAATACTTGTTAAACGAAGACAAAGGGTTAATATTGTGAGAATATACAGGACTCTTAAAACTATTAAGAAAAATGGGCATACGACATAAATATTCACTAGTAAGCAAATAGATTTATATTTAAAAACTGATAGTTTTTTTCATGTATCAAAGTGATAAAAGTTAAATGTTAATACATAGAGTTAAGAATTTGATTAAATAGTAACTATTACACATTGCAGACAAGAAATGTATGTTATATAAACAAACAATTTAGTGATATATGTCGAGTATTAAAATGTTCATAATCATGCCTTAGAAAATTCCACTTATAGTAATTTATCAAGAGAAACTAATATAAGAGACTAAAAGACAATAGATAAAAATGTTAATTGCAGCATTATTCATAATGGCAAATATGTGCAAACATCATAAATGTCCAATGATACAGGAAGGTTAAATAAATTATGGGATATAAATACAATGAGATATTAAGAAGTCAACTGTAGATTGCTTTCAATAAATATTTTTTGACATGGAAAAACACTGAGGATTCTAAGTGAAAAACTAAGAATTTCCAAAAGTTACTACATTTTGATCCAAAATCTGTTAATATATATGTGTGGGTTTATATATATAAATATGTTTTCTTTAAAAATATAATAAATTTGAGATATATAAGCTAAAATACTAATGATTATTACTTTTGAAGTGTTTATTTACGGAGTCATTGGTCTTTTTTAATTTTTATGTGCTTTTTAAAATCAGTATATTTTGTAATTAGGATACACACACACACCCCTGCATGAATATACATCCATACAAATAAACATGTATATCCTGATTTATTTTATTACTTGATCACTGACCAATAACTGCTGTTGAGAGAAGGATTTCTTATTAGACATCATATAGGAAGCTCATGAATGAAAATAAAGTATATATGTAAACACGAAAAGATCAATTCTCACTAAAGACATTTGGAGAACTCACTGATCCTTAGCTGGCACTAACCTAGTATGACTCGCCATCATTAATATTCATTCAAAGAGGTACTTTTAACAGGTATAATTGTTTTATTTCAGTAATTACATTTTCCATCTCTTCTTCCTATTTCCTTCCTTTATGATCTTAGGGTTATTTATGTCTATTTCTGAAGGTATTTATTAAGGTATTCACAATATATTTTATATTGCCTTTGAGATTTTGATTTTACTTTCCTTCATATTTTAAGTTTTAAACTATTTGCCTTCAAAATATGAGTGAAATGTGCAATCATCAAAGGTTAATTAAATTTCTTCCATCTGAAAATCTGAATATTTACATAGGACTAAAGGATTTGGGTACGTACACACACACACACACACACACACACACACACCCCTTGTAAATCTGGCTCCAAAAACCTCAGAAGGATGGCTATATAACTTGATGACAAATGATTTATTAAAAAGAATCTTCCCTGAAAAGCTGTATTCTCTGTAACATCTGGCATTTTCCTATCTGATTATAATGCCTGCATTTCATTCAAACCATTATAGACAATGGATGCTTTGATTAGTGAAGCTGGGAGGGTGAATTATCTTCAAAACCTGGCTTCCTTTCTGTCTTGATTTGGTAATTTCTAAAGCAATCTCTGAGCCAAGGATTTGGGAGCAAGTAAATTATTTGGGATCCAATCCCAGGAGACACAGTGAGGACTGGGGAGGAAGATAAAGAAGCAGATGTTAATTACCATACTACTTCTGAGGGCAACCACAGCCCTCAGAGATCTATGTGGAACACACCTCAGAAATACCCCACTGAATGTAAACCAGTGCAGCTACTGTGGAAAACAACATGGAGCTTCCTCAAAAACAAACAAACAAAAAAATAGAGTTGCCACATAATCCAGCAATCCCATTCCTAGACCTCTATCTGGGTGAAACTATAATTGAAAAAGACACGTGCATCCTTATGTTCATAGAAGCACTATTTACAATAGTCAAGATCTAAATGTACTATATATTCTAAATGTCCATCTATATTCTAAACAGATGAAAGGATAAAGATGCATTACATATATACAATGTAATATTACTCAGCTATCAAAAAAATAATGAAATAAGGTCATTTGTTACAACATGGATGGACCAAGAGATTATCTTACTAAGGGAGGTAGGAAAGAGAAAGACAAACATCATATGATATCACTTATGTGGAATCTAAATTATGACACAAATGAATACATCTATGAAGCAGAAACAGACTCAGAGACATATAAAACAGACGTGTGATTGCCAAGGGGGCTGGAGGAGGGATGGATCGGGACTTTGAGATTAGCAGATGCAAATTATTATATATAGAATGGATAACAGGCAAGGTTCTATTGTATAGCACTGGGAACTATATTCAATATCCTATGATAAACCATGATGGAAAGGAATATGAAAAATACTATATAGGTGTTTGTATATATATATTCAGTTATACGTAACTGAATCATTTTGCTCTACAGCAGAAGTTAATACAATATTGCAAATCAATTATACTTCAATAAAATAAACAAAATAAAGAAAGAAAGGAATGTCACACTTAAAGACAAGTAAACTGGGTATGAGTTCTATGTATCCATAAATACTTCTCTGTCATTGCTTGAGGGTCATCCCAGGGACATTAAGTTCCGGGCATTTCCAGCCATCTTCGGCAGTGGGATGCAGATACCCACAGGCACAGGGAAGCAGAAGATCCTCTGTGGGTGGGAGCTGTCCGCAGGAGACAGAGGCACTGACCGCACGCTCTGTGTGGATCAAGATGCAGTGTAAGAGAAGTAACACGTTGGCTTCTTCTCTTTTCTGGAGACTTTATGGCTGACAGTCACGAGTTCTGCCTGCAGCCTCAGCACTAAGGAGCCCCATGGTTTTGAGCCACTTAGAGAACCTCCCCAAATCTTAATTTACTCATTTGAACTAGGGTTTTCCCAGGAAAAAAACAAAAAAGTATGAGACACTTAGAAATAGGCAAACAGATTACTACAAACTCCTTCAGTGCAGTTGAAGCTTGATTTTTCTACTGCCTGGGCTATTTTACCACTTTGGAAGGGCAGAGGTGGGTTTTCAAATCTTGTTTTAGCTGTGAAACCCTCCTGTCTAAACCAACATAGACTTGTGTTTTGTGAAAAAGATGGGTGAGCAGGGAGAGGCGCACAGACGTGCTTACCTCCAAGCCTCGTAGGACAAAACAAGTGAGCAGTCTAGCTCTCTGATGTTCCAAGTGCTCTTCTGAATAATCCCCCAGGCCCCTTCTGGCTCTTTTTTGCTTTCAAACTCTTCTTTGATAGAGGAAAAAACTGAAAACAGACAGCGATCTCCTGAATGATGAAGCAAGGGCTATTTATTCAGAATTTGTTGTACAAAGGAGTTGGCCACCATCACCTGAATTTGCCAAAGACTGAAAGGCAGGCAGAGGAGTGGGAGAGCTTTACAGCGGAGAAAGGGACGGCTTCAGGTGTGCCCTGATGGAGGCTGTCAGCATGGCGATGCTGAAGGCAGGGTAACCACAAACAGTGCATCTATGTGACTGCCTTAGGAAGCATGTTTGCCCTTTCCCTTCTGGTCCTAAGTTGGAAATGGAGTCAAGTATTAGAGAACCTTATTAAGTTCTATTAAGTGACTACACTGGACTGATTGCTACAGAAAATGTGGTTTGGTTTCCTGGACCGGTTCCTGCAAGTTATGGATCAAAATTCTATTTTTATATAGTGTCTGGCCATCGGTTCACTGGTTTGTTTATTCAGTCTCTCAAAACTGAGACTTAAGGTTACTAAGTTTTTCGAGGTTTCACATATTGTGGCTAAAGAAAAAGTTTGTATCTCCTGTGAATTCCAGCTTTAGCTTCACTGTAAAAAGGTAAAGTTTCTTTTGGTTAGGAAGCAAGGCAGATCCCAAGACCCAGCAAGTAGCAACAACTAGGAAGGGTGGTTGAAGAAGAGCATGAGGAATCACAAGGCCTTCCCCAAAGTGAGATGGCAAAAAGGCAGTAAGGAAAACTGAGAGGCTGCTAGAAGTTAGCAAATGTTTTGATATTTACATGACTTCAGAAATGCCAGACTAGTAGAATCAATGAGAACGAAAGTTATATTACGTCTATATACATGGATACATCATACTGGATAAGCCACATTCCTTCCTCATGAATCTGTAAATAGCCAGCCCTTCAAATCAGAGCTTGGCTTCTTCCCTTATCTGAAAACAGCATTACAAGCAGAACATAAGTAGCTATCGCCATGGGGATGGATTGAAAGACTCTTTGATCAGCATTTCCACTCACGCGAGCCTATCCCTAAACCAGGGAAGGTAATGAAAGTAATTTAACATACATCTATAATTAATTTGTTACACTTTCCCTGCTGCTGGCAAATCACACTGTTTTAGAGAAGTTCATGGAATTAATCTCCCAGAAGAGATGAGATGGAAAGCCTGCAGAAATAAATGGTTTTGTTTACTTCCAAACATGTGAGTTTTAAGAGCCTATTTTGGCTATAGGTCAGGGTTAATTTAGTGTTTCAAATTTGTCTTTTAGAAAACTGTATGAAGTCAAGATTTTCTTCTTCCCACCAGATAACGGGGGCCTGCAGTAAAAAATCATTATTTTTCTCAAGTGGTTCCTATGATCTGGTAAGCAAGTAGATAACATGTTTTTATTTTTTCACCATAAAGACAATATGTAGGTAAGATATGTTATAAAAATGTGTTCTTCATTCAACTGTGTCTTGAGATTAAAGAGAACAGTGTGCATTCCTGGTAGGGGTATTGCCTAAATGACTTAGAAAACAAAGGCACACACTCATTAAATTTAGGAGGGATCAAAATTTGGTCACACTGTTAGGTAAGGAGACCACCTCATCCTGGCTTGTCTAAGACTTTCCTGGTTGTAGCACTGAAAGTCTTGTGTCCTAAGAAACTCCTGCAGTCCTGGGCCCTGGGGTGATTGGTCAGTCTACCTAAGATTTCAGAAGATTTGAGTTTAAACAGATTCCATTTGGGAAAATGAGGAGTACTGTAATATGGAATTTAGTCAGGGCTAGTCTGAGGCTGTGTCCATGTTGTTTAGTCACTCAGTCATGTCAGATTATTTTGTGACCCCATGGACTGTAACCCACCAAACCCCTCTGTCCATGGGATTTCCCAGGCAAGAATACTGGAGTGGGTTGCAATTTCCTTTTCCAGGGAACCTTCCCAATCCAGGGATCAAAACCACATCTCCTGCATTGGCAGGTGGGTTCAGGTGCACTAAGCCACCTGAGAAGCCCAGACTGTATTCTTAAGGATGGAACATATGTTTCCAAGATATGGGATAGGGGAAAAAGTGACCAGAAAAATATAGGAACTGGAGAAACTGCAAAGTGCACAAGAGGCCCAGAATTAGAAACAGGAAGAAATCATTTAAGGGTCATCTCTCAGTTAATGTCCAGCTAGCAATACAAGGCAAGGCAGGACTTAGATTCTGTGACCCTCTTGTCTGCTTATTCTATCCCACTAGACTACTTGGTTTGTTTCTAAGAACATCTAGAGCAATGGTTCTCATAGTGTGTTGTCTAGATCAGCAGCAACAGCATCACTTAAATACTTATTAGAAAAGGAAATTCTCAGGCCCCAGAGTTACTGAATCTGAAACTCTGGAGGAGCAGCGGGGATCTTCCTTTTACCAAGTCCTTCAAATGATCTTGATGAGTGATAAATGTTGAGAACCACAGATTGAGACCAATCCTTCCTACATAAAACATGACAATGTGAAATACAGCATGTGGGAAAAATGAACAAGGCTACTTAAGGCCATATCAAGGGGCTAAAATGTCACTTTCTCAGTATTCAGGGACCATGTTTTGGCACACCAGATGGGAAGGGCATAGATGGCTACATCACATGCCTGTCACTCTTTCCCACCTGTAATACCAATAACCAGTAACCAATAACTAGTCATTGATAATAGACTCTTCCCTATTTCTGATGCTGATTAAGGTTCCAAATGATTTTAAAATTCTTTTGCATAGAGAAACCATAAATACTAGGGCAACTTAAATAATAGATTTTTGCTTCAATCATGTTGCCAGAAACAGACACCCTAAATCCTAGGGCATCCTGCAAATGAATTCAGTCAAGGGGAAGTGAAGAATGGATTAGTAAAACAGACGAGTCATGTTCTGGTTTTCAGTCAAATTACATCACATCCTTTTTGTTTAATCTAATCGATTCTCTCCTGAGTTTTATAGAAAAGAGATTGGGTCTGTCATCTTTTTCAGCATCCAAAGAAGACTCTGCCCCAAGTGTCTGAGGGGAGGCATTCCACTCACCAACAAAGCTAGATCTTGATCTCAGTGACAACCAGAAGCCAAGGCAGTTGTCTGGCAGTGAGTCCTCAATGCTCCCAAGAGCAATGGACTGAGACATCAGTTCAACAGTAATTTCAATTCCTTGGTGTAAGAATCTTGACTCCATGGAGGAATAAATGATTTGAATGATCAAATAACTTATATTTGATGATGCATGATGCCAAAACATTAACCAATATGTTTATATGAGGAGTGGTGTCAAAAAATACTTGGCCTTTAAATAAAAATTTAGATAGTCTCACACTGAAAATTATCCAGAAATATATTGAAAATGTCAACAACTACAGATGACTTTGTACACATGGCTTTGTGAAGATGCCTGTATCTCAGGAACAAAACAGAAACTTTTCCCAACCTGAAGAAGTCTTTAGGGTCATTTGAAATCATTCAGCTATGAACTAAATTAGTCAAGAATGTGTCCAATTAGGAACAACTTCCAAAGCATTCTTTTCTTTTTAGATCATCAAAACAGGATTTTCAAAGTCTCAGTAGAGCATGTGTATCTTTTAGGAGGCCTATTGTTTCATCATCCAAGTTAATTCAATTGTGAGACAAATACTTCCATAACTTTTGCCTTTTTTCAATTAAGGAGGCATGATCATGCCCTGTGAGTTATCCCAACATTGAAGACTTCAAAGAGGTGCACAGGTACAAAAATAGATCAATTTCCACAAAAGAGCTGAATTCCAAAGCTATGCTTATTTTTAATATATGATCTTTAACCAACATTTTTCTTGCTTGGGGTAGGGAGTATTTTTTAAATGGGTGCAACATTGATAAAGAATATTTTTGGTAGGAATGTGGTTTTATTTAAAATAATACTGACAGGATATAGAAATTAAAAAGCCTGTGGAACTTCGGGACAATTTTAACTTCAAGCTTGTCTCCTAGAAATAGTGTGTGCATGCTCAGTCACTTCAGTAGTGTCCAACTCTTCACAACCCTATGAACTATAGCCCGCCAGGCTCCTCTGTCCATGGGAGGAGAATGTTGTTATCCCAAATTCATCCTACAGATATGCATCAGGTAGCTGTGCCTGCCTGGTGTGATCTGAGAGTCTCCGACACTTTCTGCCTTTTCTTTAATGACTATGTCTGTACCTGATTTTTTACTCTGTATGTGTGTGTGTGTGTGTGTGTGTGTGTGAGAGAGAGAGAGAGAGAGACAGAGAGGGAGTAAAGGAGTGGGAGAGAGAGGGAGAGAGAGAAAGAGAGAGAGAATGAAATGGGAGAGGGAAAGAATGAAATGGGAGAGGGAAAGGGAAGGAAGGCAAGGGAGGTTGGGGAGCACCTCTATAAATCTGCTTTTTCTTTCCAACTGCAAAAATGCTTGGCAGGATTTTTACTTAAAGTAATTTAAAATAAAGTGTGGTCAACTTACTAGAGTGGACCACATTTCTGAGAGAAAAAGAGACTAGGATTAAAGGGTAAACCTCCAATTAAAGAGGGAGGAAAGGTGATCAAAATGCCAACTTCTCAATTCTGTTTAGGATCTGAACTAACTAGGTACCCTCAAACTTGCAGAAGGCATTAGATGTTTTTAACAAGGCAATTTATCCAAGTAAGATGGCAACTACAAGGCTGACGATTGATGATGAAGCTGTAATAGCATTAGATGTTTACTAACTATAGATTATGTACTAGGAAACACACTGTTCATTGTTCATTTCAATTTTTTAACTCTACATAATAGACTATTATTACTCATAAAAAAAAAAAAAAGGATCCAGAAACAGAGATTTGGAAGCAATAAATACCCCACGTACATGAGAAATACTTGGCAAAACGAAGAAATGACTTGGTGTTTTGAAGGAATAAAACTCTACTGCTCCACCCAAAACCAAGTCCTCCCCTCCCCCGAGCTGTGTGTACTGCTCAGGGAGCAGGAGTTGACGGGCTGAGGTGTTAAGAGGAAATTTCAAAGACCCACAGTTAACAGGAGTTAATTTTCCTTTGAGTCAGAACATACCCCCATTTCAGGGGAGGGTGGTTCCTCAAATGGGCAGGCCTCTGCTCTCCTAAAATATTCCAAATTACTCATAAAGCCCTTGATTCAATCCAGAGCTCAGAGAGTCTGCGCTGCCCCTGGCCCTCTTCCAGGAAGCTATTCACTGGTTCTTCAGATCTGACCTAATGTGCAGACAGGCGGCATGGCTCCCTGGAATGGCTGCCTCTGAGGCTGGCCTGCAGAACAGACCTCACTCTGCTCTGCTCTCAGACAATCACACCCACAGGTCTCCAGCTCACACACGTATGGACAGTATTTTACCAGGAAGAGTAAAGTGGAGAGTTGAAGCAATGTTTGAGAACAGCTTATGCAAGAACTTCAGATGAATGATCCAGTGGTCACGTTAGCCAAGTAATTGTCCAACTCTTGACTATTCCATACCTTGACAAATTGGTTTTTTAAAAACTGAATCCACAGGGAGAGTTTCCACTACTGGCAACAAGGGTAAACAACCCAGGGCTAGTATGTCTTGGAAAAGAAATGTGTGTGCTCAGTTGAGTCTGACTCTTTGAGACCCTTTGGACTGTGGCCCGCCAGGCTTCTCTGTCCCTGGCACTTTTTAGGCAAGAATACTGGAGTGGGTTGTCATTTCCTTCTCCAGGGGATCTTTCTGATCCAGGGATCAAACCTGCATCTCCTGTGTCTCCTGAATTGCAGGCTGATTCTTTATGCTGAGCCATTGGGGAATCCCCTGAAGAGAAATATTAGCGCCCAAATCTAGAAGCATAATGGTTGGAGGCCTGAATAAAAACATCCTCAACTCCAATGAACCACAGTCAGATGTATTTTCTTTAGGTCTCTGAAGGAGAATTCCTATTACCAGACAGATGCAAGTTGCCAACAGAAAATTCCAACCTTTCTATTAATCTGGGCTTTCCCATCATTTGAGGGTTACAACCTTCCAAGGATTCTTGCAGGGTGGGATGGAAGAGACATGGGAAAGGCTAAAATGTCTGATTCAAAGTTAATACTCCTTCCTCTGAATGAACCCAATACTTTGTCCCTTAAGTGTGCTGTGAGGAATAACTAATGAAGGATCATAAACTATCCAGACAACTTAGAGCACAACATAAGTGATGAATCCTATTTTTCTCTTGTGGCTTTCTTTCCATTTTATATAGAGCACTGAGATTCTGTGTTTTATGTCTGCTCTCGGTTATGCAATCCCTGTGGCTTTTTGCAGGTGAAAAATGCCCCTCCTCAGCTAACACACACGACGAGGCCCCACATGCCTGTGTTCCGTGGAGGCTGCTTTTATAGATGAAGTGACTGCATGTGATTCCATCTCCTGTGGTAACGACCTTGTAACTTCTGAATATCTGAAATACAAGCTAATGAGAAGCAGTCCCCCAAATGTATCTCCGCTCCATAGAAACAGCCACTAAACACAAAGCAAGTCCAGGACGGTTTTGAATTAGGTGTCTGTCACTGTCAGAGTCAGGGCCAAGGTTCCTCCAGAATCTATTTGGAGGCAAAGAGAACACTGCTTGGGGCTAACTACCTTGTTAAACAATAGGAGAGTCTCAGAACCTCACATGAACATAAATTTGCTCAGTCTTCTGTGTAAGGAAGTACAGAGGACAGTCAATGAGTCACAGAAGCCATTTGCTAGGGACTCAGGTAAACAACCATCTGTGTAACCTCAGGGTTACAACCTTCAGAGTGGAAAGGAAAGGTAATACAGTCCCTTTTCTGAGTGGCTGATTGTTAGCTGGAGCACAAAAGGATGGATGAAACAGCATAGTTTCCACTTCCAGGAGTTTATTTCAAATTGGACAGAGGCCACAGAAGGGATGAGGACCCTAGAATATCTCTTCCATGTTATGAAAATTCATTGTAAATAGCTTACAAGGATTGTGTTTAAGTCTATACTATCATTTCTGGTTTCAGCTGAGACATGCAGAGAACTTGGGAATCAATACTCTTATTATTACAACAGGAAAAATACGGACAAGCAGAAAACCAGTGATTTTTTTTTTTTTTTGCTAGGCCCATTAGAATATCAAAGCTGCAAGTCAAACTGTCACCACAAAATACGGGGAGACAGGGCCACTGCTGGAGCCATGAACTATGAAGAACATTTCAATGGAAAGCGTGGTGAGTTGTTGGAGGCTGAGTGCAGACCAGCGTGAGCGCAAGAAACTTCTGGTGCCGGTCTTAGGAGGCCCAAAGGCTCCCTTGGCTTCTACATCTAGGAATCTACCAGATTCTCACAGTGAAGATCCAAGAAAGACATCTGGTGGCTCTGGAAGGAGTAGAAGAACAATCTTTGTGACATATGCCCAGAGCCTTCCACATAACAAGCAAAGGTCTCTAATCCACAGGAAAAGATTTGCCAGAGTCTTACCCCAGTTGGGATAAGGACTTTTTTCTCAACCCTCTTTAGCCTTCCTGTCTCATCTAAGAGGAAATAAAAAAATCAGTTTCGGTCAGGCTTTAAGAAAACAGACCAGAAACATTTCAACCACTGAAGGAAGTAGGAGACAGGAGGCAAAAAGCTACACCATAGGAGATGAACAAGTGAAAGCAACAGCCCACGTCACTGGACCACTAAAGCACAGAGATGTAATCAGAAGGTTATAGAATACTTCCTCTCCCCACAGTGGATGATATTTTCAAGTATTGTGATACACAGAATCTTTCTGAGTAGGTGAACTTAGGAAAACCCAAAGTCAAGAGGGGAGACTCAAACAAGGACACTAGAACAATCTGAAGCTTCTTGCATCTGTAGGTACACCTGTAGGTACATCAGACACAGCCTAATTCCTGGCCAGAGTAACATAAATCCTCACATACTAAAGGTCATTTTGCACCCATTCCTATTATCTGATACAACATAGCTTTCAGTAAAAAAAATTATAAGGCATTTCAAAAGGTAAACTAAAAAATTTTAAAAAAGAACCAAAAATACTACAGTCTGAGGGGACAAAGGAAGTCTCAAAACCAGACTCATGTCTGACATACAAGTTGAAATAATCAATCAGGAATATAAAAGAACTATGAGTAAGAAGTTATGGGCTTTAATGGGAAAGTAGACAATATGGAAGAAAATATGTGTACCATAATAACAGAGATGGAAATTCTAAGAAAGAACCAAAAGGAAATGCTAGAAATAAAAAACACTGTAACAGAAATAATATCTCCTATGAAATGACAAAAAATTCAGTGACACTGAAGATATGTCAAGAGAAAGTTCCCAAATGGAAATACAGAGAGAGAGAGAGAGAGAGAAAAGGAAAAGAAAACATAGTATCTAACAAGTATAGGACAACTGTAAAATTTATACATGCATTTGTAGTGCTAGGAGGAAAAAAAACGAGACAGTGGAAAAGAAAAATTTGAAATAATAATAATAATGAAAACTTTTTAAAGACAGATACAAAATTAGAAATGCAGGAAGCTCAGGGGTTACAGAGCAATGTAAAGATTAAAAAAAATAAACAAGAAACATAAAAACCTTACAAAATTCACAAACAGGCATATCATATATAAACTGCAGGAAGTGAAAGAGAAAATCTCAAAAGAAACCAAAGAGAGAGAAAAAAACTTGCCTACAGAGGAACAAGATAAGAATTACAGTAGATGTTTCATCAGAAAACAGGCAAACAAGAAGAGGGTGTAGTGAAATACTTAAAGTATATGTTCTAAACTGAATGTGTTTCCCCGAAACTCTTATGTTGAAGGCCTAACCACCAGTGAGGCTGTATTTGGAGATGGGGCCTCTACGGAAGTAATTAAGGTTACATGAAGTCATAAGGGTGGGGACCTGATCCAGTGGGATTAGTGTCCTATAAAAAGACACATCGGATCACTTTTACTCACTCACGGTTACATGCTCTCTCTAATTCTCTCCTCCCTCTCTCTTTCCTTCTTCCTTTAACTCTTTCTTCCCCCTTCTTCAAGTGTATACACCAAGGAAAGACCATGGAAGACACAGAGAGAAGGTGGTCATGTGCAAACCGTGAAGAGAACCCTCATCAGCAACCAAATTGGCCAGAACCTTGTTCTTAGATGTGCAGCCTCCAGAGCTGTGAGAAAATAAACTACTGTTGTCCAACCCACTGATCTATGGCATTTACTGATGGCAGTCGGAGACGATGAATACAATGTCGAAATTAAAAAGAAAAAAAAAACACAGAACACCAATTTAGAATTCTATATCCAGTGCAATTATCCTTTACCAGTAGAGGAATATTTTATCATATAAGCAAAAACTAAGGGAATTCACCAGAAGATCTGTTCCTGAAAGCAATGTCAAAAAAACTTCTTTAGGTAAAATAAAAATGATGTAGGTCAGAAAACTGGAACTCTGTAAAAAATAGGTAGCATTAGACAAAGAATATATTAAGGCAAAATGAAATATTTTACCTTTCATCTTTTTTATTTGTTCTAAAAGATAATTGTGTGCTCAGGGTAATAATAGCAATACTGTATTGGGTGTTTATAGCAGATGGATAAGTGAAATAGTTAATAATATTGTCTCTTTTATTATTTACCTGCACTATAGGCAACATGGTATCATGTTATTTGAAAGCAGACTTACATTCACTAAAAACGTACACTATAAATTTAAGGTAACCATTTAAAATTTTAAAAAGAAGTATAGTTCACATTCCAAGAAGGAGAGAAAATGGAATTATAAAAAATGCTCAATTAACACAACAACAAAAAAGACAGAAAAACAGAAGGGGAAAACAAAGAATAAGTTCAATGACTATAAAGCAGAGACAGGGTAAATATTAGTTCAACCATAGCAACAATTATTTTAAGTATAAGTGGTCCATAAGCATCAATTAAAAACAGAGATTATTTTGCTAGGAGAGTAAATCCTAAGAGTTTTCAAGTCACCAAAAGTCCTCATGACATTGCTGTTATTCTTTTGTATTCTTTTTCTTTTTATTGTATCTATATGAGATGAGAGATGTTAACTAAGCCTGATTTTTTCACAATATATTTAAATCAAACCATCGTGCTGTATACTTTAAATTTACAAAATTTAAAATGATATATGGCAATTATTTACCAATAAAACTGGGGGGGGGGCACCCAGAGATTGTGACTATAGATATAAAAACACATTGCAACTAAATGTTGTTTATTAGATACCCATTTTATAGATAAAGACTCAGGTTAAAAGAAAAGGGGTAGAGAAAACCACAAAATTACTACTAATCAAAAGGAAGCCATAGTGGTTAAACTAATCTCAGACCAAGCATACTTGAAAATAGGTTTCCCTGGTGGCTTAGTGGTAAAGAATCTGCCTCCTAATGCAGGAGACGCAAATTCGATCCTTGGGTCAGGAAGATGTCCTGAAGAAGGAAATGGCAACCCACTCCAGTATTCTTGCCTGGGAAATCCCAACAAAAGAGGAGCCTTGCATGCTACAGTCCATGGGTTCACAAAGAGTTGGACACGAGTTAGTGACTGAACAACAATACTTGAGAACAGAACAATTATCGGGGATAAAGAGGGGTGTTACATAATTATAAAGTGGAAAATTCCTCTCCCAAAAAGTGACAATCTTGAATGTTTATGCATCTACAAAGAGAGCATCAAAATGTATGAGGAAAAACCCAAAAAGAACTCTAAGGAAAAATAGATAAATCCACCATTCCAGCAGGAAACTCCAGAACTTCTGTTTGTCAGTCAAAGACCAAGGAGGCAGAAAATTATGAGGATACAGACAGTCTGAACCATCAATCATCTTGGTCCAACTGATACTCATACAACAATCCATCCAACCACAGCACAATGTACATCCTTCTCAAGCACACTCGGAAAACTCACCAGGACAAACCGCATTCTGTCACAAAACACATCTTCACAAACTCAAAACAACAGAATTTATACAAAATACGTCCTTAGACAACAATGGAATTAAACTAGGAATCAACAACAGGGAGACAATCTGAAAAATCCCCAAATATCTGAAAGTTAACACACTTTAATTTTTCTATTGAGGTAACACTGATTTTTAACATCATATGAGTTTCCTGTGTACAACATTACATTTCTATTTCTATAAACCAAGCAACGTGCTCACCACCAAAATTCTATTTTCCGTCTGTCACTATACAGTTGATCCCTTTTATCCTTCACTCCCCCAGCCTTTAACTTCTTTCCCTCTGGTAACCACTACTCTATTGTCTGTAACTCTGTGTTTTAAACAGTACATTTAAAAATCAATCATAGGTCAAAGAAAAAGTTTCAAGAGAAATCTCAAAACTATTTTGAACTGAATTAAAATGAAAACTACAACTTACGAAAACATGTGGGATACATGTCAACATAGTTCTCAGAGAGAAATGTTCTCAGAGAGAATCTAACATTGTTAACCCAAAGCTCTCACATAGAAAACTACAGAAAGGAGTGTAGTTTAAACCTAACACAAGCAGAAAAAAAAAATTATAAAAATTAGAGCAAAAATCAATGAAAGTGAAAACACAAAACAATAGAGAAAATGAAATTAAAAACTTCTTATTTAAAAGTTCTTATTTAAAAAATCAATAAAATTGATAAAACTCTAGCCAGACTAACTAAGAAAAAAAGAGGAAAGAAGACACAAATTACAACATCAGAAATGAGAAAAAGTACATTGCTACTGACCTCCTGGACATTTATAAAACAATAAAGAAATGCTATGAACCAGCTCAACACCCACACATTTGTTAACTTTGATGAAACAGTCCAGGTTCTCAAAAGATACAAACTACCAAAATGCACATAGACAAACATATAACCAGAATAACCCTATATCTATTAAGTAACTTGAATAAATAATAAATAGCCTTCTAAAGAAAGAAAACTAGGTCCAGGTGTTTACTAGTAAATTCAACTGAACATTTAATGTAGAAATTATATCAATTCTCTATAATCTCATACCTTTCAGAAAACAGAAGCAGAGGAAACACTTCTGAAATGTATTGAGTCTGCTGCTGCTGCTAAGTCACTTCAGTCATGTCCAACTCTGTGCGACCCCATAGACAGCAGCCCACCAGGCTCCCATCCCTGGGATTCTCCAGGCAAGAACACTGGAGTGGGTTGCCATGTCCTTCTCCAGTGCATGAAAGCGAAAAGTGAAAGTGAAGTTGCTCAGTCGTGTCCGACTCTTCGCGACCCCAAGGACTGCAGCCTACCAGGCTCCTCCATCCATGGGATTTTCCAGGCAAGAGCACTGGAGTGGGGTGCCATTGCCTTCTCCGGTACTGAGTCTAGTTCTGCCCTAATATCAAACAAGGTAAACACATTGACTGAGAAAGGAAAACTACAGATCAGTATCTCTCATGAAGTTAGATGCAGGATCCTCAACAAAATATTAACAAATCAAATACATATTTATAAATACATACAGGTACAAATATACTTGTATAGAAGTCATAAATCAAGTCAGATTTATTCAAAGTATGCAAAACTGGTTCAACATATGAAAATTAGTTAATGTAACCACTAAAGAAAAAAGATATGATCGTATCAGTTGACACTGAAAAAGCATTAGACAAAATCAAAGATCAAGTCATCATAAAATAACTCTCAGTAGTTTGCAGATGACATGATCCTCTGTATAGAAAACCCTAAAGACTCTACCAGAAAATTACTAGAGCTAATCAATGAATATAGTAAAGTTGCAGGATATAAAATTAACACACAGAAATCCCTTGCATTCCTATATACTAACAATGAAAAAACAGAAAGAGAAATTAAGGAAACAATACCATTCACCACTGCAACAAAAAGAATAAAATACTTAGGAGTATATCTACCTAAAGAAACAAAGGACCTATACATAGAAAACTATAAAACACTGATGAAAGAAATCAAAGAGGACACAAACAGATGGAGAAACATACCGTGTTCATGGATTGGAAGAATCAATATTGTCAAAATGGCTATTCTACCCAAAGCAGTCTATAGATTCAATGCAATCCCTATCAAGCTACCAACGGTATTTTTCACAGAACTAGACCAAAGAATTTCACAATTTGTATGGAAATACAAAAAACCTCGAATAGCCAAAATAATCTTGAGAAAGAAGAATGGAACTGGAGGAATCAACCTGCCTGACTTCAGACTCTACTACAAAGCCACAGTCATCAAGACAGTATGGTACTGGCACAAAGACAGAAATATAGATCAATGGAACAGAACAGAAAGCCCAGAGATAAATCCACGAACCTATGGACACCTTATCTTTGACAAAGGAGGCAAGGATATACAATGGAAAAAAGACAACCTCTTTAACAAGTGGTGCTGGGAAAACTGGTCAACCACTTGTAAAAGAATGAAACTAGAACACTTTCTAACACCATACACAAAAATAAACTCAAAATGGATTAAAGATCTAAATGTAAGACCAGAAACTATAAAACTCCTAGAGGAGAACATAGGCAAAACACTCTCCAACATAAATCACAGCAAGATCCTCTATGACCCACCTCCCAGAATATTGGAAATAAAAGCAAAACTAAACAAATGGGACCAAATGAAACTTAAAAGCTTTTGCACTACAAAGGAAACTATAAGTAAGGTGAAAAGACAGCCCTCAGATTGGGAGAAAATAATAGCAAATGAAGAAACAGACAAAGGATTAATCTCAAAAATATACAAGCAACTCCTGCAGCTCAATTCCAGAAAAATAAATGACCCAATCAAAAAATGGGCCAAAGAACTAAACAGACATTTCTCCAAAGAAGACATACAGATGGCTAACAAACACATGAAAAGGTGCTCAACATCACTCATTATTAGAGAAATGCAAATCAAAACCACAATGAGGTACCATTACACGCCAGTCAGGATGGCTGCTATCCAAAAGTCTACAAGCAATAAATGCTGGAGAGGGTGTGGAGAAAAGGGAACCCTCTTACACTGTTGGTGGGAATGCAAACTAGTACAGCCACTATGGAAAACAGTGTGGAGATTCCTTAAAAAACTGGAAATAGAACTGCCATATGACCCAGCAATCCCACTTCTGGGCATACACACTGAGGAAACCAGATCTGAAAGAGACACGTGCACCCCAATGTTCATTGCAGCACTGTTTATAATAGCCAGGACATGGAAGCAACCTAGATGCCCATCAGCAGATGAATGGATAAGGAAGCTGTGGTACATATACACCATGGAATATTACTCAGCCATTAAAAAGAATTCATTTGAACTAGTCCTAATGAGATGGATGAAGCTGGAGCCCATTATACAGAGTGAAGTAAGCCAGAAAGATAAAGAACATTACAGCATACTAACACATATATATGGAATTTAGAAAGGTGATAACGATAACCCTATATGCAAAACAGAAAAAGAGACACAGAAATACAGAACAGACTTTTGAACTTTGTGGGAGAATGTGAGGGTGGGATATTTCAAAAGAACAGCATGTATACTATCTATGGTGAAACAGATCACCAGCCCAGGTGGGATGCATGAGACAAGTGCTCCGGCCTGGTGCACTGGGAAGACCCAGAGGAATCGGGTGGAGAGGGAGGTGGGAGGGGGGATCGGGATTGGGAATACATGTAAATCCATGGCTGATTCATATCAATGTATGACAAAACCCACTGGAAAAAAAAAAAAAAACTCTCAGTAAACTAGGAATTAAAAGCAACTTCTTCAACTTAATCAGTAACAGCTATAAAAAAGCTGCTTAAGAGAGACTGTACACCATGCCTCATAGAGATTGTACACTTTCCCTGTAAGATTAGAAACAAAGCAAGGATGTCCTGGCTCAGCCCTCCTAGTCAATGATATGCTGAAAGTCTTTGCTAGCTTAATAAGAAAAAAAATGTAGGGTTCCCCTGGTGGTCCAGTGGTTAAGAATCCTCCTGCCAACAGAGAGTACATGGTTTCAGTCCCTGACCCAGGAAGATCTCACATGCCCCAGAGCAACTAAGCCCTAGCCCGAGTGCCACAGCTACTAAACCCCAGTGCCGAGAGCCTGTGCTCCACAACAAGAGTGCTGTGTTTAGTCTTTTCAGTCATATCTGACTCTCTGCAGCCCCATGGCATGTAGCCCCCCAGGCTCAGAAGCCTGCGCACTGCAATGAAGAGTAACCCCTGCTCACTGCAATTAGAGAAAGCCCATGCTCAGCAATGAAGAACCAGCACAGCTAAATAAATTTCAAAAAAAAGAAATAAAATGTGTACAGACTGGAAGGGAAGAAATAAAGTTGCATTTGTTTATGGGTGGCATAATTATCTACATAACAATATTAAAGAATCAACAAAAATTAAAGAACTAATAAGGAAGTATAGCAAGAGTTGCATGATAAAATGTCAAGACATAAAGGCAACTGATACCTTATATGCCTGCACTGAACTTTTGGAATTTAAATTTTTTTTAAAAAATCACAGTTTCACAAACATGCATACACACAAAAAGAAATATATGGTATAAATTAACAAAATATTTTTGGGATTTATAGGATGCAAAACAATACAAAATTCTGTTGAAAGAAATCAAGGCAGATACAAATAAATAGATACTCCATGTTTTTGGATTAGAAGACTCAATATTATTAAGAGGGTAATACTTCTCAACTTGATCTATAGTTTCAACATAATTCCAAGAAAAATCCAAGCAAGAAATTCTGCAGATACTGACAAAGTGATTCTAAAGGATGTATGAAAAAGACCTAGAATAGTCAAAACAATATTGAAGAGGAATAAAACTGGAAGATTCACAATTCCTGACTTACTATAAAGTTATAGAAACCAAGACAACATGTCATTGGCAAAAAGTAGACACACAGATCAAGGAAACAGAAGAGGACCTACCCAAATGTAATCAATTGATTTCAACAAAGATGCAAAGGTAATTTAACAGAGTAAAGATAACAGCATGCTGGTTCTCCTTAGATACAGCACCGAAACACAGTACATTGAAGAAAAAATGATCCATTGATTTTATTAAAATTAATAACATCTGTTCTACAAGAGACACTGTTAATAGAATGAAAAGATAAGTCGCATACTTGGGGACAATATTTGCAAAATGTATATCTAAGGTTGGACTTGTATGTATAATACATATGTATATTAAAATTTAACAATAAGAAAATGAGAAACCCAGAGAAAAAGTGGGCCAAAGATCTGAATAGACACCTCACCAAGGAAGAAATACAGATTACAAATAAACACATGAAAATATTTTAAATATCATTTATTACTATGGAAATGCAAATTAAAATAACAATGAAATATCACTAAATTCTATTAAAATGACAAAAATTTTAAACAATCACAATATTAATTTCTAGAAAAGATACAGAGCAATAGAAAGTCTCACTCACTGCTGAGGTGAATGCAAAATAGTACAGTCACTTTGGAGGAGTTTTACAGTTTCTTGCAAAGTTAAAATAGGCTTACTATATGTTCCAACAATCATGCTTCTTCAGTTCAGTTCAGTCGCTCAGTCATGTCCGACTCTATGCGACCCCATGAATCGCAGCACGCCAGGCCTCCCTGTCCATCACTAACTCCCAGAGTTTACTCAAACTCATGCCCATCGAGTCGGTGATGCCATCCAGCCATCTTATCCTCTGTCGTCCCCTTCTCCTCCTGCCCCCAATGCCTCCCAGCATCAGGGTCTTTTCCAACGAATCAATTCTTCTCATGAGGTGGCCAAAGTACTGGAGTTTCAGCTTCAGCATCAGTCCTTCCAATGAACACCGAGGACCGATCTCCTTTAGGATGGACTGGTTGGATCTCCTTGCAGTCCAAGGGACTCTTAAGAGTCTTCTCCAACACCACAGTTCAAAAGCATCAATTCTTCGGTGCTTAGCTTTCTTCACAGTCCAACTCTCACATCCATACATGACCACTGGAAAAACCATAGCCTTGACCAGAAGGACCTTTGTTGGCAAAGTAATGTCTCTGCTTTTTAATATCATGCTTCTTAGCATTTACCAAAGTAATATGAAAATGCATGTCCACAAAAAACCCAGCATGTGAGTGTTTTTAGTTGCTTTATTTCTAAACACCACAAACTGAAAGCAACCAAGATGTCCTTCAATAGGTGAATGGAGAAAACACAGTCTGTATATTATCCAAACTGTATAATTTATCCAAACTGCATTATTCATATAATGAAATACTTTTCAATAAAAATGAATGAGTTCTTAAGTCAGTAACAGTTAGAGAAAATTAGCCAGGGGTGAAATTATATGCTTTAGAGCTGAAAGTGAAAGTAAAAGTCCCTCAGTGGTGTCTGATGCTTTGTGACCCCATGGACTATACACAGTCCAGGAAATTCTCCAGGCCAGTATACTGGAGTCGGTAGGCTTTCCCTTCTCCAGGGGATCTTCCCAACCTAGGGATCCAACTCAGGTCTCCCACATTGCAGGCAGATTCTTTACCAGCTGAGCCACAAGGGAAGCCCAAGAATACTGGAGTGGGTAGCCTATCCCTTCTCCAGAGGATCTTCCCCACCCAAGAATCAAACCAGGGTCTCCTGCATTGCAGGCGAAGTCTTTACCAACTGAGCTATGAGGGAAGCCCCTTTTGAGCTGAGCTGTTCAATATGGCAGCCACTAACCAGTGTGGTGATTGAAGGTGACATGTGATTAAGAAAGTGAACTTTTAATTTAATTTTATTTAATTTAAATTTATTAATAAATAGCCACATGTGTCTAGTGGCTGCCATATTAGGCAGTTAAGCTAAAAAACACAAAACTCTGCTCACACTCCTCCCTTCAATTTTCTCTAACCCCAAATTTAGCTTTCCCCTTTCTCTCTGTACTTTGTTGTGAGGATCAGTTTAGCTTTTCTTCTCATTTAATGGCCTGTGCAAGGTAGGGATTTGGAACATGGAGAACGGGGATAAATAGAAAAGTTGGCCAAAGAAAGATACTTCCTAATCCTTCCACCTTCCTTCCCTTGAAGCCTGTGTATAAAACACAAACCTAGTAACATGAGACTGAATGGTCTCCTTTCTATTCCCACAAGCACTGCCCTAGCTTTAACCAAACTACCACAGTCCCTTAACTGCTTCTTCCCTATAACCCACCTCTAAAAATGTGTCCCAAAGCTCCTGGCTTGGTTTTCCTAGCGAAGTTCAGCAGCTCAGAATTACTCATTACTCCTTCACCCAAGTTTTTCACACTTTCCTCATTACATGGTAATAGTAATGTTTCTTAACTTTCTTGATCCGTGGCCTTCTTTCTTTTCCCCAAGCAAATTGGATCTTTTCCTTCCAGAGCCTTTGCACCCACTAGCCAGAGATGATACTCTCCTGGTGTTTCAGTAGTGGCTCCTGTCTTGCAGGAAAACCTGTGTTTAATTTCACCCTCTTAGAGAGACTGCCCATGACCAGCCTACCTAGTCCAGTGCCCCCTTTATTCTCTTTTCCAATACTCGGATTTATTTTCCTTTGAAGCATTTATCATTACTCATCATATCTATTTTCTGAAGTTTCTTATTAGAATATAATTCTAAAAGGGCCCATGATTATTTGTTTTATTCATTAATATCCATGCCCATGATTATTTGTTTTATTCATTAATATCCCCAGCACCTAGAATCATGTCTAGATTCAGTTCAGTTCAGTCACTCAGTTGTGTCCGACCCTTTGTGACCCCATGAATCGCAGCATGCCAGGCCTCCCTGTCCATCACCAACTCCCAGAGTCTACCCAAACCAATGTCCATCAAGTCGATGATGCCATCCAACCATCTCATCTCTGTCATCCCCTCCTCCTCCCACCCCCAATCCTTCCCAGCATTAGGGTCTTTTCAAAGGAGTCAACTCTTCGCATGAGGTGGCCAAAGTACTGGAATTTCAGCTTCAACATCAGTCCTTCCAATAAACACCCAGGGCTGATCTCCTTTAGGTTGGATCTTCTTGCAGTCCAAGGGATTCTCAAGAGTCTTCTCCAACAGCACAGTTCAGAAGCATCAATTCTTTGGCACTCAGCTTTCTTCACAGTCCAACTCTCACATCCATACATGACCACTGGAAAAACCATAGCCTTGACTAGACGGACCTTTGTTGGCAAAGTAATGTCTCTGCTTTTTAATATGCTGTCTAGGTTGGTCATAACTTTCCTTCCAAGGAGTAAGCGTCTTTTAATTCATGGCTGCAATCACCATCTGCAGTGATTTTGGAGCTCCAAAAAATAAAGTCTGACACTGTTTCCACTGTTTCCCCATCTATTTGCCATGAAGTGATAGGACCAGATGCCATGGTCTTAGTTTTCTGAATGTTGAGCTTTAAGTCAAGTTTTTCACTCTCCTCCTTCACTTTCATCAAGAGGCTCTTTAGTTCTTCTTCACTTTCTGCCATAAGGGTGGTGTCATCTGCATATCTGAGGTTATTGATATTTCTCCTGGCAATCTTGATTCCAGCTTGTGCTTCTTCCAGCCCAGCATTTCTCATGATGTACTCTGCATATAAGTTAAATAAGCAGTGTGACAAGATACAGCCTTGATGTACTCCTTTTCCTATTTGGAACCAGTCTGTTGTTCCATGTCCAGTTCTAACTGTTGCTTCCTGACCTGCATACAGGTTTCTCAAGAGACAGGTCAGATGGTCTGGTATTCCCATCTCCTTCAGAATTTTCCACAGTTGATTGTGATCCACACAGTCAAAGGCTTTGGCATAGTCAATAAAGCAGAAATAGATGTTTTTCTGGAACTCTCTTGCTTTTTTGATGATCCAGCGGATGCTGGCAATTTGATCTCTGGTTCCTCTGCCTTTTCTGGAACCAGCTTGTACATCTGGAAGTTCACGGTTCATGTATTGCTGAAGCCTGGCTTAGAGAATTTTGAGCATTACTTTACTAGCATGTGAGATGAGTGCAATTGTGCAGTAGTGCAAGCATTCTTTGGCATTGCCTTTCTTCGGGATTGGAATGAAAATGGACCTTTTCCAGGCCTGTGGCTACTGCTGAATTTTCCAAATTTGCTGTCATATTGAGTGCAGCACCTTCACAGCATCATCTTTCAGGATTTGATATAGCTCAACTGGAATTCCATCACCTCCACTAGCTTTGTTCGTAGTGATGCTTTCTAAGGCCCACTTGACTTCACATTCCAGGATGTCTGGCTCTAGGTGAGTGATCACACCATCATGATTATCTGGGTCGTGAAGATCTTTTTTGTATAGTTCTTCTGTGTACTCTTGCCACCTCATCTTAATATCTTCTGCTTCTATTAGGTCCCTACCATTTCTGTCCTTTATTGAGCCCATCTTTGCATGAAATGTTCCCTTGGTATCTCTAATTTTCTTGAAGAGCTCTCTAGTCTTTCCCATTCTGTTGTTTTCTTCTATTTCTTTTCATTGATCACTGAGGAAGGCTTTCTTCTCTCTCCTTGCTATTCTTTGGAACTCTGAATTCAGATGGGTAGATCTTTCCTCTTCTCCTTTGCTTTTCACTTCTCTTCTTTTTACAGCTATTTGTAAGGCCTCCTCAGATAGCCATTTTGCTTTTTTGCATTTCTTTTCAATGGGGATGTTTAGATTACCAGTAAACATTTGCTAAATGAATGCGAAAATGTGAAATACAAACCAGAAGAGCTCTGTTAATAGGACAACCTACTTACAAGGGACAGAAATCCAGGATGCTAAAACATATTTGTCAGTAGAAACAATCTATGTATGTTATGAGTATTGTTTCTATGAAGTTTTACATCCCAAAGCGTGTTTGAGTGAACACTTGTCCTGCACAAGTCATTGTTGAATAGTGTCTTGTGGACAAAACGATGAACAAATGCTGCATTCTGTATCTGTTTCATGCAGAAGCACTCTTCCCGTTACCATGCGGAATGTTCTGAGCAGTCCTGCAGTAAATGAACTGAATTAGTCTTATTTTAAAATGTCTTAAATATATATTGGCAAAGAAATCATTTTGCAAAGAACTCCATAGTTGGGAGTCACTTGACATGCAATAATTTCACCCCAGCTTCTTCTGATACAGACTTTGTGTATCTGGGCACTGTAGTAGGCAGGCATATGATCCATGCTGCACCAACTACAGGGACTCATGACTTGTCTAAAGGGTGGGCCTACGAACCAGGTCAGGCCAATTAGGACATCTGCAAGAATTAAAGGCCGAAACTGGGAGACAGACATCCCTTGTATTTTACGTCACGAATTGAACACTCTAACTTTTAAGTAGCCTGTTCTATAATTTTTGTTATAATGAGAAAGCTTGTGTGTAGCAAAAGAGAAGACAGTTTAGACACAGACCTGCATTTGAGATGTAGAGAAAGAAAGGAGGAGAAAATAAATACTACCCATTGGTCCTTTAAGCCTCTAAGTCCAGTTATCCCTGAGGCTAGGTATACCCTCTCCTAATATTTTGTCACAAAAGAAAATATACCCCCATCTCCAATCCTAAAGGAAATCAACCCTGAAAATTCATTGGAAGGACTGATGCTGAAGCTGAAGCTCCAATACTTTGGCCACCTGATGCCAAGAACTGACTCATTGGAAAAGACCCTGATTCTGGGAAAGATTGATGGCAGGAGGTGAAGGGGACAACAGAGGATGAGATGGTTGGATGGCATCACTGATTCAATGGACATGAGTTTGTGCAAACTCTGGGAGATAGTAGAGGGCAGAGGAGCCTGGCATGGTACAGCCCATGGGATTGCAAAGAGTTGGACATGACTTGGTAATTAAACAACAATAACAACTTCCTTTTTTAGACTGGTTCACTAATACACATGCAACACCTTTTTTTTTTTTTTTAACTGAATTTCTTTGGGAAATCCTCTCCTATGGCAACCTCAGCAATAAGTCTGAGCTGTTGACCAGTGCACTCAAATTTGAAAGGACAACAAATAACCAACCAACCAATCAGAAAAAATGACTCTTGTTTCTAATGACATACAGATTTTATAAACATAGATCTACTTCCTGGATGAAATCTGCATAGACCCTCAGCTTGAAGCTGGAGCCAGATATTCAGACACAGCGTGACATTGTGCAAAGACGAGGGCAAGCACATACAGACTCTGAAGCACACAATTCTAAGGGATGGCAATTTCACGGGATGTGGTGGGAGCTAGTCACAGCAGTCTTAGGAGTCTTTTTGTCTGGCAGACCTAGCTGTGCAGGTTCTCTATACCTCTATTATCTCCCACCCAGGGAAACAAGACACTTGCCTAACACCTCTTGCTGTCCTCAAAACAGCGCCCGGAGAAGGAGCTTAATTCATGTTTGTGGACTGAATGAAACTCAGGCTGGTCCTATTCCTTGTTAACATGGTTACAGTCAAGGTTGACTTAAGGAATTCTTAATAAAATTTATTTTCAGCACATTACTTCATGAATGCTATCCTTGTAGATTCATATATATTCGGTACATACTCAGTGGTTGCTTTTGAGAAATCTAAAAATACCGTCCCTTGGCATTTGCCCTAGAACAGTGTGCTGCCTTGACATAGCCATAACAGTCCCACCATATGGGAGGAAACCTGGGTCCTTTCAAACAGACTTTTCTTTTAGGGTCAAGTCTGCTGCTGTCGTCTTGAACCTCTTTATTTAGGTACAAAATTCCAGAGCTATTATTTCATATGTGCGTGCGTGTGTAGTCGTGTTCAGTTTTTTCGACCCCATGGACGGTAGCCCGCCAGGCTCCTCTGTCCATGTCAATGGAACTTTCCAGGCAAGAATACTGGAGTGGGTTGTCCTTTCCTTCTCCAGGATTATTTCAGATATAGGATTTTTAAATAGCTTGTAGTTTCAGTTTTTCACCACTAGAGTTCAATCTTGCTCTTATCTAGATTATCTCAAAGAAGAAAAACAGAAGAGCGATCCCCTTAAACAAAACAAAACAAAAAGAAAATTCCCAAAGTGCTTTCTCCAGTTTAAATCCTGACCTTTGGCTACCGAGAGCTACCTTTATTAATGTGCCTTTTCTTTCCAACATATTTAAGATTTCCTGACTGGTATTGTCATCAAGTATAAAATTATTGAATGTTTTTGTTACAACTAATTTTTCAATTGTTGAGAAACCTTTTCCTTTAGACTCAGTTTGTTCATTTCTAAGTAAAATCTTCAGCTGTAATTACCTGGCTGATTTATGGGAGATTATGCTTCTGGTCAGTGGAACCTGGGGGCGCGGGCTCACAGCAGGGCACTGAGAGCTACAGTAAATACAACTGCTGTTTTGGGCCTCAGAGCTAATCATTCCTTTCACAAGAACTTTTCAAAAATAATTTAGATTTCTCCATGAGCCTGTGAGTTCCAACTTAAACAATGACTGAGTTTACCCCTTTCTTTGTACCTATTGTCTTCAAATACATTTCTGCTGAGACCAAAATCCCAAACTTTGCTTTCTAATAAGCAGTTTCTACAAAATTTCTCACACGTGCCTGGAACAGTTCAACTAAATGAATTTAGAAAGTGACTTTAGAATTTAGAAACTGGGAGGCAGGCATGTATGTATCATTATTCTAGCTTCTTAAAGGTCATACTCTTTGCAGTATTTCTTATGTGTCATAGATAACACTTGAAGGATACCTTGAAATGAGTTCATCTTCACTGTATAAAGAGGTTCTCCCTGAGGCTGGACCCAGTTAGGACAGAGAGAAAACCATACTGACTTAGCTAAAATTCATTTTTACACAAAAGACTGAGAAAAAAAATTGAAAATGACATCTTATAACCCTAGTTTTTGTTAGGCAAATGTGATAACCACTCTACTACAGAAACCATATAGCCCTAGTTTTTGTTTTACAAAGAATTCAGCCCCATTTTACAAATTAAAGTACTAATAAGCATGAAGTGTGCTTTTCCATCACTTATCTTTTGGCAGGAAGTGAGTGGTAGGAAAATAACTCCAGTGGCAAGAAAAAGAACATTGACAAGAGAGGCACCAAAGACATAATGTTTCATAGTTTTGCTAAGAATCAAGTGATAATTCCCAGGACCTCTAAAAATGATGCCATGCCAAATGAGGAATATATAGTAACTACTAATATTTACTGAGCATTTACTATGTGCTTGGCACTTTATGTGGTTTATTTCACGTCATCTTCACAACTGCCTTCACAACTGAGTTACGGTTGTTCCTCAGTCTCATTTTCCAGATAAATGAAGTCTAATAGAAGTAATTCAATAACAGACACCTATACTAGCGGTAAAGAACCTTCCTGTCAGTGCAGGAGACCTAAGAGATGCTGGTTCGATCCCTAGGTTGGGAAGGTCCTCTGGAGGAGGAAATGGCAACCCGCTCCAGTATTCCTGACTGGAAAATCCCATGGACAGGGGAGCCTGTTAGGCTGTGACCCATAGGGTGGCAAAGAGTTGGACATGACTGAAGCAACTTAGGATGGAGGGACAGATGGTAAATGGTGGAGCTAGGAGTCAGACCCAGGGGCTCAGCTGAACAATGTTGTGGATAAGAGTTCCGTATCATATGGTCAGAGCTTTATTTGAAGTTATAGATGAAGAGAATCGTTACAACTCTGATGTAAAAGAATGGCCATTGCTAGGCAGAATAGTGAAAAAAGTTGCAAGACAAGATCAGCAGGAATTAGATGATAAACAAGATGTACTAATGGTGAACTTTACGATCTATTGGGGTTTTGTAACAGACAGATGTGTGACTCAAATAGCTGAAGGATGTGTCCTTCATGCCTTCTATCTGTAGGACACAGAGCAAGGTCCCATGGTAAGAACTTCTCTCCTCCATCAAGTGCCTAAAATTTACACTATTTTTAAAAGGAGAATATTGAAACCCCTCTTGGAAACTCACAGTTGGTATTTGCAGTTGTGACAAATAATTACGCTCAGGTTGGCTCTATGATGAATTATCTGCATTTTCACTCTATAGTACAGTGGGAAGTGCTAAGTAATCTCTTTGTTATCAATGTTAGATTGTGGGTTAAACAATCCTGTCTCCCAGAAAAGAATACTGCAGTAATTACCCATGATGAGCTGTTCTTTCATTCACTGATTCACTCATCAAGTATTTATTAAGAACTTACTACATACAAGGCATTACTAGGTGCTGAGAATATGGAAGAAAATAAAACAAAAATAAAATTAAAACAATAAAAATCTCTGTCTACAACCTGGGAGGGGAGACGTAAAATTAATACAAATGAGGGAAACATAGTATGTATGATACTAATAAATTCTACAGAGAAAAATAAAAATGGGAAGGAAGATAAGGAGTGTCATTTTGTTCTGTTTGCTTGTCTTGCCGTTTAAAACAAGATGATCAGGGAAAGATACTATTTATAATGGTAATAGTAGTAGTTATTATTATTGTGTCATTATAGGCACTAGCACAGCTTATACCTGTTGAATGCTTACTATTAATATATGCCAGCTTACTTTAATTTAGACCTTACTTAATCATCACTACCACTCTTTCTCATAGATAAGGAAAAAAGATAAGGAAAACCATACACCTTGTCCAGATTCAGCTAATAAGAAAAAAGTGTAGACATTCTGAGCCTCAACCCAAGTTCTTCAGCCCACCAGAAGGCTTCTGTTGAGTGTCCCTGCTATATACTGTAAATGCCCATGAAGGAGACAACATCGAGTGAACCATGCTAACCTAATTTTCTCAGTCAGTCAGTTCAGTCACTCAGTCGTGTCCAACTCCCTGGACTGCAGCATGCCAGGCTTCCCTGTCCATCACCAACTCCTGGAGCCTACTCAAAATCACGTCCATCACGTTGGTGATGCCATCCAACAATCTTATCCTCTGCCGACCCCTTCTCTTCCTGCCTTCAATCTTTCCCAGCACCAGGGTCTTTTCCAATGAGTCAGTTTTTTGCATGAGGTGGACAAAGTATTGGAGCTTCAGCTTCAGCATCAGTCTTTCCAATGAATATTCAGGACTGATTTCCTTTAAGATTCACTGGTTGGATCTCCTTGCAGTCCAAGGGACTGTCAAGAGTCCTCTTCAACACCACAGTTCAAAAGCATCAAATCTTCAGTGCTCAGCTTTCTTTTAGTTCAGCTCTCACATCCATATACGACTACTGGAAAAACAAGAGCTTTGACTAGACAGACCTTTGTTGGTAAAGTAATGTCTCTGCTCTTTAATACACTGTCTAGGTTGGTCATAGCTTTTCTTCCAAGGAATAAACATCTTTTAATTTCATGGTTGCAGTCATCATCTGCAGTGATTTTGGAATGCAAAAAAATAAAGTCTCTCACTGTTTCCATTGTTTCCCCATCTATTAAGCTAACTGAAATTATGATGTATTCCTATGTCGAGAATACATAACTCCCTCTACATTAAAATATTTATGGCAGCTGACAGAATTTCAGGCAAAACAAACTGTCAGAAAGAATTATAAATTATAAAGAAATGTTCAGTTGGCTGTGCATGGAAAGGCAGAATAAACCAATTATTTATAAAAATAAAACAAAGATTATGTGAAGTACCGGTATTAGGTATTTGAAATGAACTCATTACTCCTGTTGGAAAACGAGCTTGACTATATATTGTTACTGCTGTTCAGTCACCAGGCCGTCTCTGACTCTGCAACCGCACGGACTGCAGCACGCCAGGTCTCCTTGGCCCTCACCATCTCCTGGTGTTTGCCGAAGTTCATGTCCATTGTGTCAGTGATGCCATCCAACCATTTCATCCTCTGTCACCCTCTTCTCCTTCTGCCTTCAGTCTTTCCCAGCATCATGGTCTTTTCTAATGAGTTGGTTGTTCCATAAGGTGGCCAAAGTATTGGAACTTCAGCTTCAGCATCAGTCCTTTCAATGAGTATTAAGGGTTTATTTCCTTTAAGATTGACCAGTTTGACCTCCTTGTGGTCCAAGGGATTCTCAAGAGTCTTCTGTAGCACCATAGTTCAAAAGCATTAATTCTTCAGTGCTCAGCCTTCTTTATGGTCCAGCTCTCACAACAGTACGTAATTACTGGATAGACCATTGCCTTGACTATATGAACCTAGACTATATATTACCTCATAATTAAGAGGGAGAAAACCATGCTAAGCTACATAATATTCATTTTCGTTTCAGACAAAAGAAGGCAGGTAAGTTTTTTTGATAGAAATTTTTGATGTAACTGAATCCTTTTTAAAAGTTCATGGGCTGATAGTGAAGAATAATGTTGTAGGAGGCACAGACTCCTGCAAGAATCATTTAACCAACCTTCCTGCCTTCAATCTTTCCCAGCATCAGGGTCTTTTCCAGTGAGAAGTCAGACATCTCCAAAAGTTTCCCAGTTTGTAAATGGTAGAGCTCAGATTTAGAAATGGTCGAACTGATTCCATAGCTTGTATTTTTAACTACTACTCTAAAATTAGTCTTCTTGCATATAATCATTCCATATTTTTATTAGACTTAAACATTAGGATCAGAATGCATAGAGAAAAGCTTATGTGCTCCCAACTTCCTAGATCAAAATAACAAGTGTAAGAAAAATGACAAAACTTTAAATACTACACTAAATAAGCTCTACTATTTATCAAGATAGAAAAAAGAAACAAGGAACTCTTGACAGTGGTATAGCTCAGACCAGAGTCCCTCTTCAGGTCCCAAATAATGAGAAACAGCTGTGACTTATGGGAAACTGATATTTCAGAACCAAGGACAGAGGCAGATATTCCTTCCACTAGAGGGCAGAGTAATCATTACTTTTAGAGAGTGTTTAGAGTTTTAGAGTTTTAGTGTTTAGTGTTTAGTGTTTAGAGTTTTAGGCAGAAAGCTAGCTCAATTTTCATAATTTCACAGTGATTAGAGAGCACGCCAAAAACCCTTAATTGCTCCAGATAATAAATGTAGATTTTTATTTATTTTAAGGATTAAAATTTAAGAATATTTTATTTATTTTAAGGATTTTTCTGCAGTGGACATCTCAGGGTTTATACTTGGTAGCCACAGTATCAAAGAGCAAAAAAACAAGTGCAAAATATCAAACAGCATAAGATAGTTTTGGACAATGTGGATCTGAAACTCCCTTCATAGCCCTTGTATTAATATTGATTGACTTCATATTTACCTATTGAATGACAGCAATAAATGTCCTTTTAAGGGTATGTTTGGAACTAGGATTATGTAGTCTATTAAAATATGAAGAAGGGGAGTTCTGGGAGGGACATATGAAAATAGTAAAAACATGGGCTTTAGATCTGGATTTAGACTTGATTCCATCACTTACCCTCTATGTAACTCTGGGTAAATGATAACATTTCTGTACCTTAATTTCATCAATTATGAAACAGGAAAAACAATAATACACATCTTAGAGAATGGTTATGATGACTGAGTCTGTAAAGCACGTGACTTAACATCTGGCACATAGTGCTCCAGAGATCATGACCACTACAGTGCTGATGACGATTCTACACTGGGAAGGGACAGAGAGGAATGATGACCTCAATGTATGTCAACTTACATTACTCAAAGTAGTTTATACATATCAAACAAATGTATATACAAGAAATGTATATAACCATTTGCCTGCTTATTTATTCATTCATCAAGCATTTATTAAACATCTACTCTGTGCCAGGCAAAGTGAATACAAATGCAGTCATTGAGACGTTTTACAAACACTCTGGCAGATGGTCACAAAAGATTTAGCCGATGAAATGAGAGCAGTGATGTGCATCATTGCTACATCAAAGGTTCAGAAGCTACTGTGAGCTTTGCCCTGCTTTTCTTCTCCCTGCCAACCCCCTCCCCAACCAGCACACAATGCTTCAGATCGTGTTTGCCCTGCCAGCCTGGGGCCCTGAATGAGAACAATGACAGAGTGGAGGAGAGGCTCTAGCTAACCCATGATGGACAGAAAATGTACCCAAGAAATCAACTTTTTTAAAAAGTTATTAGATTTAGGGTCATTTATTACCTCAGCATAATCCAGGTCTATCTTGAATGGTATATGTCGGTTGCTTTTAAAAGCACTTACATTATGGAATTCAGGGCTGGGGGGAGAGAGATGCCTATAGGTAAACCACCATATAAACTCTAGTGTAAAGCCTATAAGACATTTAAGAGCAAAGTGTGAAGCAGAAGCCAAAGCAATAACTTTGTGATGTGATGTAGGGGAGAATTAGACCAAAGAAGTGACATTTTATCAAACTTGAAAAAGTGACATCTTACTGAACTACACTATTCTAGCAACTATTTCTGTAAATTGGCATAAATTTATATCCCACACTTGGGTGCAAAAAACAAAAAACAAAAACCCCAAACCCACATTTCAATTCATTAAATCTGACTATGAACTCTAATCATTATATAGATGTCCATGTTTCTTGCACTATATCAGGAGGCTGATGCAACCTACAGAACTTGGAAAAAGACCTCTGGCCTTGGTGTACCATGATGGTCACCTAAATACTCCCTGTCCAAACCTTTATAGTCATTTAAAGGTGAGTAACTCTGCTCCCTCAAGCATGCAAGCATGGAGACATTAGCAGCTGTTCACAAATATGTGGAACTTGGTGACCCTACCACTTCCTGGACACTCCAGAAACCCATTATTCCTTTTTCCTGCAGAAGCCATGTTCCAAGCTGGGACACTCAACCCTGTTCATCCTTGAATTTCTAGTGTGTAGCCATTTCCTCCAACTTTGAAGTAATCTAGTCTACTCTTCTTCAGGGACTAAAACACAAAGCTATTTCCCTCATATGTGAGTTTGTGTTAAGTATGTTGTGTGTGTGTGCATGCGTGTGTGTCTGTGTGTGTGTGAGAGAGAGAGGGAGGGAGACAAAGAGAGAGACAGACAGATAGAGGCAGGAGAAAGACAGAGGGATGACTTAATTTTCTTGAAAACCCAACAATGCACTCTCATATCAGAGACAAGAAATTAAATGTCTTATTCCTTCCTGATAGTCTACAGTCTCCCCAAAGAAAAGACAGTAATTAGTGTTGAGGTCTCTGTGGCTGTTACTGTGGTTGTTATAATAACTCATCATGTTACCTTGTAAAAGTTGGAAGAACTTCATGCACCTAGGAGCTGGCAGGAACAGAGAAAAAGGAAATGGGAAAGAGGCATTAGCTCCTTTTAGAATATAATAGGAGCCTTCTAGTATGACTTTTTCATAAGAGGAGCTTAAATCTTCAAGAATTTAAATGCACTCCCACAGGCATTTAAATTGTGAGTAGGTTCTCTTTGCAATAATCTTGGGAGTGATAACCACTGATACAGTGTCAGTCTTTAGAGGTAAAATGGGACAGGTGTTTTTGATGACTACACCACTCTCTGACAACACGTTGGTTTTTTTTTTTTTTTTGGTAGATATGACTAGGATTTCAGACCTTAAGCTGAGTAACGGATATGGCCATTTTAATAAACACAATGGATACTGCTTCCCTCTACATGACTGAAAAGAAGCCTTTTTAGGGGAAGAGATTTCTAGTATAGGGACTTCATTTTCCTACTTTCATTTTCAACTAGTCAATCTCTTTTCTCTAAGCTCTGTAACACACAGATTGAATACGGACCCAAACAGTTAAATGTCTGAAAAGGGGGAATATTTATATGCCTGAATAAGGACAGTCAGTTCTTTTCATGAGACCAGGCTACTAATGAGCAGAGCACAAACTTGATCTCTACCAGTTTTATCAATTTTCAGTTGTTTTATTACCTCTTTATCTTCTATCAATCTCCTGCTGACCACCCTCCCTAAAAGCTTTCCAAGAGGTGACTTTATATTTCTGGTTATCAATTAATATATTACCACCATCACCAAAAGAAAAAAAAAATCAAAACAAGACACTTAAACAACAAATTCAGCTAAGGGTGGCATGGAACAGGGAGTAACTAAAACATTTTTTTTGGGGGGGGGATAAGGTTATAATTAATTTACTCACTGGTACTGCAATTCATGTGATTCTGCAGTGTTACTTATGAACATAATGTGATTCCAGTTGTTATGGCAACATATACCCCCCAAAAAAAAAAAAAGTGGAAAGAGTTCATGATGAAATTTTTTTGAAGTAATCCAAAATATTAACTGCAAGTATGAGGATTCTGTAGAAAATGTTATTTAAACTCTTTCTCAGAGCTGTGGCTGAGTTGCAAGGCATGTCTGCCTGCAGGTATTCAGGTGGTATAATCCCCTCTGAGATGAGGGCAAAACAGGATGAACATCTGAAGAAAAAAGAAGTCTTGCTTTGCCCTCAGGATATCTCTTTCTGACTCCCCCCTCTATTAATATGCAAGGTGTGAAACCTTAAATGTCACATCCATGTCATACTCTAATGCCTATGAACTGTGGAATCAAAGTGTAGAATTTTTTTGCCAACATGATTTGGGCTAAAAAAAAATATCCCATTAACCAGAAGAAAAGGTCAAAAACATAATTCTTAGTTTTCCTTCAAATTTGCTACCAAAATGAGGACAAATTGGAGAAAAAAAATTTCCCAGGCTTTTGAGATATCATTTTCTTAGTTTTCCAGTGGAAAATAAGACTCTGAATGAAAAGGTCACAAAAACCCATCAAACTCCCTTTTATCATACTTGAATAAAAACCTATAGCTTCATCCAGGAAAGGAAACTCATAAAACCTTTTAGGGAGAGAGGCCACTGTTCTATCATCCTTTAAAATATTTTGTATTATTATTGTTTTTCAGAGGAGAGACCTGATATTTTTCTTGCCACTATGCACTTAACAATGGTGCTAAGAAAGAAAGTAAATCATTGATCATTATTTCCATTCCCAGCAGAACAGAACTCATTGTATCAATGATGGACCATCAGCATCTAATTCTGCAACTCTCTCTCACAAGACTCCTGAATCTCTCTTGATGAGAATTCAATTCGGTTTAGTGACTGAGAGTTTGCATGAGAATTTGAACCAGGCTGATTTTACCAGTGACTTGCCAAAAGCTGTCTGCAACTGTCCACATTGCTCTGTACAGCAGCTAGGTGGGATTAGTAGAGACTTCGTTCTACTTCTCAGTAGACACAAGTTATCATGGTCACCCAAGAAACATTTCTATTCCAACAAGATTACTACACAGGCTTTGGTATAAGTACTTAACTGATGCCAGAGTTGTAGGTGATGCTCTGGGCTGGCAGGAGATGTGAACACCCATATTCTACTTTGTTACAAAAGACACACCTTTCTGATTAGTGTTCCTCTAGTTTGCTACTCTGTAATTCATCCATTTGTCTCCTCTTCCCTTCTAATGTGAAAAGACTGCACTCTTCAAATTCCACACTAGTGATTTGTATCTCTTTGTGTATGCAACTGGATTTCATATACAAACACTTGAGCTACACTCCTGATGTCAAAAATACAGTAAGGCACTGTTTTGTGGCTTCAGTAAATTTATCCGCAATGTTGGGTTTTTCTCATGGTCACCCTCAGAGTATATCTTTTAAGTAAAACTGTTTATTGCATTGTGTGACTGAGGAACTGAACTCTAGGAATGCAGTGGGGCGGGGGGTGGGGGGAGACAAAGGACTTGTCCTCATGGGCTTTATGCCCTGGTGGCAGAGACAGATATTGAGCAGATAATCACACAAGCTGTTTAGCTACATGGTAATCAGTTTAATGTGGAGACTGAGAAAATCAAAGACAAAAAAGTTTAAACACTATTATGGATAAATATTTTCTCTCTTCTTTCTCTTTCTTCTTCAAAGAGCTGTGGCAACAGTGATCAGTATAGGCTGTTCACATTACCAGTCAGCAACCATTAAATGCCTGAACATCACCAGGTGTCAATTCCAGAATGCACAGCGGCTGTCATGAGAAACTGCATGCAAGAGCAGGCCTGGACTTTTACACGTGTGGTGAGACATCTCGGAGGATGTCGGAGAATTTTAGGACAAGGTGAACAACGGGTGTTCCATCAGCCAGTGCCCTCTGGTAATTTCTTGTGGTTTCAAAACGCTCCCAGAGATGTTGCTTCCTCTCACAGCCTTTATCAACGCAGTGTGTTCAGCAAAACCAGCATGGTGCCCTCATGACCATTGCATGCTGCTGATTTTCTTGGTAAGGGAAAAACTGGAAGTTATACTTGAAGTCTTTGACACCATGAAAAGATCTGTGAACTTGAGGGAGAGGAAAAAACACATACACACACACACACACAACTTTCAAGAGCCAGGCAAAAATCTCTGAACCAAGAATCAGGAGATGTGGTTCTCTTCCTGGCTCCATTACTATAAATTTGCTCTGAAAGGCTGGGAAGACTGTTTTACATCTCAGCTCTGACTCATAAGAAGATAAGTTGGACAGAGCAATTCTAAGAAAGAGAGTTTAACCAAATGATTGATAGAATAGAGGAGAGGCAGGTGTGGATTTGCGTTGCTATTACTAGTAACTCACAAGGGTTACTTAGTCCTGCTAAACCTCAGTTTCTTCTTCTGTAAAATGGAGATGATCATAGGACCTACCTCATAGGGCTGTTGAAGAATAAAATTACATAAAAGAAATTAAATATTTATCACAGTGTCTAGCTAAGTGCTAGTTATTATTCACTATAGATTTAGAAAATGTATATACTTGCTTTGTAATTAAGGCAATGAGTATTCATATAACTTTTCATTAAAGGCTAACCATAATAATGACACTATTTATATAATGAAATGTGAAACAATGAGCTATTTCAAACCCTAAAGGATGATGCTGTGAAACTGCTGCACTCAATATGCCAGCAAATTTGGAAAACTCAGCAGTGGCCACAGGATTGGAAAAGGTCAGTTTTCATCCCAATCCCAAAGAAAGGCAATGCCAAAGAATGATCAAACTACCGCACAACTGGACTCATCTCACATGCTAGCAAAGTAATGCTCAAAATTCTCCAAGCTAGGCTTCAATAGTACATGGACCAGGAACTTCCAGATGTTCAAGCTGGATTTAGAAAAGGCAGAGGAACCAGAGATCAAATTGCCAACATCCACTGGATCATAAGAAAATCAAGAGAATTCATAAAAACATTTATGAATCATCTGCTTCATTTACTATGCCAAAGCCTTTGACTGTGTGGATCACAACAAACTGGAAAATTCTTCAAGAGATGGCAATACCAGACCACCTGACCTGCCTCCTGAGAAATCTGTATGCAGGTCAAGAAGCAACAGTTAGAACTGGACATGGAACAACAGACTGGTTCTAAATCGGGAAAGGAGTATGTCAAGGTTGTATATTGTCACAACTTATATGCAGAGTACATCATGAGAAATGCTGGGTTGGATGAAGCACAAGTTGGAATCAAGATTGCAGGGAGAACTATCAATAACCTCAGCTATGCAGATGACACCACCCTTATGGCAGAAAGTGAAGAGGAACTAAAGAACCTTTTGATGAAAGTGAAAGAGGAGAGTGAAAAAGGTGGCTTAAAACTCAGCATTCAAAAAAGAGAAGATCATGGTATCCAGTCCCATCATTTCATGGCAAATAGATTGGGAAACAGTGAGAGATGTTATTTCTTGGGCTCCAAAATCACTGCAGATGGTGAGTGCAACCATGAAATTAAAACACATTTGCTCCTTGGAAGAAAAGCTATGACAAACCTAGACAGCATATCAAAAAGCACAGACATTACTTTGCTGACAAAGGTCCATTTAGTCAAAGCTATGGTTTTTCCAATAGTCATGTATGGATGTGAGAGTTCTTTGTAAGAAAGCTTGTGTGCTGAAGAACTGATGCTTTTGAACTGTGGACAAGACTCTTGAGAGTCCCTTGGACTGCAAGGAGATCCATCCAGTCCATCCTAGAGGAAATCAGTCCTGAATATTCATCAGAAGGACTGATGCTGAAGCTGAAGTTTCAATGCTTTGGCCACCTGATGCGAAGAACTGACTCATTAGAAAAGACCCTGATGCTGGGAAAGACAGAAGGCAGGAGGAGAAGGGGACAAGAAAGGGTGAGATGGTTGGATGGCATCAGTAACTCAATGGACACGAGTTCGAGCAAACTCCAGCAGGTGAAGCAAACTCCAGTAGGTGAGCAAACTTCCAGCAGGTGAAGGACAGGGAAGCCTGGCATGCTGCAGTCCGTGGGGTTGCAAAGAGTTGGATAGAACTGAGCAACTGAACTGAACTGAATAATGACTGAAAAATTCTACTGGCTGTTTCTTTTTACCTGTTCAAGGGGTGCATGTGTGTGTTTGTATGTGTAAATATATGTATGGTTGGATAAAGACATTTATTTAATAAGTGTTTACACAGTTCTTAATATGAAAATAACACTCTACAAGTTTTGTTACTGTGGAGATACAATATAACTTTCACTGCTTAAAGTATACCTGGAGAGTGTAGACGATAAACTGTCACAAAATAATTAAAAGTCTAAGGAAAGACAATCAGCCACAAAATCAGAGGGAAAAAGGCAAGTACTATAGTATATATAAAAAATACACTTCCCTATTATTTTCCTGGTTTTAGAATAAATTTGGACCAAAAATTTGGACTTTGTCTAAAAGGGTTAGACAGTTTGACTTGTCCATTAGACCTCTGATCATAATTTAAGGAACTCTCCTGACTGAGAGTAATGTTAAAGCCTTTTTTCAAAAAGTGTGCTATGTCATAAAAGGACAGAAAATGAACTACTAAATTTTGTTTCAAATTAGGTACCTGGATTCATAACATCTATAGTTTGGGGGAGGGGCTTTTTTCTAATAAGATTGATCTGTTTCTAGTTTCATCAGTTGATTAATAAAACAAGTGCTTCTGAGAAGCCTGTTGGCCTTTCTATGATGCAGAGATACTTATTACTGTTTGGAAATAGTCAGATGGTATTATTTCCTCCTAGTTTTGGTAATGAAAATTGATTGATTCTATGTCCTTCTCTATTTGCTTTATAATTTTAATGATAAAAAGTTAGCATCTGGATTTGATTCCACCATAAACTGCAGTTTGGTTTATATACACATATTATGGTGAGTGATGTCATTCTCCCCCCAGTATGTTTCTCACAGACAAACACATTCAGGGCTGTCAGTCAATCAGGCCAGGACACACTGAAAAGGCCAGTGCCATCCTGTACAAAACTTCATGCTGTAAACCTAATGGACATCTCGATTCTACCACATCTTTCCACAAAGTCCCAATAGGAAATCTCCAGGAACACTGCCTCAGGGAACCTTCATTCATGGTAGGCCTGACTTTTCCAAAAGGTGTAGTTGTCATGTTTGTTTCATATGCCAACTTGTTGCAAGATTTCTTTTGTCATCCTACAGAGATGTGATTATATCAGTTGATAACTTTACCTCCCTCCTCTTCAAAAAATAACAGAAATAAAAGTCTTTCCCCCTTTTACTTTATTCGTGTGTTCTTTTAATTTTGCCCTCTTCAGGATAAGTGCCCAACTGATTCCCATATGTAGACGGACAGACAGGAGCTGAACTCAGGAAGAGACTATTCACCAAAGCTTAAGCACTTGTCAGCAGTTCAGTAACTTCCGTGAGTATTTGTGGACACTTAGCATGTTTCAGGCACTGGGCTATGCCCTTTGCAAGGATTATTTTATTGAACTCCCACAAGGATCCAGGAGGTGGGCACTCTCATGACCCTGTTATTCTGATGGGGAATGAAGCTCAAAGAGATGAAGGACACTTATCATGGGTACACAGCTAGGAAAGGGGGGAGGTGGGATAGAAATCCTGGGCACTGAAGTCCATGCGGTTGGTCACTCTGCTACAGGTTTTCTAATTCACAGTTACCCAAGCAGACCAGCACTGTATGATCACCCTGCATTGAAAAAATTTCCTAACTACTACATAGCTTATGGAGTAGTTGAACAGTGATTAAAAGAACTTCGGAGTCAGAGGTCCAGCTTCTAATTCTTACCCTACCACATCTGTATGCCTTGGGCAAGTTACCCAGCCTCTCTGACCTCAGTTTCTTTTGGTTCCAAAATGGGACAAATAAAGAGAATCTTCTGCCAAGGATGTTTGTGAGGATCAAACATGATAAAACAGACCATGGACTGAGTACACTGTCATGTGCCAAGTGCTCAGTACTACTGATTATCTATTCTTATTTATTAAGAAAACAATTCAATAGTCAGTTGTCTAGTAATTACCCACGTGTTGGGTGAAGGCTGTAGAGAGGAAAGCAGGAGAGAGGGCAGTTTGTTGGAAAGAAAAAGGCAAAGTATTTGGAAGCAGGTGCTTGAGGCAGCAGTCTGGGCTGAACACATCACACAGCTTCCAGCCCTGTGAAATTATGATGTTTTCCCTTTCCCATTAAGGAGTCACATCTGGATATAAAGTTCAAGTGCAGGCTTTGTCACAACCAGGGTACATAGGAGCTGCGATACCTTGGCTGTGTTACTGGTGCCTGGGTTTTATGTTTCTTGTTCTCCCCTGAATTATTTATCCAGAGCATCTGTGTTACATTATCTTTATGTAATGTCACAACAGAAATGGGAGAACGATGTTCCCTTCTCGCTCCCCCATGGACAGCGAGTCTGCATGCAGCATCCAGGTGTCTTTCCTGCCTCTCCTAACTCACTTATCCAGTCACCTCCCTGTCGAGTGGGACACATGCCTTTCTCCTTGGGGGCTGAGGGAAGCCAGTCTCCAGCCAGCTCAGGGATGACAGACAGTCCCAGCTCCACTCAAACATAAGGCCAATTGATCTTTTCCAAGAGCTCCATAGCAACCCTGAAAGCGTAAGGAACCTGTACTGCAGACTGAATTTTGCTTTGCAGCCACCAAAATACAAATGTCCTCTGTACATTGGCTGGAATCCCATTGCCCAGGCTGAATCACAACTTCCTAGACATTATGACTATTTGGTAGGCATTTCAGAATCTAGAAAACAGTGAAAAAACGAAAAACAAAACAAAACCAAAAAAAACAAAACTCAGCAACTGCTAATGTTTTCAGAACCTAGAAACAGTAAAAACAACTCACAACTGCTAACATTTTTAGGTACTTAATATACACTAGGAACTAAGTTATATGTTTTACATTAACTCATTTAAACTTTACCGCAACCCTATGAGATAGGTATCTTATCCTCATTATAAACAAATGGAAGAAAATTAGGTTCAGAGAAGCCAAGTGACTCGCCCAAGTTCACCACCAAGAAGGCACAAGAGCTAAGATTCAAGGCCAAATCTTGGTCCATGCTCTTCCCTACTACTTTTAGGTCAGTGTTTCCATGGTCATCTTTTGAAATTTAACTTGTCTGTGTTTTTTTATTTAAAGTGATTTTCTTTCAAGCAGCAAGAAGTTGAGTTGCATAAATTATCCAATTTAACAATCTCTGAGTTTTAATTACATTGTTTAGAGTATTTACATTTAATGTGATTATCAACATGTTTGGATTTAAATCTAGTTTTACTATTTATTTTCTATGTGCCTTTTCTGTTCTTTCTTTCTTTGTTTTACATTTCCCTGCCTTCCTTTGAATTGACTATCATTTCTTATATCATTTTATCTCCACTATTAGCTTAGTTGACTCTTCCTCTTTATATTTTCAATTTTCTCTAGAATTCATAATAAATACTTATCACAGTCTACCGTCAAACAATATTATATCACTTCACATAATACATCAGAAGCATAAATTCTTCCCTCTTATCTTTTGTACTGATATTATATATTTTATTTCTTCATACTCTATAAATGCCATGTTATTATTTTTCCTTTAAATAGTCAAATACCTTTTAAAGATCAGAAAAAATATTATATTTACCCACAGACTTACTATTGTGCTGTTCATTTCTTTGTACAGTCACACTTCTACCTGTTACTGATTGCCTTCTGCTGATAAAAGAACTTAAGTGTTATTAGTAAAAGACCTGGGGTTCCAGGGTCTGCTTGCAGTTGTTCCTCTAAAGAAACTGAGTCCCAGTGTCATCACTAGGGTCACTGACTTGTGGCTGGTGGACCATGTTGCAGCAGGTAGCTGAGCTACTTCTGCAGAGATGCACACCCACACAGTTAAGCTGGAAACCTTGATCAGAATCAGGGATGGAGTCCTGGAGGAGAGCTATCCATCAGCAAGCTTAGTTAAGCATCTTCTGGGTCTTCCTGCTATTGCATATTCCTTGACTGAGATTGAACTCAGATTGCAGTAACATTTCAGGAGTCCCTTCCTACCCTACCTACACCTTAAAGCCTTTCATGAGTAGATGATTGAAAAATGTGGACTTCACCAGCTAGCTGTGTCTTTAAATCAAACTGGGGTCCACAGAATGAGGAGGTATCTTCTGTAAAGGAGCTGCCTATCTGTCCTCCAAGGACCAGGAAGCAGCTCAGCCTTTGGAAATCTGTTCAGTGGTGATCACACTACACGGAGAACTGGGTTGGAACCAGGCACTGTCATGGCCTACCTCTAAGAGTTAGTGATGATTATGATGAATGATAATAATAGTTCTAAATCACACCAACTAATGATTTGGTAAGGACCAAGCGCTAATCTGGGGCTTCTCTGGTGGCTCAGAGGCTAAAGCGTCTGCCTGTAATGTGGGAGACTTGGGTTCGATCCCTGGGTTGGGAAGATCCTCTGGAGAAGGAAATGGCAAACCACTCCAGTATTCTTGCCTGGAGAATCCCATGGACGGAGGGAGCCTGGTGGGCTACAGTCCATGGGGTTGCCAAGAGTCAGACACAACTGAGTGACTTAACTAACGTTCAAGTGCTAATCTAAGAGCTTTACAAACATGGATTCATTTAATCCTGGTAATAACACTGAGAAGTTGATCCTATTATTTGTGATTCTTCCTACTTCTAGGACACAGAGAATTTAAATACCCTGAACAGGTTAAATGGTTAATAAGGAGCAGACATGGAATTTTAACCATGGAAGTTTGGGTTTATGGTTCACATTTCTACACACCACTTTAGAACGCTTCTAAGCAACATGGAGTTTCCCACTTTGCCCAAAGCCAATTTTCTTCCTTTTTCCCAAACCTCAATATCTGGTATTTTTCTCCTTACTGATTTACAACGAACAATGACTCACTTAGTTCCACCTGGTCTGAAAGGATCTCATTCAATCAGAGAAACAGGAAGCCTGCTGAGGCTCAATGCTTCTGCATCTCAGTTCTGGCTTCTCCATGTAGGGCAAAACTTTTCAGACTTTCTCTGGAGACATATAGGGAAATGGGAGAGGATGCATATGGAGCCATGTTTCTTATGGTTTCCCCAGTAGCTAGACCAGGGTCTTCAGACTGGGGATTCTGGCCCAGCAAGGCCTCTAGCGTCCAGCAGCTGAGCCCTCTGGAGGATGCAGCCCGCAAAATAAGTGATCCTTGCACAGTAAGGTACACCAAAATAGGTGCAACTTGTAGAGCTGAGTTTCTGCAGAAAGCAGAAGTCACAAAAAGACACGGCCCTTATGGATCTTGGGGGCTAAGTTAAAAAGGCCATAATTTTCAGTGGCATGACATTCTTAGAAGAGAGGCCTGAAGTATCATTCTTAGAAAGGAGGTATTTCCCTCATAGCAGCTTTGAACCCTGAGATACAGAAAATGAAGTGTTAGGATGCTGATTACTTTCTAGCTAAAAGGGCAGAAATCCTATTCCTTGGAGAAATGAAGCTTGTAACTGTGACTCTACCAGGAGCTGGCCTTGGGAAAGTCTTAGAGTCTGAACCAGGGAAGCAAGTACCAACACTTGCTTCTGGACAGACATGGGATGCCCTACATGAAAAGAAGAGAGGGGAAGATGGCGGAGGAGTAGGACGGGGAGACCAGTTTCTCCCCCTACAAATTCATCGAAAGAACATTTGAACGCTGAGCAAACTCCACACAACAACTTCTGATTGCTAGCAGAGGACATCAGGTGCCCAGAAAAGCAGCCCAATGTCTTTGAAAGGAGTAGTTAGCCTCCAACTAATAAAAATAATTGGAAAAATAAAAAAATAAAAATAAATAATTTAAATAAATAAAATTAAAAAAAGAAAAGAAGAGAGGGATGCTGGGATCCTATTTCCTACTGGTTGCTCAATCTTCTCTCTTCTTGGGGACTGCCTACAACTTAAGTCAGTGATATCCCCAAATAAATCTCACCAGCCACGACACTCTGCCTGTAATGTCAGATGACAAGGTGATCCTTAAGGTAGCTGAGCTGCCATAAGGGATTCATGGGAAAGGAGAAGAGGTATGGCGTTTGGTAAGCTGTTAATATGGATAATTTTGCTGCTCAACAGCCAGTGTCTTTATTCCAGAAACTCTGTCCAAGGTACTCAGTTAGGATTCTATCAAATTTTCCAGCAAACAGAGGAGACAGCATCTACAAATAACCAGCTCTCTGATTATGGGCATGAGTTTCAGCAGGTGTTATCAACCAACCATCTCACTATCTGTGATTCATAAACCTTTCTGAAACAGTGGGTAAGGAGAAGGAGACATTGTTCAGTCATTAAGTTGTGTCTGACTCTTTGCGACCCCATGGACCGCAGCACACCAAACTTCCCTGTCCATCACTATCTCCTGGAGTTTGCTCAAACTCGTGTCTATTGAGTCAATGATGCTATCTAACCATCTCAACCTCTGCCGAAGGAGACATACATGTGATTATATTCATTCTGCCATTTTCAGGCCCTCAAGACTATCTGTACCTTCCAAAGCAGTTTTTCTGGTTGGAGTGTTGTGACACTAATATAATCCTTCCTGTGTCACAACAACGACATTTTAAAAATGAATGATACATGATGCAGGATTTGAGTAATCATGATTGGTGATCAAGGGAGATGGTCACCATCACTTATTGGTGATCAATAAGAGAAACCAGTATGGCCCCTGGACTTGGACGAGAAGGGCTCCAGCCCTGGAACCCTCATGTTAGAGGCCTTTCTTCTCAAAATGTATTTATTAACAGAAATGTATTTATTAAAAAACATGGTGGGAGTGGGCTTCTGTCACTCAGGATCTAGCCCTCTGTATCACTACAGCATGATCCATAACCTTAATCATTCACTATCGTGACTGAACCTGTTCATGTCTAGGAAAAGACTTCTTTTCACTCCCTATGTATTCAAAACAAATGTGTGGGTAGTTGCTATGGAATGTGGGGAGGTTTTGAGTGGTAGAAAAGCTTAGGTAAAAGATAAGACAAATTAACTCCTACAAATCCTTCTCTCAGATTGTGAGAATGCAACAGATTTTTTGCACTGTGTACCACCATTTAAAAGGTACATGAAAAGATGCCCACTAATCATCAGGGAAGAGGGTGTTTGCTATCACCAGTGTGTTCTCTTGGCAAAACTCTATTAGCCTTTGCCCTGCTTCATTCTGTACTCCAAGGCCAAATTTGCCTGTTACTCCAGGTATTTCTTGACTTCCTACTTTTGCATTCCAGTCCCCTATAATGAAAAGGACATCTTTTTTGGGTGTTAGTTCTAAAAGGTCTTGTAGGTCTTCATAAAACCTTTCAACTTCAGGTTCTTCAGCATTACTGGTTGGGGCATAGACTTGAATTACCGTGATATTGAATGGTTTGCCTTGGAAACGAACAGAGATCATTCTGTCATTTTTGAGATTGCATCCAAGTACTGCATTTCAGACTCTTTTGTTGACTATGATGGCTACTCCATTTCTTCTAAGAGATTCCTGCGCACAGTAGATAAAATGGTCATCTAAGTTAAATTCACCCATTCCAATCCATTTTAGTTCTCTGATTCCTAGAATGTCGATGTCCACTCTTGCCGTCTCCTGTCTGACCACTTCCAATTTGCCTTGACTAATGGACTTAACATTCCAGGTTTCTATGCAATATTGCTCTTCACAGCATTGGACCTTGCTTCTATAACCAGTCACATCCACAACTGGGTGTTGTTTTTGCTTTGGCTTCGTCGCTTCATTCTTTCTGTAGCTATTTCTCCACTAATCTCTAGTAGCATATTGGGCACCTACTGACCTAAGGAGTTCATCTTTCAGTGTCCTATCTTTTTGCCTTTTCATATTGTTCATGGGGTTCTCAAGGCAAGAATACTGAAGTGGTTTGCCATTCCCTTCTCCAGTGGACCACATTTTGTCAGAATTCTCCACCATGACCCATCTGTCTTTTATGGAATAAAAAACAGAGACATTACTTTGCCAACAAAGATCCATCTAGTCAAGGCTGTGGTTTTTCAAGTAGTCATGTATGGATGTGAGAGCTGGACTATAAGAAAGCTGAGTGCTGAAGAACTGATGCTTTTGAAACTGTGGTGTTAGAGAAGACTCTTGAGAGTCCCTTGGACTGCAAGGAGATCCAACCAGTCAATCCTAAAAGAGATCAGTCCTGAGTGTTCATTGGAAGGACTGATGCTGAAGCTGACACTCCAATACTTTGGCCACCTGATGCAAAGAGCTGACTTATTTGAAAAGACCCTGATGCTTGAAAGATTGAGGGCAGGAGGAGAAGGGTACGACAGAGGATGAGAGGGTTGGATGGCATCACCGACTCAATGGACATGAGTTTGGGTAAGCTCCAGGAGTTGGTGATGGACAGGGAGTCCTGGTGTGCTGTAGTCCATGGGGTTGCAAAGAGTCGGACATGACTGAGTGACTGAACTGAATTGAAATGAACTGAATCATCAGGGAAATGCAAACCAAAGCTACAATGAGAAACCACCTTACATCTGTTCAAAGCCCTATTATCAAAAAGACAAGAAATGACTTATGTTGGTAAGGATCTGAAAAAAAGGGATCCTTCATGCACTGCTGGTAGGGCTGTAAACTGGTATAACCACTATGGAAAACAGCATGCAGACTCTTAAAAAAATTAAAAACAGAACTATTGTATGATTCTGCAACTGCTATTCTGGGTATTTATCTGAAGGAAACAAACACGGCAACTGGAAAAGGCATATGCAACTTTATGTTCATTGCAGCATTATTTACAACGGCCCAAACATGAAAACAATGCAGGTGTCCATCAATGACTGAATGGAAAAAGAAAAATGTGGTGTGTATGTATGTGTATACAATGGAACATTATTTGACCATAAAAAGGAAGGAAACCCTTCCATCTGCAAAACATGCATGAAGCTTAAAGCATGAAGAAGTAAGTCAGACAGAAAAAGACAAATACTATACAATCTCAGTTATATATGGAATCTAAAACAAACAAACAAACAAACAAAAAATAAACTAAAAACTGATTTCAAAGTTACACAGAACAGTTTGGTGGTTGCCAGAGGCTAGGGGTGAAGGTTGACAAAATGGGTGAAGGTGGTCAAAAGGTACAAACTTCTAGTTATAAATAAATAAGTAAAGTCTGCAGATATAATGTACAACATAGTATCTATAGTTAACACTGCACTGTAGATTTGAAAGTTGCTAAGACAGTAGATCTTGTAAGTTCTCATCACAGGAAAAAATTGTAACTATGTGTCATTGGATGTTAGCTATTCTTATTGTGCTGCTAATTTCCCATTATACCCAAATATCAAGTCATTAAGTTATACATCTGAAACTATCTGGAACTATTGTGTTATATGTCAAATATATCTCAATTAAAAAATGAAAGGGAGAATTATAATTCTAACAAAAATTATCACCTTCCATCAGGGTTAAATGTCTGGATACCCTTGGTTTTCCAGTTTACAGTTCTGGAGACATATGCAAGTTAGCATGGTAGTCACAGAAATTGCATGTGAGGAACATTTTACAATATTAAACATCCATTTTATTTCTAAATGTGTTTGTATGTTGATCTACTCTAGATGTATCATGCATGAACTGTGTCACTGCTGCTTTATGTATGTAAGTAGTATGCAGATATGAAGTCTAGTACTGCGAGTACTAATATTTTTATAAATGTAACTTAAGTTATTAAGGATAACTTAATTGAAATAAAACATTATATCACTTTAGCTTAAAAATAATTTAGTTATAATTCATAATTACGATTAATATTTTGACTCAGTTTTTATACATACTGCTAGATAATTAAGAAAACTAACTTTTTGAATGCATTTTAAAATGATTATAAGTTCAACTTTTTACATTTAATTTGTATTTCTGATGCAATATATTTAAAATTAAGCAAACTGTCACCTTTCATTTTTTTAATTCTTTAGCTTATTACTGTCACCAAAATGCAAAATAAGTGAAAATTAAATTATAACATTTTGTTGAAATGAAACCAGAACAATAATTTTTGCAATAGATACATAATCCTTTAAGAATCTTGCCTATTACTCAACCAAATATCATTGTCTTAACAGAACAACCCAGGACAGTACTCAATAATAATTAAGCCAGCTGCTTCTGATATTCCACAAACTGTTCAACAAATGAAGAAGTTACCTTTTCATGTATTTTTGATTTTGCATAAATGAAGATTTATTTGCCCAGGTAGCAGGACCAATTGTTCTATTTAATACCTGGTCAGACTGATTTACAACTTTTAAACACTGAGAGCTATCGTATATAGACTTCCATTTATTCTCTTGCTCCAGCCAGACTTCACAAATGTTAGGAACATAAATGAGGAAAACAACAATTTTTTCCCACAATTTGTGATATGAGTCTCTTGAGAAGTGACCATGACCACTCTCTGAAGGGACTATTTGCAGTGTTGATCTTGGACTCATCATCAGCCAAACACTTCTACTTAACATAAACAGCTCCATTTTTACAGCTAAAAAGTTGTGAACCCTGATTCACTCTTCAATTAACCTTGGCAAACTTAAAGGATTTTAGGATTTCAAGAACTTAGGAAACTTTTTGTTCCTGTAAAAACTGACAGTGACTCTAGCTTATACCTCTTTCACTGAGCTTGCCAAGCCTCAGGGATCTGCTCCATTTCTGTCTTCCCCAGACCAGCCAGGGTCTCTACCCCTTTTCAGAGCCCTCTCTTCTCCCTTAATTCTCTACTCTGGGCCTTTCTCTTCTCTGACCTCCTCTCAGCGCCAACACTAGCCTGCTCTGTTTGCATTCTTGCTGGGCTTGCTCTCTGCTTGGCCTTAAGGCTTCCCTGGGCCTTGAGTGATCTCATTAAGTCTCTCGGTACAGCGAGGAGCAAGGTAGGAAAAGCAGACAGGGCTTGTCACGCTTCTTGGAGCTGAAAGATGCTAGGAACTCCAGACTCAAGAAAGGAAGTGCCCCAAGGCAAGAGGAGAGCTGTACAGGTATCAGCTTCTTTCACTGCAAAGATAAAGGTTGAAGGCAGACGTGCGGGGAATCCCAACTACGTGGACTTCCTTCAGCTAAGCTACTAGGCCACTATAACAGAGTAGTTTGCAATTACAGAAGTGGCAGGATGATTTACTTATATATTAATTTGTATTTATTTTTGGTGCAGTTTTCCTTCTACCTATTCCAAGCAAGTAGCCAGACTTTATGCATTCCTTGTGCTACGGAATTTTGCAGAGCCACATAGGTAATGGCAGGAAAGTGAAGCTTTTTGAGAAAGTTTGAGCTCAGGGAAAACAGGATGCTAGTTATTTCCAGGAAGTGGGAAGGAGAGGTAGTCGCCTTTGAGGACAGGGAGAAAAGAGAGCTTCTTTTTTTTTTTTTTCCCACCCAATTTTAGAATAGGAAGTGGAAGGAAATCAGGAGGCCCAGGTGTGGTTTCTTACAGATGGACTCAAAGCCTTAAGGGCATGACTTTCCTGTACACTTAAGAAAAACAACCCTAGCTCTGGGATTTCCATTCTTGTCTGTTCTCCCCAAACAACAGAGTTGTTAGTTTTATGAGACCTTGTGGGTGTAGACAAAGATGACTTTAATACTAACTTCTGTAGGCAGAAAACCTGATGCCTTGGGGGTATAGGGAGCTCCAACAATGACAGGGACCGAATTTCCAGCCAGGCCAGTAGAATGAAGGCTAGAGTTGAGTTTTAATTTTGAAATACATTTTCATTTACGGAAAAACTGCCAAGAGAACAGAGTTTCATATATACGTCACCAATTGCCCTATCACTACCATCTTACCTTACCAAGGAACATTTGTCCAAACTAAGAAATGGACATTGGTACATCACTATTATCTAAGTTTTTATTTGGATTTCACTCATTTTTCCACTAATGTTCCAGGATCAGTCCAGGTATCATGTTGTGTTTAGTTGTCATGTCTCCCCAGTCTTCTCTGTCCTACGAATTTCTCATTTTCCCTTTATTTTTCATGATCTTGACAGTCTTGAGCAGTACTGGTCAGGTATTTTGTAGGAAATCCCTCAGTGGAATTTTTCTGATGTCTTTCTCATAATTAAGATTGGGATTATGGGTTTTTGGAACAAATGCCAGGAAGTGAAGTTCCCTTCTCATCATATCAGAGGAGTAAAGTATTTTTTCATTTTTTTCTTGATAAAGAAAACTAATGATTCTTACACATCAGAATCTATAGATAAGATTCACTGCTTTTTATTAATATATATTCATATACAAAAAGGAGTTTAGACCACCACCTAAAAGAACACTGCTCTAATCATTACAACTGAAGAATTCAACAGCTCTAGTTCTAGTTTGGCAAACAGTTCTAGTTTGGCAAACGTTTTTATCAAAACTCCTAACAGACCTTCATGGGGCTTCCTAAGTGGCTCAGTGGTAAATAATTCACTTGCAATACAGGAGATAAGGATTCAGTCCCTGGATCAGGAAGATCCCCTGGAGAAGGAAATGGTAACCCACTCCAGTATTCTTGCCTGTGAAACCCCATGGACAGAGAAGCCTGGCGGGCTACAGTCCATGGGATCAGAAAAGAGCTGGACATGACAGTGACTAAGCAACAACGAACAGACCTTCTTCAGTGTTCAAACCACTCAAAAATATTTAGATAAAGATATCTTAAAAACCCTGTTGAAAGCTCATCAAAATCAGGAAGGAAGTAAAACCTTCCTTACTTTGTATACTATTAAGGGCTGTTTTGGCCAAATAAAATCAGTTTTCTTTGAGTCTTCAGAAAAAAGAAAATAAAGCACATAAACCCCTAACACTCTACGTCTCAGGGGCTCAAAACAGCACTGTCTCATGGTTTTCAGGATACAGGAGCTCATTAATAATAACTTTTTTAGACTGGATTTTAATATTGTGGAATAAGTTTAGAATTCATGGTAAGAGCCACAAAAAGGATAATGACCAAAGTTATAAAAAAACAATTACTCCTTATCCCATTTTCACCACAATTTTTAGCTCTTGGCATCATCCAGGTCACCATGCAGGCATTAATCAAAATGTTTCCTCCAGCCATGCTGGAAATTCTGACCTATGGATAATGACTGATGGTTCCTTCCCAGGGACTGGAAAGCTGTCTCCCAGAGAAGCTGAACATCTGACCAGGGCAGAGAGCATGCACAAGGCTGAGCAACTGGTCAGCAACAGGATTGCATCTGTGCTGTCAAGATGACATCCCTCCTTGCTTTGCCAGACTTCCTTAGTTTTAAAAAAGAGTTCCTGCATGTTGATATACATCTTCACTGGGAATACAGAAATCTAGAGATTTGACAGAAAAGGGTTTGGCTAAATTATTATTATTATTTTAAATACAGAAGTATTCTCTTTGCCAGGGAATGCTAAGATGAATAGCCTTTAAACTGACAAGTTTTGGAGTATAATAATGGAGTCATTAGAGTAAGAGATAAAGTTCAAGAGGCTGCAGATACCCATAGTTCAGTGATGTCCCAGAAGGCAGTGACTCAGTCTACTATTGGTCTACATGGGAGCAAGGGTACCATATTTTACTTTTCTCTTATACACCCTCCTGTCCGCTGTTCCATTAGGGGCTGGGAGTCTCTGCCATTAATATCTTTTCCACTGCTTGGCTTTTCACTTACAAAGAATAGTTGGATAATATTTTAAAGAAGAAAAAAATAAGGGATGTGTGCAATGGTTAAAATATTAATGCGTGGATGTCAAAATGCAAATTTCACTGCAATGGGTGGGGTGTCAGTTCAATGTGAGTCAGGCAAGACCTAAACAGAGACACAAAGAGAACTTGTCTTAAGAATACAGAGGAGATAAATATATCAGTAAATCATGAGTGCAGATCTAATGCTAAATGAAGCTGGCTCCCAATAATGGGCCTGCTAGGTGCAATTTAAGATGAATTACTAATACAAAAATAAGATGAAAATGCAGGCTTCATTTTGTTCTCCAAAGTAGCAGAAGGAACTGTCTGGTTCCTGTTCATGCACAAGTAATACCTGTCCATAATAGTATTTTGATTAACATGGCTCAGTGTAACTGAAATGTAAAATCTACAAAGCTTCAGCAGTGTAGACCAAAAACCTCCTAGAAGACAGGATCATTGTTTTCCTCCTCGCAAACTTTGCCCCATGGAGGTTTTTGGGACTACTCCTTGCAAGCGAAGGAGACAGGGATGGTATCAAGACCACAGCCAGTTCTCTAAAGTTCTTCTTTTTTGTTAAAAACTTCTAATGTTTAAGAGCAAAATGACAAGCTGATCAGAGAAATATTTTTAGGGGAATTGACTGTTGGGGTAAATGTCTATTTTTAATCAAAAGTATGTAATACTTGCAGGTAACTTTACAAAATACTTACTAGGGACCAGTTTCTACTCTATTGTGCTGTACATGCATCATTTTTTAATCCTTTCAGCAAAGAATAAGAGGCATACTATATAATACCCATTTTACAGACAATGAAACCAAGGTGTGGAGAGGTGGAATCACTTGCCCAAAGTCTCATAGTAAGTGGTGAAGTCAGAAGTCAAATCCTGGCAGTGTGATTGACATTCATGGGCTTACTGTGCATCCTCTTCCCTTTTCTCTTCTGTCCTGAAGAAGACTGCTAAGCTAAAATGTTTGGGATTAAAACTAGATGGACATCACTGGTAGAAAAGAAAAAAGAATCAATCCTTTCTAAGGTGATGTTAGTAAACTGGGCCATAAAGCCAGCACTGAGTAGTAACAGAATTCTTTTAGTCTACTTGACTTTACTCCTGAGTTGAAATAAATCATACTTGCAGATTTGCTCCCCTTCTTCCTGCAATAATGTTACTTTCAGAGCAACTCTGCTAGGCTCTTAGGCCCAACTGTGGTTGATAGAAATACTAGGCCAATAACTCCAGATGCTATTGAAACTACAGCTAAGGCTGACAAGAAGAGAAATGACTTTAGCTCTTAGGCTGGCTTTTATCTGTATGCGCAGAATAAAAGACTGAATGGTGAGATGTGTACTGGTCTTTCTTTCACTTATCTCTTTCAGAATTTATTAATTCTCACCTATTCTCAAGAATCATGATTTCTTTGCATATTTTCTGGCTGGTACAGCCACATCACTTTCACCTTCTGCTTGGAGGTCAAAAGACTATTATGAAATGCCTCAGTTTCTATCCATTCATCCTTCCAATATTAAGTGACAGCAATCTCATTCAACCTCGTTATGTCATGGAGTGTTCAATCAGAAAATCTTCAAGCCATACACAGAAATTTATTCATTTCCAAATTCAGTTCAGTCTCTCAGTTGTGTCTGATGCTTTGTGACCCCATGGACTGCAGCATGCCAGGTCTCCCTGTCCATCACCAACTCCTGAAGTTTACTCAAACTCATGTCCATTGAGTCGGTGATGCCAACCAACCCTTTCATCCTCTGTCATCCCCTTCTCCTCCTGCCTTCAATCTTTCCCAGCATTAGGGTCTTTTCCAATGAGTCAGTTCTTCACATGAGGGGGCCAAAGTATTGGAGTTTCATCTTCAGCATCAGTCCTTCCAATGAATATTAAGGACTGATTTCCTTTAGGATTGACTGGCTGGATCCCCTTGCAGTCCAAGGGACTCTCAAGAGTCTTCTCCAACACCACAGTTCAAAAGCATTAGTTCTTTACAACTCAGCTTTCTTTAGAGTCCAACTCTCACATCCATACATGACTACTGGAAAAATCATAGCTTTGACTAGACGGACCTTTGTTGGCAAAGTAATGTCTCTGCTTTTTAATATGCTGTATAGGTTGGTCATAACTTTTTTTTCCAAGGAGCAAGCGTCTTTTAATTTCATGGCTGCAGTCACCATCCGCAGTGATTTGGGAGCCCCCAAAATTAAAGTCTGTCACTGTTTACACTGTTTCCCCACCTATCTGCCATGAAGTGATGCGACCACATGCCATGATCTTAGTTTTCTGAATGTTGAGTTTTAAGCCAACTTTTTCACTCTCCTCTTTCTCTTTCATCAAGAGGCTCTTTAGTTCTGCTTCACTATCTGCCATAAGGGTGGTGTCATCTGTATATCTGAGGTTATTGATATTTCTCCTGGCAATCTTGATTGCAGCTGTGCTTCATCCAGCCCAGTGTTTCTCATGATGTACTCTGCAAGTAAGCTAAATAAGCAGAGTGACAATATACAGCCTTGATGTACTCCTTTCCTGATTTGGAACCAGTCTGTTGTTCCATGTCCAGTTCTAACTGTTGTTTCTTGACCTGCACACAGACTTTTAGGAGGCAGGGCAGGTGGTCTGGTATTGCCATCTCTTGAAGAATTTTCCAGTTTGTTGTGATCCACACAGTCAAAGGTTTTGGCATAGTCAATAAAGCAGAAGTAGATTTTTTCTGGCACTCCGTTGCTTTTTCAGTGATTCAAGGATGTTGGCAATTTGATCTCTGGCTCCTCTGCCTTTTCTAAATCTAGCTTAAGCATCTGGAATTTCACAGTTCATATACTGTTGAAGTCTGGTTTGGAGAATTTTGAGCATTACTTTGCTAGTGTGTGAGATGAGTACAATTGTGCGGTAGTTTGATCATTCTTTGGCATTACCTTTCTTTGGGATTGGAATGAAAACTGACTTTTTCCAATCCTGTGGCCACTGCTGAGTTTTCCAAATTTGGTGGCATATAGCATACAGCACTTTCACAACATCATCTTTTTAGGACTTGAAATAGCTCAACTAGGATTCCATCATCTCCACTAGCTTTGTTCTTAGTGATGCTTCCTACAGCCCACTTGACTTCGCATTCCAGGCTGTCTGGCTCTAGGTGAGTGATCATATCATCGTGATTATTTGGGTCGTGAAGATCTTTTTGTATAGTTCTTCTCTGTATTCTTGTCACCTCTTCTTAATATCTTCTGTTTCTGTCAGGTCCATACCATTTGTGTCCTTTATTGTGTCCATCTTGGCATGAAGTGTTCCCTTGGTATCTCTAATATTCTTGAAGAGAAAATTTCCAAGTTAAGTGAGAGTAAATAGAAAAGTTTACTTGTCATATTTCCAGGGCCAAAAGACTGCATTTGTTGACAAAGTAAAGTACACTTTGAACACTGTGATGGCCATGGAGTGTACCACTTTGATCTCCTTTCTCTTGAAGAAGAGCTGAGATGCAGTTGGCTGAGAGATTCTAACTGCTATCCTCACAGATGTATCATGACCTTCATGCATGTGTCCTGTGCTCCCAGAGCCACTCAGACAGTGTTTAGGGCACAGCAGGGGTTCTAGAGCTGGGCCATTCTCACCTGATGTGACTCTCTTCCAATGGAAGGCCCACGCCTGCGGACTCCCACCAGTCTGGCTAAGACTTTTGCAAAACAGTGCTGCAGATGAAGGCTCTTCCCACCCCAATCCCCTTCCTTTCCTTTCTCATTTCTTAGGAATCAGACCTACACTGCAGAACTACACTGCAGTTTCCCTCCCCCTCCTCCTGTTTCCTTCCCCATGTATCCTTCCTGGGCCTCTCCCCCAATGACTCTCTTGTATGCTGAAATTTAATCTTGGTGCCTGCCTCTCAGAGGATCTGCACAGAAACAAACACCGACTCCTCCATTCACACATATCACAACTATGTTTGTGTATGTGTGTTGGGCATGTTTCAAGCTGTACCCTACGATGATTTTGCAGGTGGTTCATTTACATATGTGACTCACAAATTTAAAATCTCATGTTTCAAGTTCCCTCTGAAATCTAAATGCCTATCCAACTGTTTAACTGACATCTTTGCTTGTCTCAGGTTCAACAACTATTTCCCTTGTTTACTTCAGATATATCGGTTTTCTTGCTGTTTCATAAAATGCCAGAAATACTTTTAACTTTTTTTTTAACATTTGTTGCTTTCACTCCTTGGAGCTGCCTTCCCTCACATATTCTTTTCATTCAGATTTCTGCCACCTCCTCCAAGAAGACTTCCCTAACCATCTTAGCTACAAGAGCACCCCTGATTACTCAACTCCCTCTTTCCAATCTTGCTTGGTTTACTTCACAGTCTTATCACTGGTATTTTATTTAAAAAGGCATACGAGAGGACATATGTACACCTATGGATGATTCATGTTGATGTTTGACAGAAAACAACAAAATTCTGTAAAGCATTTATCCTTCAATTAAAAAATAAATAAACTTTAAAAAAATAGGAGGAGGAAAAGGCATACAGAAGTGAAAGAAAGAAAAAGGAAGGAAAAGAAAAATAATGGAAAAACTAAACTGTGTTCTTAACCTGATCATACCTATGTCAGCAAATTCAGTCAATTTAGATTCTTCCATGGATTGTTTGAATAAGTGATCTATTCACATCAACTAAAATTAAATATCTGGAAGATTTAGCAGATATTACCTGTCCATGTGTCTTCACAAAAGGGGTGAGAATAGTAATATTACCAAACTGAATATCTTAAGTATACCTGGCACTTTCAGAAATTATATGGATGTGATTTCCATGTAATTCCTAAGTAAACTGGTAAATTCCAAATTCAAGGTAAAAAATCAAAACAAATTCTTTTTTAAAAACTCTCTAATATAAATACAACTTGAGTCTATTTCCCGTAGTTCCTAACTAACTACATCAGGGAGGCCCTGGGGAAAGAAATGAACTTTTTCTTGCCCCTGACATTGTATCCACAGTCCATACAATAGATTGACAGTATAATGCCTATGGATGTGTGTAAGTTCTGGTCTAGTAATTCTATTTACTGGTCTCTGTCTCACAGAAATTGGCTCAAGCAGGTAAAGACATATGTATATGATATTCACTACCGTGTTGTTTGTAACAGTAAAAAACTTGAAGCAACTTAAAATGTTAACTAATAGAGAACTTGGCTCAAAATATTATGGTATATCTACATAACGGAATTCTTTCCAGCAGTTAAAATTATATAAAATTATATATTTCTCCTGTTCCCATTAGGGAGAAATATTTGTGATTTATTCCACGAAAAAAATGGATGTTAAAAATTTACATATATACACGAGTGTGTATATTTACATATATCTAATTATTTACTTATAAACACAGAAAAAAGGTTTGAAAATACATTGCAGTGAATATTAAATCTGTGAATAGGCACATTATGGGCTTTCAAAATCTTTTTTCATTTTTCCTAATTTTCAGCTATTTAAAATATAAGGATGCCTCAATTAAAAAAAATAGTTAAAAAAATTAAAGCAAACACAGAGTCGACATTACAGAATTACAGGTTAAGGTTATATTTGCTGACTTGGAGTGCAGAATTCATTAAACAGTATCTAGTTCAAAAAACTCTTCCATTTTACAGAAGAAGAAACTAAGACCCAGAAGGAAAATTATCTTGTACTCAGATTTACGACTCCCTTCCTCCCATCGTGTTTACACCCTGTCAGCTGCTCAGCTCACTACGAGGTTGATGTAATTGGTTGTATTGATGTGGAGGAACCCGAGGGTGATCTCATTCCACTGTTGAACTGTGGTGGAAAATTTCACAGTGAGAACAGAAGGGGTTCAATTTTGCCCTCTGAACCAATTATGCAAGACTCTGATTTACACTGTTCAGGACATCTTTTTGGATAGCAAAAGAGTTGATAGAAATTGCTAATGTAAGATTTCCTCTGACTGGGAATGTATTTAATGACTCCTACCCTCAGCAACCATTTGCAATGTTCACTGAGAGAAACGCTTGCCCTAAAAACATATTTTATTTAGACCTTGTTAATTATTTTATATGAATTCCATCTTGATGGAAGGACTAGAGCTAAAGTTGATTATAAAAATACCACACAGAACTGTCTTTTTTCTCCATATTTTTGTAGTATAAAATAATGTGCATCAGAAAGAAAGCATGCTAATAACAAAGAGTTTGAAAAATTGTTTTCTAAAAGGGCAAAAAATGCTCACAGCAAAAGCTCAGATTCCAGTTGTAAGTTCAGCACTGGAACTTATTATTAACTTATTATTGTGAAGCTAATCTTCGTTATCTTTTGATGACAGTGTCACCAAAAAGGAGGGAAAAGTAGCCTTTCAATAGAGTTTCAGGATTGTCAAAAGAATATTAAATTTTCAGTCTGAAATGGAGCATAACTCTTGCCTTTTTGCCCAATTTCCCTGTTCAGTGGTTCACCAAGAGATGATCATAACTCATGGCAATCATCACTAACCTCTTCTGTTATCTTGTGCTGGCCAAGAACCAAAAGTCACATGATCCTGTGCATCTTTATCAAAGAGTTAATGCAGAAACAAAAAAGTATTACTTTTGTCTCAAACTTCAGTGGCACTGGACATTAATAGAGTGGTTTGCACATAATGAGGAAAAAAATAATGATTGTGGGGGACAAATAACTCTTTACTATCATCTTTCTTGACAACAGCTCACTGCTGGCAAAACTATTATTTGAGAAAGTTTTGTATTTATTAGGTAAATCAGAGCCAACCTAGGATGTATTTGACAGGAGACATTCAATTTCCTCCTCAGTAGGACCTCTTATTCAATAGACGGTGGCTGAACCAATCTTTTATCCACTGCCCTCTGTGGAAAAGTGGTGTGAACTTTATTGCATTAAGTCACCAGAGCACTGAACTCTGTTGTCCTGGGTTTGTTTTTCTTTCTCTCCTTTCTTTTTTTAACCTTCTACAGAATGATTTATTTCCTCAGCAGTGTGACTCACATGTTCTGCCCTTTATCTTTCACATTATTATCTACTTTGCACAAAATATTCCAGTATGAATACTGTTGGACTCAAAATATGGTTCAAATGTCATTGCTCTTTACATCTCATTCTCTTGAAATTAAGTGACTCTGGAATATATAAGTACACTGGCACTAATTACAGAAAGAGCTGAATGAAAATTGTAATTTAAGAAGTCTTCTCTATATATTTTATTATATGCCAATAAATCTTTTCAATCAATGTAATTATGGGCGTCCCTGGTGGCTCAGATGGTAAAGAGTCCACTTGCAATACAGGAGACCCAGATTCAATTCCTGGGTCAGCAAGATTCACTGGAGAAGGTAATGGCTACCCACTCCAGTATTCTTCCCTGGAGAATTCCATGGACAAAGGAGCCTGGTGGGCTACAGTCCTTGGGGTTGCAAAGAGTCAGACAGGGCTGAGCAACTAACACTTTTTTTCAATTATGCAATATAGGATAAAGAACCTTGGAATGGAAGACAAAAGACCTGAGTTCTAGTTTCATCTGTGATTCAAAATAGCTGTGCACCTTTGAACAAGAGACTGAATATAGTTTTCTATGGTTCCTGTAACAAATCACCACAAGTTGAGCGGCCTGAAACAATACAAACTTGTTATTTCATGGTGTAGGTCTTAAGTCCAGTCAGCTTGACTGGTTTCTCTGCTCTGGGTTCCACAAAGCTGAAATCAAGGTGTTGGCCAGCCAGGACTCTTCCCTGGACACTCTGGGGAAATACATGCTTCCAAGCTCATTTGTTCTTTATAGATCATTTGCAGAATTTTGCTCCATTGTTGTAGTTACGAGGTTTCCTGCTAGCTGTCAGCCTATGGGTATTCTCAGCTTCTGGAGGTCACCTACATTTCCTAACTCTGGGTTTCCTTTATTTTCAAAGCCAGAAACATGAGTTCCTCTCAGGTTTCAAATCTCTCCTGCCTCTTCTGTTCATCCAAGTCTTTGACTCTAGCCAGGGAAGGGTTCTGCTTTTAAGCATTCTGATTAGATACGGCTCACCTAGGGAATTCAGGATAATCTCTCCATTGTTGTTGTTCAGTCACTCAGTCATGCCTGACTCTTTGCAACCCCATGGGCTGCAGAACACCAGGCTTCCCTGTCCTTCACCATCTCCTGGAGTTTGCTAAAACTCGTATCCATTGAGTTGCTGATGCCATCCAACCATCTCATCCTTGCTCATCCCCTTCTCCTCCTGCCTTCAATCTTTCCCAGCATCAGGATCTTTCCCAATGAGTTGGCTCTTCGCATCAAGTGGCCTAAGTATTGGAGCTTCAGCTTCACCATCAGTCCTTCCAGCGAATATTCAGGGCTGATTTCCTTTAAGACTGACTGGCTTAATATCCTTGCAGTCCAAGGGCCTCTCAAGAGTCTTCTCCAGAACCACAGTTTGAAAGCATCAGTTCTTCAATGCTCAGTCTTTTTAAGGTACATAAATCAAGGTAAACTGGAAGTGGTCAAACAGGAGATGACAAGAGTGAACACTGACATGTTAGCAATCAGTAAACTAAAATGGATAGGAATGGGCAAATTTAATTCAGATGACCATTATATCTACTACCGTGGGAAAGAATCCCTTAGAAGAAATGGAGTAACCATCATAATCGACAAAAGAGTCCGAAATGCAGTACTTGGATGCAATCTCAAAAACGACAGAATGATCTCTGTTCATTTCCAAGGCAAATCATTCAGTATGACAGTAATCCAAGTCTATGCCCCAACCACTAATGCCAAAGAAGCTGGAGTTGACTGGGTCTATGAAGACCTACAAGACCTTCTAGAACTAATACCAAAAAACAATGTCTGTTTTATTATAGGGGACTGGAATGCAAAAGTAGGAAGTCAAGAGATACCTGAGTGACAGGCAACTTTGGCCTTCGAATACAAAATGACGCAGGGCAAAGGCTAACAGAATCTCCCCATCTCAACGTCCAAATTGAAATACATTTGCAAAGACTGTTCTACTGTATAAGGTAACTAATTCACAGGTTCTAAGAATCAGAGTGTAGATATCTTTGGAGGCGTCAGCCATTATTCTGCCTACCTCTCATTTACCTCTCCTATAAAAGCTTCTTTACCTCTAAAAGAAGCAGGCTCAATTAAATCACTGTCTCTTCAGAGTGTGTGGAAGCCATCTTCTGGAAGACCACAATGTAAATGGGATCAGTATCTGAATATAACATTAAGTCACAATGAATCAGTCTCTTTCAAGTCTTCATAGAAACAGGGAAAAGGTCTGTTTGGTGCTAATATTTCTTTTAGACTGCTCTAATATTTGCTTATCTCCTTCCTCATTAGAGTGGAGTTTAGAAATAAAGAGACTAGAGAATGGGACTCAATCTATCTAGTTAAATTTGATAACATGATTTTGCTTTCATTGTATTCATTTAACTGTTATCTTCTGTTTATGGCAAGTTTATATTGGCTTTCCATTTATAGTACTCATAGAAATTTAACTCTAAAATCAATATATAGTATGTGAAGATAAAATGTGTCAATTTACAGAAAAATATCAAATAAATAACAGCAGGCATATAGATAAGTCATACTTTGAACATGGCGCAAGAACGAGAGAAGATGCAGACACGCTACACTAGACGGATGAACGCTTATGTTCCTTCAAGCTCCTCAAAGAGTCCATTTTACCAAGGAAAATGGGCCAAACCTTGAATAAGTACTTTTAAAGAAGAGGCTATCCACATGGCCTATGAACATATGAAAAGGGGCTTAGCTGTATTAATAATCAGGAAAATGTAAACTAGAACCACAGTGAGACACCATTACATACCCATCAAACCGACCAAATTAGAAGGTCTGACACTACCAAGTGTGGCAAGTAGGTTATAGGCACTATTATCTATAAAATAGATAACTAACAAAAACCTGCCATGTAGAGCACTGGGAACTGGACTCAAGACTCTGTAAGGGTCTATAAGGGAAAAGATTCCAAAGAAAAAAGAGTGGAGATATATATATATATATATATATATATATATATATATATACACATACACACACACACACACACACACACACACATATAGTTAACTGATTCACTTTGTTGTACATCTGGAACTAACAACATTGTGAATCAATTATATTCCAAAAATATTTTTAAGAAAAGAATGTATGGGAACAGGAATTCACATGTACTGCTAAGGAGTGCAAAGTGATACTATAGGGAGAAATTGTGAAAGACCTTGATAAGGATCGTAAGATTACTAACTTTCCTATTTAGTGCCCCCGTCCACGTTATTGCTGTCTTTCATTGTCTTTGAGGTATTTTATACTTCTGTAAACTGCATAAAACTGATGCAATACAAATTACTATTTTTCATAGAAATGCAAATTGTGTCCAGTTGGATGGCATTAACAGTTACTCAATGTATACTAACCTATTTTGCATCTATTTGTCAAATCTTTTCAGCATCTTTGATGACTATATATTTGTATGCTTTTTGGATTCTTCTTTGAACTGCCTGTGACACTAACAGTTTCCTTCATCAATTAATAAATTAAATAAACTCTTTGACATGTATTAATTTTATATTTGTATGAAAATCAAATGGTTTTATATTTAAACATATCCTTTAACAGTAAAAGCTAGAAAATAGTTGAATGTTAACAGGTAAAGATAAGCATCACCCAGAAACTCCACTATCCTGTATATCCTAGAAAAACTCTTTCCCTCATATAACAGAGGGCACATATAATACTATTGACGAAATATTATTTGGGGACTTCCTTTACAGTCCAGTGGTTAATACTCTGCACTCCTGATGCAGGGAACAAGTGTTTGATTCTTCAGGGAACTAAGATCCTGCTTGTTACATGGTGTGGCCAAAAATAAAAGAAATATTTGTAAAAGCCTAAAAAATTTAGAAAAGCCCAAATTTTTCTCCACAGAAGCAATTAATAAATTGATATATTCATATGATTGAATAACATGTAATAAAAATTAATAAAGTACAATAACATGAATGAATAAAGAACATGATATTTAGTAAGAGAATTCAGATACAAAAGAATACATATTTATAATCCATTTATGTAAGCTTCAAGAAGGAGTCTAGGGATGCACGCTTAGGTGGCAAAACTAAGCTGTCCTATTTAGTAGCCCCTTCTCCAAGTTACTGCTGTCTTTCACTGTCTTTGAGCTATTTTATAGCTCTGTAAACCTCATAAAACTGATAGCAGTACAAATTGTTCTTTTTCATAGAAATGCAAATTGTGTCCAGTTGGACACATGTATCCCTACAAGTGTCTAGGGATGCATGCTTAGTGGCAAAACTATAGAGGAAAGCAAGGTAGTGAGTATCACAGAGGTTGGAACAGTGGATGCCTCTTGGATGGGTTAATGTGGGGTTCTGGTAATGTTATATCTTGTAAGGCAGGTTGTGGGTACTTAAGAATTTGCTTCACTATCACTTTTTTAAATGTACATGTGTATTTTATACTTCCCTAAATATATCATGTATGGATGTAGGAGCTGGACCATAAAGAAAGCTGAACACACAAGAACTGATGCTTTTGAACTGTGGTGTTCGAGAAGACTCGAGAGTCCCTTGAACTACAAGGAGATCAAGTCAGTCAGTTCTAAAGGAAAAAAAAAATCCTAAAGGAGATCAATCCTGAATATTCATTGAAAGGACTGATGTTGAAGCTGAAGCTACAATATTTGGCCACCTGATGCAAAGAACTAACTCATTAGAAAACATCCTGATGCTGACAAAAATTGAAGGCAGGAGAAGGGGATGACAGAAGATGAGATGGTTGGATGGCATCACCAACTCAATGAACATGACTTTGAGCAAACTCCAGGAGTTCATGCTGCAGGACAGGGAAATGCTATGGGGTTGCAGTCTATGGGGTTGCAAAGAGTTGGACACAACTGAACGACTGAACTGAATTGAACTGAACTGAACTGAAATATATGGCATATTCTTTACCAAAAAAGCCAAACTCAGTGCATCTATTAATCCAAGTCTTTTGGATAAGTCAACAGCTAATTAAAATATTAGAACAAATGACCTCAGAGACCATCCTGTGAACCCGGAATCTGGTATTTAAAAATTACTCCTTCCTGGCAATAATGTACATCATGAGGCCAATCATAAGCTTGGGATCCAAATAACCTGCAATGCAGAAGGTCTCATAAACACTATGATCCCTACTCTGCCTTCCATAGTAAAGTGTGGGATGAAGGACAGAGTTAACAGGAAGTGTGTTAGGAACAAGTAGCGGCTGCAGCTGTGCCAGTTCTTGAGGCGGAGGAGAGCATCTCAGCAGGTTCTTAATCAAGAAAGAACAGGGGAAACGGCGGAGGTGATAGAGGACAAGGGAAGAGACACCTTGCCTTCCAGTTTGTTTTGGGGACCCAGATTTGGAACATATTCTACTGATTGAGATAATTAACTCGGTCTACAACAGTAAAGCATAAACTGGACTGTTCCATTTACTGTGCCTATTTCCTTTTCAATTCCAATTAGTTTTGGATATTATTTGCTGAAACATTAATAGATTTTTATCTTAGCTATGAATGCATTTTATAACCTGTATAACACAAATGGTGCAACACAGTACCGTGAATATACTTGTTCAAATTGGCCGGCCCTCATTTGGGTAGTTATATGAAAGAAACGGTGCTTACTAATGAAGTTTGGGCAAACTTAGATTTTAAAAAAGCATCACAATTACCACTACACCTATATATTTATCATTGTTGTTGCTGTTTATTCGCTAAGTCATGTCCAATTCTTTTGTGACCCCATGGACTACAGCCATGGGGCTATACAGGCTCCTCTGTTCATGGAATTTCCCAGGCAAGAATACTGAGTGGGTTGCCATTTCCTTCTCTAGGGGATCTTCCTGTCCCAGGCATCAAACCCACATCTCTTGCATTGGCAGGTAGGTTCTTTACCACTGAGCCACCAGTGAAGCCCTATATTTATGGTGGTGGTGGTTTAGTTGCTAAATATCCCTAAATGTGCACCTAGGTAGAAAATAATAAAGGATCTTTTAAACTTTAACATCTAAAGGCTAGTCAAAATTGCTCTGAATGTTAATAACAAATCACACAGAGCAGAGCTCTAGCTCTGTTTCAGCCCAACACTTGGGCTGAATTTGCAGAAGCTACAAATTTCCTACAATCTAGAATTTCTATTCTTTAGTTTTGACTATACTAGAAAAATTAATAATTAAGCAATCTGCAGGATAAATGAACAGCTCTACTTGAAAATCACAAAGTAGAATGTCACTATAATGAGATTATAGCCAGAACAAAAAATTATTTCTATAAATGACCATTTATCACCGCATAGAAATAACCTCCTACAAGAATAATCATCAAATTCTAAAACCACTTAATTATTCAGAACAACTTCTTAATTAGGGTGCCTAGAAACCTTTCTTTAGCTGTGTCGTCTGCCACCATAATTAATATTAATACTATTGATCCCGTGACTAGATGGTTACTACTACTAATTTGCGACAGCTTTCATTTGTCAAGTACTAACTGCATTCTAAGCCTTAGATGTGAAGGTTTGATCAAAGTAGATGAGCCACTTAAAGCAAACATCACCTCCTGGGCAGAGTTAGTTGCTGATGGTTACATATAATTTTAAAAATTGTGGATAGTTAAAATTACCCCTGAAATTCCTTTAAATCACCCATTTAACGTAGGTAATATTTTTGTCTACTAAACCATCTTAAAAAGTCAACAAAGGCAGTTTTCCCTACAGCATTGTAACTAATCACTCTCCCGTTAAATGAGATACTAGAATAATTTGGAGGGCCATGTGTCCAGGTGAAATGTGAACAGGGTGGGTTCTTTTTAACGTCCTACAGTGATAAATCTACCCTTTCTCTCTCTTCAGGCTGGATTCTGTCTGTATAATATTTGGAATCAATCAATTTACATTTCAGGGAATTTGTAAACTTAAATGTATGTGTTTGAAATGAAAGAGTATTTACATCTTTTGAGGAACCACTGGGTTTCTTTTGCAAGGTCTAATAGCTTATTCATGACTCAAGTCAAGATCTCTGGCATTAACTTGGATGGCTGGAGACCCTGGGATTTAAACCAGTGATTAATGAGTCTTTAAACGACTGGTTGCCTATGTGCAACTCCCCAGCTCAGTACTGTCTTATTTATTTATTTTTAAACACACCTCAACAATACAATAAATCTTGCAGAGAAGGCTTTAGAAACAGAAATCACCATTTAGAATATTGATTGCCATTCCCATTGCCGTGTTCTCATAATAATTATTTAGTGATTTTGAAAAGGTAAAAGATTAGGTATGCTTTGTAGACCATGACTTTGCATATGTTTCAGTCCAGGAAGAATCTCCAAGTTCTGTCTTACTCAAAACTAACAGGGGAGGAAAGCCTTGAGCTCTGGACATCAAAAAACAAACAAACAAAAAACCCTAAAAGTTTCTGTTCTAAGTTATTGGCTTTGCTTGCATGTCTTACCCTTAGTCTCAGTTTTGATCAGAGACTCCTTCCAAACTACCACCCTTTGAAGCACTCTCCTGTTGAGTGATATAACTTTTTCAAATGATTCTGCAGCATCATCCATCTTACCCTCCCAACAGCCAAATAGGACTCTCCTTATTTTACCAAAGCAGAATATATTTAGATGAAGAGATCAAGTGCCATATTCACAGTATTAGATATTATATATCTGACAGGAATCAGAACCCAAATCTAGCTTCTAGTTCTGTGTTCCTTCAGTCAAGCTGAGCCCTAGAACAAATTGGTTGCCAAGTTCTTCTCTGAGTTTCTGAAGTTATCAAGAAAAATCTCCTGAGCTGTTTTGCTCTGTTCTAGATGCATATATCCAACAGCATACCTGACCTCTACTTGGTGAATAAACATCTCACTGTTGTTGCTCATTGTTCTTTACACTAAAGGGGAAGAAAAGTTTTTCCTCTGCCCTGTTAGGCTCAGTGCTGTCAGAATTGTGAATTTTAAAATGACAGATTAACAGGAGAAAAGGCATACACACTTATTAAACTTTGTTATGCACAGAGGCATCAGAGAAAGAAATGAGTACCCAAAAAAGTGGTGAGATTCAAGAGCTTTTATACTCTGTTCACAGCTTCTTCGGTGGCTCAGATGATAAAGAATCTGCCTGTAACGCAGGAAACCCAGGTTTGATCCCTGGGTCAGGAAGATTCCCTGGAGAAGAGAATGGCAACCCACTCCAGTATTCTTGCCTGGAGAATTCCATGGACTGAGGAGCCTGGCAAGCTACAGTCCATGGGGCCACAAAGAGTTGGACATGATTGAGCAATTAATACTATATATACTATCTTAATGGGTTTGCCAGGTAGCACTAGCGGTAAAGAACCTGCCTGCCAATGCAGGAGACATAAGAGACGTCAGTTCAATTCCTGAGTCAGGAAGATCCCCTGGAGGAGGGCATGGCAACCCATTCCAGCATTCTTGTCTGGGAAATCCCATGCTCAGAGGAGCCTGGTGGGCTACAGTACATGGGGTCGCAAAGAGTCAGACATGACTGAGGCACTTAGCACTCATTCATGCAAACTCTTAATAGGGGAAAGCAAGGAACAGAAGGGCACTTCTGGAGGAACAAGTGCTTTCTTAGAAGCAAAGGGAGAAAGGGACCTTATGGAGACACAAATGACTTTTCTGTAAAGATAACGGGACCATCAGGAGAACAGATGGGATACAGGATAGTGACAGTTCGTGACAATGTCTCTCTGGGTGTGATAATAACTTCTCTCCCAGACAGAAGATTAGAGTTGAGGAGGGCATTTATGACAATTGAGTTCTTTTGGGAGGCTCTGCTTTTAGGCAGATAAGGGATTTCAGAAGCTCAGATGCCTTTAGTACAAAATAATTCTTATGCCAAAGTGGCAAATTTTGGCCTGGCATATAATGATTCCCTTCACAGCTTTTTAAAATACAGGTTTATTGAGGCTGAACTGATTCATTGCACATACTAAAAGCATGTAAGGTGTTGAATATTAGCTTGTGTGTACATGTGTGAAACCAACACCACAACTGAGATAAGAAAACGAACTTATCTGTAACCCTCCAAAGGTTCCTTGTAACCTGTTATAATCCATTTCCTTTAGAATCAAGCAACAAAATGAATTGGTCAAAAATAAATCCAGTTAAGTCACTCGCTGAAACCCACTTGAAACCCTCCAATACCTTTTCACTGTCTTTGGAATAAAATACTTATTTGTCTGAAGGCCTTAGAAGGTTGGTGGTCATCAATGGCAACCAACCTGTCTGACGTCATCCCTTTCCCTCCACTATTTTCTCCTGCCTCCATCTCCCCACTACCAACCCCCCCCCCCCCCCCCCACCAACTCCACTCTAGTATCTCCAGTTTTCTCTCAGTTTCTAGAATAAGGAAAACATATTCCTGCCTCTGTGCCTTTCTACCTATTCCTGCCTCTGGCTGTAACACTCATTCTTCGATTTTACATGACTGGCTCTTCTTCTCAATCACATCTCAGCTCAAATGCTATCAAAGAGCCATCTTAGACTTCAACATCCCTATTCCTCATCTCCAAGTCATCACTCATTCTATTTCTTTATAGCACCTCTGGGTTTGGAATTACTTATTTATATTTTTATAGGTTTATCATCTGGCTCTTCCACTGGAATGCAAACTCCTTAAGAGATATTGTTCACTCTACTCTTCTCCACTAGAACATTCTAAGTTTTCCATTCATTATCTCATTCCAAATCCATGACACCCCAATGAGAGAGGACCATTATCGTCACTGTATGAAATCAAAGAAACTGAGGCTCAGAGAGTTTAAGTAATTTTCTCATGATTGTACAGTTAAGAAATAGTAAACCCAAGTAGCCTGGGCTACAGAACCTTCACTTCAACCTCTCTGCCCATTGCCCAAACTAATTAATTTCTCGGCTCAGTCTTACATGTATTAGACAGTGTTCATAACACCCTAATTGGGTAGTTCTGGACCACTGGTAGACTTAACTTGGTAGCTTAATTTGGCTTTCTCATCTAAAAAATAGGAATCATGCAGAATGTAATTCAGAGGAAAACCATGAGGTTAAACACGGACAGGCTAACACATGTTAAATACTAGTAGGTCTGTGCTTCTTCAAGTGCAATCTCTGGACCAACAAAACCAGTACCATCTAGGAGTCATAAAAAAATGCATTTTTCAGTCTCATCACAAACCTAATGAATCAAAAATTTTAGGGGTGTGACCCAGCAATCTGTGATGTAATCTTTCTTCAGGAGACTGTATGCACAATAAGTGTGGAGAGTTATGGTTAGGGTGAGTTTTTTTAATTAGTATCTGGCACAAAATAAGTGAAAATAATGGGGGCTGTTGTTAATACAGCCAGAGAAATAGTCCAGTGGTGTTTCTCCAGGTACATTACTGATGTTTTAGCAGGATAGTTTCTTGTTACACAGGACTGTTCCTCACACGTCAATTTTCAGAATTCTTGAATCTTCGGTGCTAAACATCAGCTACAAATACTCCAAATTTTGTGACAAACAAAATATGCCTTCCCTGAATGTCCCAAAACCACATTTTGCAGGTGAGGGACTCAGTTATATCACCAGTTAAGGACCATAACTCAGTAATCAGAATGGTCCCCTGATATGCTTCCTTGTTCAGATTATAAATGGACTTTCTGTGAAAGGGAGACGTTGGTACGCAATAGAAGAAATTTGAGTGGCAAAGCAGCACTGACATTTTGGATCCTCTGAATTGCCTATTTATCAGACTCTGCAGGGAATATAAAGATGAATTAGAAATGATTTCTGCCCTCAAGGAGTTTCAGCATAATTGGAGGAGTTAAAGTAATTGCAAAAATAATTATATCACATGGAATAGTGGAAGTCTCTAAGAAATGCCAACTGATATTGGAGTTCTGAAAGAGTAACCACTAACAGCACAGGGAGCTAGGATACATTGCTTAATGAAGTTAGTATTTGAAACAGTAAATAAATGCCTTTGACGAAAAGGATTTAGATTTCCTCAGTTTAATGGGAAGTAAATAATGACACGATGTCAATCTTTATGGATAAGAAGAAACTTATGTATATGAATAAAAGAGTGAGAGATACAAAGACATGAGGCGATTATGAGTTAAAAAAATCCTTTCAGAATTAATAGTCCACTGTTTCCCAAAACAAATCAACTAAGAAAGTTCTCAAAAATGCTAGCATCATCCTAGCACCTAGCATCTACCAACTCTCCACAAATTCTTATCAATAGAGATCTCCATTTCTGCCTCCCAATCAGTGAGAGGTTCCAAAGTCTTTAATCAAATACTGCCTCCTTCATCAGAGATGGAAGGAGATACTCCCAAAGAATTCTACAAGTTTATAGGGGAGCACAAATGTTTTCAGCTTTCAAAATTCTCATGCTGTTCCTAGTCTTGGTGTTACTAGAGAATTCCCAGGGAAGGTGCGGTGGGAGGAGAGGAATGAAGACTACCTGTGATGCTCATCTGGGACACAGGGGGTCTCCTTAAGGCTTGTATGGCAAAAATTATGAGCACCATGCTAATCAATTATTAATGGCGGCCCTGAAAGGACTGTGAGGCCACAGTTAGCAAGAAAGAATGCCATAAACAATTAACAATGTCTACCATGAAAAAGTGTTAACTTGTGATTAGAAACAAAGTTTGTCCCATATAATTTCTATGCAGTGGTAAAAAAAAAAATGCTTTAAGCTATTTTGGATGGAATATTATTTAGTCAACAGGATAAATGAATCTGTGTTAAATTGGGGGCACTTGATATTGGAATTCTGTTGAAGTATTTGATTTCTATTTAGACACACAGACCTCTGAAACATTGTCTTCCATCTTAATAGCATGTCCTTTTCTCCATTTTGAATCAGACTAGCAGTAATAAGCTGTACTTTGTTAGTTCATTCATTCATTCAGACTGTCATTCACCTCTTGGTTACCTACTGCTGTGTAATAGATCTCTCCCAAACTTGGTCTGAATCAACAATAATCATGTTATTACCTCTCCTAGTTTCTAAGGCTCAGGAATTTTGGAAAGGCTCTGATGGGTGGTTTTGGTTCAGGGTTCTCATTTGGTTTCAAGTCAGATGGTGGCTGGAGGGAGGAGAGGATGGGGTTGGGGCAGCTGGGGGAAGGATGGGTACCTCATTCTCTTCATACGGTTTCAGGGCCTCTTCAAGTGGGTTAATTTGGACTGCAAAGGCAAGATGTATCACCATGTATGACTTCGTCCCTGAAGTTACACAGTATTACTTCCACAGTATCCTATTGGATATAAGCTAAAAAATGTGCCCTCCACCCCTCCAAGATTGAAGATGTGGAGGCTAATTCTCTACCTCTTGATGAAGATGTGACTAAGTTTTATTAAAAGAAAAACATGGAGGCTGGGAGATACCACTGTCATAATCTTTGGAAAATATGATCAGCTATAGTCACAAATATTTGCTGAGAACCTACGATGTGCCAGGCTACAAACATATTGAGAATATATGAAGAGGACAGACAAGGTCCTTCCTCCTGTGAGGTTTATGTCCTACTGAAGGTGAGTGAAGAGATAAAAAAAAGTACACACACCAGGAAGCTCATTTGGGACAGTGATATGTAACATAAAGAATATTTAAAAATTAGAGTAATTGGGTTTAAGGAAGCTTTTTAGAAAAGGTGGTTAGCATAGTGCTCTCTTAATCAGAGAACTTAATGGTGAGAAGAAACCAGTTACATAAACATCTTGGGCAAAAGCAGATTCTAGACAGGTGGAAGAACAAATGCATAGCATGTGAAGTAGGAAGGAGTTTGGCATGCTTGAGAAACAGCAGAATGCAGAATAGCGAGCAACAAGGAAGGTGACACAGAATGAGGTCTGAGAAGCAGACTGGGGACAGCTCAGGGAGAGCTTCAAGGGTAAGAGAAGAATGGATTTTTTTCAGTCCTCACGTAAGCTCTATGAGGGGAGATACTTACTCTACGTATTCACTTGTTGGCACCACATGACCCAGAACTCTGACACAGCTGACACTCATCAGAGATCTGTTGGACTGAGAATGAATCAAGAGCATCAAAACTCACTGAGGGAATATTTAGTGTCACACTCCCAACCCAAGGCAAGCTCCATGTGGCAGGCACATTTTCCAAGGTGAAAGAGTGGTTGAGATATCATGTCAAATCTTTAACTTAAGACTGGCTGGGCTACTCAACTGCATCTATTACCACCTAAATGAAGGTGCACAAGTGGGAATTAATTACAATACGTCTTGCCCTGCTCCTGAATAATTAAATATTTTATTGTGATGTTACAATCTGAATTTATTATCCTTTGCTGGGGAACAAAATTAAACAATAATGAGGGCTGTTAGTCTCCTCACAGTTCTGCTTGTATCCTGTATCCTATATCATTTTTACCACTTTGATTAATGAGTTTAATTTACTCTGACTGGAGTATGTGGCACTCAGTGGGGTGGGGGGGAGGTGAGACTATTAAAATCCTTTTAATTATACTAATAATGCCAAATCTGCATGTGTTAACAAGGGTGCACCATTAATTAGCTTTTGGAGGTGGTTTCTGGGAAGGTAGCAGAGTAGCTTTAAAATCGCCTCGGTGATACCAGGAGATCTATTAAGCTGACAAACAGAGTGTGACATTACATATTCCCTCACGATGAAGAGCCTTTGGTATCTCAAGGTGTAGAAAATCGCACATGATAGATGGACATATCCTTAACTTGCTGTGTGGGATGACTTCTGCTTACCCCTCCAGGTCCACTGTTCCCCCTCCTCCCTCTGCTCTCTGTCCCAGGGCTGCCCTGCATGCAACAGATCAGTGGGACTTGCAGACACTCTGCCTGTTGGTTGGATGTGGCTAATGGAAGCTCAGCAGGAGATGGGGGTATTTATTCCTTGGCTTTCCCTGGACCTACACCCACTTTAGCTCAAGACAACTCTCCTTACTCATCTTTCTCCTTCTGGTTCTGCTAACATCTTTCTATTTTGGTCCCCTTTCAATCTAGAAGAGGTAATAGCATTCCCTCCACTCCTGGCCCAGGTCCTTACACCCCTCTATGACTCTCCCAGACCCTATCCCCATCTTTGTAAATAGTGCCTTTGAAAATGGACCCTCCCTGAAATAGCCTGCTTTGAGTGTACTGTTTCCTGTTGGAACTCTAATTGCTGCCCTCTTGTTAATTCCAGTGTTTGATATATTATAATTCTGTAAAAGTTTCATTAAAATTGACTGCATCATTCAAACAGGTTTCCATATTCTGTTTTTAAGATGAGATAGGATTATATTTAAAGGATTATGCTTTTTCATATGGCCTTCCCAGGTGGCTCAGTGGTAAAGAATCCCCCTGCCAATGTAGGAGATACAAGTTTGATCCCTGGGTTGGGAAGATCACCTGGAGGATTAAATGGTAACCTCATTTCTCTGTCAATATTTGTTTTGAGAAAAACCTAGAGTATTTTGGATGGCGGGTAGGTGGGAAACAATCTTTAACAGCTGAAACAAGTGCTTCTAAAAATAAACCATTTTTTAAAAATTATATATTTCCAACATATATGAAATAAATATAATGTGGTCAACAAATTTTCTCCTGGGTCACTATTTTAAAACCGCACATCAGTTACTCTCTAAGAGATGAATCCACAGGCTTCAATGTTTATGTGAAGAAGTAAATATTAGAAATCTATATTCATACAAAAATCCATGTACAGTATACACCTGCACTTATTTAAAAAAATGTTCTTCTAGAATTCCAATTATTTGAGGAGAAATAGGTGATGAAGCTTCTTAGCACCAAATTCTAAAACTTAGTCACAAATTTCTTTTTGTGTTTGCTAGAGAGAAGTTGACACAGGAATCTCTGCGAGGAGAGTCCTTAGGCCCTGGTCTCCTTTGCCTGACCTTCCACTCTCATGCTCACAACTTTCTTCTCCTCCAGGTAAGAGGTTTCAGTGAGTTCCTTGTGTCTCAGCTGCAGGAGTGGCGAAGCCTGCTAGTCCACCCAGCACTCTTTCTCCCCTTAACACTTGCTAACCGATTTTACTGGGATTGGAAATGAATCAGGCCCCATAATGAGTTTTGGCCACTGAGATGTAAGCAGAAGTTACTGAGTAGGGTTTATGGAAAATATACTTTAAATGTATGTACCCTTGTCTTTCTACTTCCCACCTGGAAATTAATGGCTGGAACTCCAAGAACCATTTTTGAAATGTTACCCTGCAAATAGATGCCATATATAAAGTAGAAGGGGCAGGAGGAAAGGAAACACGCTAGGACATGAATGGAGTCATGGATCTGCAGCAGCAGCCCTGGGTAACTCACCACTCACTATGTCAGCAGCTCTCCTGTGGAACCCACTGTTACTGTACCTTAATGAAACACCTAAATAACACCCAGAGGAAACCACCCTGGGTACCATTTGCGCCATCCTCAAGAGGAGACTGGCTTCTTTTATGATTAAGACAAACTTCTGAAATATAGGTTTAGACAAGCTTTCACTCCTGAAGTGGGGTTAGAGTATAGACATAACCTTATTTTTGTACTACCCAGAATAGAAAATTTATCGATTCTCAGAATCCCCCTGTAAGTTTCTGTGTTTAGATCTTTCTCCAGGTTCTTGATATACTTTTTCACTCTAAGGTTTATTTCATATGATTTGTAATTTTTTCAATAGTCTTGCTAAAGATGACATACTATGTTGGATTCTTTATAGACTAGTATGTATGATTCTACTTCTTTTTGAAGTAGAAGCTCACAACCTACCCTGCTATACTGTGAATCCACGAGAGCATGGACCATGTGTATTTTTTTCCCCAAGTACCTGGTATCGCCACCTCAATAGACAAATGTTGAGACAGTGAATGAATAAGAGAAGAGGTCAATGAAAAAAAGAAAAGAAGTTAGAATAGAGAGGCTTTTTAAAGGTTGAAGCAATGAGGGAGACTATAAAAGAGAATTTAATTTTGTCCAAGTGGGGGCTAGTAGGGAAGGGGCTACTAACTGAATCCCGTGTGTTGTGGAGTGAAGAAGTTAGGAGTTTGGGGACCAGGAGACAATGTCTATGAACTCTATTTTGTCTTGTTCCAGAAGCCAAACTGGAAAAGAAGCCAAGTGTTTAATAGTTTAAGTACTTTGGGGTGACAAAGACCTCAAGCGGGAGGAATGACCTCAAGAATCCCAAACAATCTCTAAATTCCGGTTAAAGGTATTTAAGCTCATCACAATCAGAACAACAAAACCATTTTTGGTCACTCTTTAGTTAACAAATAACTCCAATCAGTAGGTAGGAAGAGTGGGGAAACGTGCACCGCGTAACTCATTTCACAACTGTGCCCATGACCTCAGCCCCTCTGGCCCCTCTGCTAAGATGTGCTAATTCCCATCAATACGGTGCTCCCAAACCTAGCACCCAGGCACCCCTGGAGAGCGTCTCTTGGGTTTGACAGTTGTGCCTTTAAGCATTCTTGCCCTTCTGGTTCCTTGTTCCGCTGGCTCAGTTATAACAAGTATTATGTAATCATTTGACCCTGAGCCAAGGACACAGGCCTGCGGAGGCCCCAGTTGATGTGGGAGCAAAGCTTTTAGCTTTGTGAGGCTGAGGGTGCTGGGCTAAGCAGTATCCTAGGGCTTACAGATGTTACTCTTGGGCAGTTATTCTGTTACATTCTTTTCCTAAGAGGTGGACAAGTCTTTGCAGATAAAGCAGTTACTTGTACACCCCAGTTTCACATGGGCTTGTTTATAACATACCACCAAAATGTGTTTCCCATGGAATTCTGAGATTCACGGGGGGCTTACGTGGTGATGGATGTGTTCCTCTTGTCTAGAGCTCTGAGCCACTCTGTGATTTGTATGAATTTGCTTTGCTCTCCGGTAATAAAATCAAATCTACAACTGGTCAGATTTTCTTTTCTTACAGAAGGAACGCTTATATTTATTATTCTGTGTCTGGTGCCAGGTAATGAGTAGACTGGCTCTAGCAGGTTGGCAGGAAGACAGACGGTGCAGTGTAAAGGACGCTGAAATAAAAGCAAGGATACCTGCATTCTGGCATTTCCTCTACCATCACCAGGTTCCTGATGCTGAGATAATGCTCAAACAACTTCTCTTTGGAGAAAATCTCCCTGGCTTCACCGCATCCTCCCGTATCTCCAGGGTTTTCACCCTTCTCCTCTCTGCTCCTGTATTTCCCTGAGTTTCACCTGATGAAGCTTTGCTTCAGATAATAAAGCAAACAAAACAACAAAGGTCTGACCTTGAAACAGTTTTAAAGCACCTACACACTGGAAGGTGGAATGAGGATATAAACATTCCCCACCCCCCGCCCCCCACCCAAAAGGAGTATTTCTCATCAGCTCCCGGTTAGAATATCACGTCTTCCATCAATACCACCCTATTTGGATAACTCTCTTTTTGTTGTTTAAGCCCAGTTGTTTCTGCATCCCCCTATTCCTTGCCTTCCCTGGTTTGTGAAGGTCAGTCATGACTAAGTTGCCATCTTAATACTGGGGGAAAGATGTTGAATGTGATTCTGGCTATTGTCCATCCTCATTCTTTACTGGCCTCCATGGAGACGCCCCCTGTTCTGCTGGTCCCTGGCGATCCTAGACAGGTGTCTGCTGAGATGCACCTGGCCCTGCCTGTTCTCTGGAGCTGGAGTCCACGACACCCTTCTGCAGCCCTCACGTGATGTTACTAGACTCAGAGCAGTAGATCAGAAGTGCATGTGACACCTATGACCGTGGCAATGAATTTGGATACTCTTTCCTTCTAATATAAATATGTTCTCCCTATTCAAAAGATGGCTTCTTATATGTTTGGCCTCTTCAACGTCCATCAACAACTCTTACCAACAGATTCTGCTTATCTGCATAGCAACAAACTCAATTTGCTTATACCTGTGAATCATGAATCTGCTTATGAGCAAGTATGTTTTGTTCATTTAAAATCTGACCCTTTATATCCACTAAGCCCTATATATGGAAGGAACAAGATTGGTAACTGTTCTTTAATAAAATGTTTAAATACTTAAACATGTTAATATTTTATTAGTAAACTTTAGAGTATATTCTACTCTAGGTGCAGATAATTATATCTATTATTGTTGCTTTTAAATAGACTAACTAGGACTTCAAAAGAAAACCTCAAGATACTTTAAGTCCTGTTTTTCAACTTGTTTTACAAAGAAAAATAGATTTCATTCGCATAATCTAGTAGTCATATTTAATTATACATATCTACATTTCAAAGAACATATTTGCCTTGAGCCAGGGAAAACAGAATCTCAACACAGTTCATATTGAATGTGTGCATCCTAGAACACCACATAGAAGCTGACATATGCATTGGAATTATTCATACCACTTGTATACTTTAGGGGATGAACACCTTGAAGATAAACTCAGAATTTTATGAATAGTAAGTCAAATCTTGATTTTCTTTTTGCAATAACTGAAAGCAGAGGGGTAAATAATTCAAAACAGCAAATAATCTAAAAATAACTTAAACTTAATTGTGAAATATGTTACACATCTAACCCATTCCAGATGCAGCTAATGACGTTTTACCCAAATTCATAGTGAAAGTGATTTAGATACTTATTAGTGTGGGGCAAGCTATGGAATCAGGTAAGAATGTCTGGAATAAGATACAAAGACAAAGTAGATTCAAAATTCAGATACAATTCCATTGCTTTTTAACTTCCCAGCAAGCCTATTATTTTAAAGAATCATACTTTTCACATCATTCTCAGAGGACAGGTCTGTTTTGTTTGTCTCAGATGTAAGCAACTCACATGTTATAAGTCACAAAATGCAGTCAAACACTTGCATTTATTTTATCAGTCCATATTCACAATTGGGCTTTCCCAAGTGGTTCAGTGGTAAAGAACCACCTGCCAATTCAGGAGACACAGGTTCAGTCCCTGGGTTGGGAAGATATCCTGGAGGAGGGCATGGCAACCTACTCATACTTCTTGCTTGGAGAATCCCATGGACAGACAGAGAAGCCTGGCAGGTTGCAGTCCACAGGGTCACAGAGTCGGACACGATGGAAGCGAAATAGCACACCGGCATGAATGCATGGATACACAATTAGCCCACCAGTATACTCAACCAAATTTGACAATTTGGACTTGACCGAAATGACCTACAGTTTCCCAACTTCGTGTTACATGACTTTCTTTGCCAGACACACTTCCTCTGCTCTTGTCACAGAATTCAAATCAGGAGGGTATGACAGAAATGGTTTTTGAGGTTTGAAGTCTGACAGAAATTACAAAAAAAAAAAATAAAAACAAACCCAGCAATAGCAACCAATAATAATTGAGCATGCCTTTCTCACTCCTCGGACGTCTTGGAGGCTGCTCTTGGTTGGGGGTGTCCCTCACCTAAGGCAGGATGATGGTGGCCACAAAGAAAATGAAAAAGTCACTGGAGTCAATCAACCCTAGGCTCCAACTGCTTACGAAAAGTGGAAAGTATGTGCTGGGGTACAAGCAGACTGAGAATGAGCAGACAAGGCAAAGCGAAACTGGTTATACTCGCCGACAACTGCCCAGCCTTGAGGAAATCTGATATAGAGTATTACGCCATGTTGGCCAACACTGGTGTCCATCACTACTGTAGCAATAATGTTGAACTGGGCACAGCATGTGGAAATATTACAGAGTATGCACACTGGCTATCATTGATCCAGGCGATTCTGATATCATTAGAAGCACGCCAGAACAGACTGGTGAAAAGTAAATCATGTACAATTTTCCTTAATAAAACTGACTGGAGATGGTTTTTCAAAAAAAATAATAATAATTGAGCCCTTCCTCTATGACAATAATCACAGCAAGAGTCCGACATGTGTCCTCCCGTGACACTTTGAATTGCGTTAAGGTTTGGAAACTGTCAGAAATATTTAAGGCCCTGCAGAGCAAAGACAAACTGAGCTTGTCTCAAAACACCAAAAAGTACGCGACACTCTTATACTCTGGGAAATCAAAGACTCAGAGCAAGGCAGGAAGAGAAATAATGATGTTAACAAAAAGAGCTAAAGTAAATAAATAAGGTGCGATTTATAAGCTCTCACTGTCTTCCACATTTGCCTTGTTTTGTGATATCATGCCAGTACTAAAGCGTGTTTTACAAACCTTACAGTCAACATAAGCATTGAAATTAAGAGTAACACACTTCAGATGGATTAAGCTCAGTTTTGAGGCACAACAACTGACAATAAAGTCTTTGTTTCTTTATACTGGACATTGAAAAACATACAACAAAAGGATCTGTAACTGATAAGCGAAGACAGAAGACAGTCGCTAAATTTTGCTAGAGACCACTGCCACTTGTCCTACCTTTATTGTCATAGTGTTTTGCTTATTCTTTCACCATGAATGTCTTTCTACATTGTAGGTATACTGTGCATGTCTGTCTTAATCTCTCTACTAAACTCTAGCCAATTTAAGCTAAGAGATGGATTTATTTCTCCCTGAGAAAAAATAATGCCCAAGAAGTTAGCCCAGTGCCCTCCACATGATAGAATCTCAGTAACTACCTCTTGAACTGCACTTTGCCTGACGATCAGAGCGACATGAAACATGTAACAGTCGTTTAAGAAACGGGGTAGCCTAATGGTCTACAGCAAACTGCCTGCATTCAAATCCTGGCTCTGACACTTAAAGCTGTTTAATCTTGTATAAATATCCCTTTGCCTCATTTTCTTCATAAGGAGAATTGTAAAAATGCTACTGAGTATTAAAAATGTCAATATATATATAATACTTCAAACATGCCTGGCATACATGTAATTATTACTATTATATCATTCTTAATTTAGTTGTCCATGAAAATTATATTGGATTGAGGTTCCAAAGGAAGAGGAGACAATAAAAATGTTTCGTGCATCATGAAGGCTATTGTTTGCAAGAGATTACAAATTATAAATCTTCCTCTTTCTTCTGTTTAAGGTAAAATATGGGCAACCCACTATGGAAATGTCATCTCCTACTCTCTACACAGAGAGTTCCTAATTCATCCCCCTCTAAAATACTCATTACTTAAGCACATTAAACAGACAGAACTTGTGGAAAAAGGACAAAGTATGTTTTGCTTCTCAAGATGACTGTTTTTGTTGGGTGTTTCTTCTGATTTCAACTTCAGTTTGGGCTCCAAGAGCCAGGAAAGTTTTGTGGTTGGTGTCTGATAAATGACAGAAAATAAATACAGTGGATAATCTATCTCACCAGGCAGCAGAGAACCAAGACAATTTAATAAGGCCTCAGCCTGGCTGATTAACAGTCTATAAATCACTATTTTGCTTCTTTTGCTGATGAGGAATAAGATGCTAGCATCACTTTGAGAAGCCAAAGAATAGCAGGTGTTCCACAAACAGGTCAATGTGACTTTCTTCATCAAGACTCTTCCCTCGTCTATCCTTGTCTCTCCTAAGCTCCCATTTTACTACACTTCTTAACATCTTTGAGGATCACCGAGGTGTCCAAAGGACCAAGTTCATCCTTCTTCTCTAACTCCTCCTTGACTAAAGGCCTTGCTCAGCTTAAACAGTTAATTTACTGTAAATATTCCTTAGTGGAGCTCTTAACATACTGCACTAAATCTTTAGCAGATCAAGCAGACCGAAAAAATAAGGATACAGAAAAAAGGAGAAACAATAAATAATTTTGGTTTTATAGCTATGCATTAAAATTTAGTCCCTAAAGAGACTGCACATTTTTATAAGGCCACAAAGAAGGACATCTCAACAAAATCCTCAAATAAATTGTTCATGTTTTTCAGATTAGCAGAGAGGAAAGTAGGTAACAGAGGCCAGGGTGATTAAATTTTGAAAGGGCCTGCCTATGTCAGGGTAGAGCAAAGTCCCCCAAAACAGTGCTTGGGAAGTGAGAATGAATGTATGATATAATCAATAGTTTATGGAGGAGGACAACGGCAAGATGGCAACATCATTTGATTATCTTCCCTATGAGTCTTGGGGACAAAGATTAATGTTTCAGTTGCAAAGTTCCTGTTATTTTCTCTAGCATCTATTCATCTTAGTTTTAATAAACATTGTATCAATATATTACTTTAAAAACTGGTAAAAGGTGCCACTTTAGGCAAGTTTACTCTAGTGGAACTCTTGGTCCACCAGCCCTTCCACTTCCAGCCATGAATCTGGGTCACTTCTAAAAATTCTGAGAGAAGAGGAAGAAGGCAAAACACATCTAAGAGCTGGGTTGGCAGACTCATGGAAATGAAATATTGCTGAGCAGAGCTATTTGGTAATTACAGGCCATTCAAATACTTCCTCTCAGCCCTGGAAAAGTGACAATGATTAAGTCGGGGTTTGCCCTCAATGTGGTAGAAAAGAAAAGAGAAAGCAAAAACAAAAAAACAAGGAAATACAATCTAATCCAGAAATGGTTATAGAAATAGTACAGGACCAGGAAGGGAATGACAGTTAGTGGGGAATAAGAGGTAGGGAAAGGGGTTATGAGGGATACAGAAAAGAGGCAACGTTTTAGCTGGTCCAGGGAGAGAAGGGTAATAAGACGGTCCTGACTGAGGGCGTTAAGTCATGCAAACAAGAAAGAACACAGTCCATGGACAGTTTGGGGAACTCTAAGGACCTCCAAAGTGAGTAACTCAGCAATCAGTGATAGTATGGCATATTTTTTATTAAAAGAATATATATATTCACATATATAATGTTTATCCTAATGCTTCTATAATACTCAGAGGAAACAACCTAAACCCTTTCTCTTAACATATCTCAGCAAAAGCAATCTGCTTCTAAGACTGTTTTTTTTCCAAACTCAATGGTAGAAACATCACATATATACCAAAACTCTTCAAGTTTATTTAGGAGAGGGAGCCTTTGTTTTCCTCTCCTGTTTATCGTAACATTCCTAGTTGTGTCCTTTTATCTCATGAAAGGAAACGTCTTGTGCTGATAAAAGTAATACATGTGCTGTGCTGTGGTTGGTTGCTTGGCCCTGCCCGACTTTCTGCGACCACATGGACTGCAGGCCACCAGCCTCCTCTGTCCGTGGGATTCTCCAGGCAAGAATACTAGATTGGGTTGCTATGTCCTCCTCCAGAGGATCTTCCCAACCCAGGGATCAATTCCAGGTCTCCCACACTGCAGGCAGATTCTTTACCATCTGAGCCACTAGGGAAGTGCAAAATAATTTGTAGTTTCTAGGAAAATATAGCATAAAATAAAAAAAATAAAACCTAGAGTCAGTCATGTCTTTATCACCCAAAGATAATCACTCTTAATATCATGGTATATATCATCAAATGTTATTTTCTGTATAAACTTCATGTATTTATTTTTAAAACTTAAAAATCATAAACATTAAACATACATATGTAAGAACCTTTTATGTCCTATCATCACTGCACTGTCTTCCACAATATTATTAATTTTGCATAGGGTTTTACAGTACAGGGCTTCCCTTGTGGCTCAGCTGGTAAAAAATCTGCCTGCAGTGCAGGAGACCTGGGTTCAATTCCTGGTTTGAGAAGATCCCCTAGAGCAGGGAAAGGCTACCCACTCCAGTATTCTGTTTTCAGTATTCCATTAACCTGTTCATGACCATCTCAGAATGCTTCCACCTTTCACTGCCTTTGACCACTTTTTGACAAATGAGAACTTCTGCGGCCTTCCTCTTCTTGGATGTAAAACCTCTCAGGGTCTACGAATGTAAGGCAGTCTGGGCCTCCTCTGTAGGGGACCTAAGAAATTAGTCTACTTTAACTGAGCCTGCGGAACGTGAATGTGGAGCGCGGGAGCTTTCACTGCATGACAAGCATTGTCTGTGAGCAAAGAGGCTGTAACTGGCATATGTGATCTACCGACTAAAGTGTCTTAAGGTGGGGAAAACCCCTCCCTATCAACCGATTCTTTCTTTCTTTTCATACAAAAAAATATAGGCTTTCTGGCTGGGCATGGTGCTCCTTTGATCTGATTTTTATTACATGGCAGCTGCTGGCTTTTCTGAACTATAAATGCCTGTGACTCTTTCCCCAGCAGTAAGATAACCATTGTCCTCTGGGAAACTTTAAAAAGAAATTCAGATTATATGAAGAGCAGTGTGAAGCAATACTTGGCTATAAGAATCCTCTTACTAGCTAAAGCATTTCAGAAAATGCTAAGCTGAGTTAAAACAACCTGAGCAGAGTTAAATAAATAATGATAGCTATGAGAGAGACAGGCTAGAGGCATGTCATCTCAGCTCACTCAGAAAAGAGAGGAAATGTTGCTCATAGGAAAAAGACTCCTATATTAAGAAAATTTAAATTAAAGAAGAGAAAAATGTATGAAGTTGGAAGAGTATGCTTGGAAAAGAGGATATATAATTTTAAACAATGTTACACAATGGGGTCTGATGAATGGGAGCAGATGCAATTGTGTGAACAGCTCTGGGTTAGACCAGGGATCTGCAAACTTCCTCCTAAGAGCTAGATAGTAAGTATTTTAGGTTTGACAGGTCAGACAATCTCTCTCCCTAGACTACTCAACTCGTCGTTATAAGAAAAAATAGCTGTCTCCATGTTCCAATAAAGCTCTATTTATAAAATTTGATGGCAAGGTGGAGACTGCCCATGGGCCATAATTTTTAGACCTTTGGTTTAAATGATCAAAATGTTGCAGCTCTCAACCTTCCTTTCCTTTCTCTATGAAATGGAAATCATATTTTCTCAGTTTTAGTTGTTATAAGAGTTAATTGGGGCTTCCCAGGTGGTGCAGTGGTAAAGAATCCGCCTGCCAGTGCAGGAGATACAAGAGATGTGGGTTCAATCCCTGGGTTAGGAAGATCCCCTGGAGAAGGAAATGGCAACCTATTCTGGTGTTCTTGCCTGGAAAATTCCAAGGATAGAGGAGCCTGGTGGGCTGCAGTCTAGGAGCTCACAAAAAGCTGGACACAATTGAGCGCACGCACACACATACACACACACATGGATTAATTAACAATCATGAGAGATCCCAATCTAGCACCTGGCCCCAAATTTACACTCAAATGTTAACCAGCAGCCTCCCCACCCCCACACAGACCTTTTCCAAGTTAGTGATCATTATTCACAAGGGAGCATTGTCTCAGATAATTACACATACAAATTAAAGACAGAAAAGCAAGGAGAACAGAGTGACATGATAAATAGAAGGCAGTTATTGATTTTGGTTGTGGTTTTTCTATACATACAACTCCAGACAAATCACTGAAAAGCACTGTCTTGCAAATTGAAGAAATAGAGCAAAGTGCAACTGCAAAAACAAGTTGAATCTAGTTGATATATAATTTCCATAAAAATAAGTCTGTTTCCTCCTTGTCTTTTTGAGCTTTTCTTTTATATATATATAATTAGAGAATAATTACAATAGTGTGGTGGTTTTTGCCGTACATCAACATGAACTGGCATTAGGTATACGTATGTTCCCTCCCTCTTGAACTTCCCTGCCACTGCCTTTCCTATCTTACCCCTCTAGGTTGTCACAGAGCACTAGCTTTGGGTTTCTTGCGTCCTACATCAAACTCCCACTGGCTAGCTATCTATTTTCCATATGGTAATATATACATTTCAATGCAATTCTCTCATTATCCCACCCTCTCTTTCCCTGACTGTGTCCAAAATGTCTCTGCCTCCTTTGCTGCCCTGCAGGTAGGATCATCAGTACCATCTTTCTAGACTCCATATATACGTGTTAATATATGATATTTGTCTTTCTCTTTCTGACTTACTTCACTCTGTACACAAACCTTTAAAAATATGCTCAAGAAATGGAATTTCTTGGTATGGAGGAAAAGTGTAAAATATTTTATTTAAGATTATTAATTTTAGTCAGAATAACACCTTTAATTTCAATTGGAAGTGGAGTCACAATAGTTTTACTTTAGGATGTTCTTGACTGCCTCTCTAGAGAGCACCACTACAGAGTTTTTGAAATGCTTTTAAATGAGATCATTTTATTTTACATGAGGTTCCTTGTAAAAATTATTGTCTTTCTGTACATCTAATTAAAATAAAGATGTAATAAAGAATTTACCATTTTAATTAAGGCATATTTTTTAAAGCAATTACTGTGTCATTTATAATTCTTTAACCGACTTTCTTGCACAAAATGAATAACATTTTTACACCATGAAGAATCAATACACATTACTCACTTACATTAACAAAGCTACACAACCCAAATGAGTCTTCACTAAATTATTTCTCCTGTAAACTAGAGGAGTTTGGAGAATCAAGAGCTATTAATAACCTAGTGGAACTTCATTTAAAAGGGAGAAATTTTATCCAGGACTAGATACTTGTATCAGAGCATTTAATTGCAGAACTAAGTAATATCACATGGAAACAGATTAATAAATTCCATAAGAAGAACTGAGGAAAGACAGCTACCATGAAGGTTTTACAGTATAAATGATTCACTACTCTATTTGAAACATTACCATCTTACATTTTTGTCATGAATTTGTGATTAAGGTTTTCCCACCACCACTCTTTTCCCTGTCCTGCTCCCTTCCCCAACACACACGTCTGGGTTGCCTTTAACAAATGGGCGTCCAGGGGACATGGAGACCAGTGACTTTACAATGCAATCATTAGGGCAATCTTAAGGAGTGTGTTTTCAGAGGTTAGTATTTTCTATAATTTCTTCTAATATTATTATTGTAGGAAAATCTAGAAAAGACAAAACTAAAAATACTCAAGAAAATTTTTTGGTATTTCTTTTTGTATTGTTTAGTTGTTTTAGTAAAAAGAAGAAGGCTATGCTGTAAAAAAAAATCATTAAGAGGGAAAAAATATATGGCACTTTTAATTTTATCCACTTTACCCCCAGTTGATAATGTAGAGGCTGATGTGGACCCCTCTACATAAAATCAAAAGGCCCAAGGTCACACAATATCCAGTCCCCCTGGGGAAGAACTGTGTAAGGGACTGAATGAGCAAATGCGTAAGTGCAATAGTGACTTTGGGTCCTTGTTCTGTCTGAGTTGTTTTCTGAGCCCATCAAGGTAACAGATGTTAGAAAGGACATTAACCCAAGTTCTTGTTGGGTCATTTGGTAAAGCCCTCAGTCAGCATGGTCAGTTTTGATGAATGGTAAGTAATGATGATGAAATTAAGACCAGTAGTAAAGCCAACAAATCATCAAGCCAGACTGTGAACTTACGGATAAGTGAGCTGGTCCTGGGGCCTTGTGACCAACTTGCTCCAGCAGTATTATAAGAATTTAGATAGCATTTGTGAATTGTGCACCAGATTTTCAAGAAAAATTATTAGCTGGCAGATCTGTGGTAAATTATCTCAGTTCTCACAACTAGGCCAGAAAGAAGCCTACGGGGGTGGAGGGGAGTGGACGGGTCCACAGCCACCTGGCCTTTAAAAGATTTACTGAAAATATAAATTATCCATAATTTTTCTCAGAACTATTTGGTTTTCTTTTTTAATATTTAAAATTTTTATCCATCAGAAATAAGTAGTATTAAGTTCTTGATATAGCAGAGTACATGTATAATTTATAATAAAATTAACTTCAATGACCCTCAAGGAAATGTTTTTCAGTACCCCTCCTACCATGGCTACTACAATCAATTCTTTTGTTCTCAGAAGGACATGAATTTATATTTCACAGAAGAAACACAAATAATTGACACACTTATGGAAATATTTAGATATTTATTAGCAATGCAAAAAAATTGCTTTGTTCATTAGTTAAAATAAAAAAAACAACAACAATGCTGACTTGGGTATGTTGAGACAGGTACTCTTATCCTGAATAGTGGGAATGTGAATTATTTTCTGTAAAGCAATCTGGCAATATATTGCCAAAGCTTAGAAAAGTTAATAGTCTCTGATCTAGTAATTTCATTTTAGAAAATCTACCCTATGAAAGTAGTGGCTTGGTATTAATATTTTGACAAAGAAGTTTGTGGATATTCATCTCAGAGTTATTCTTGGTAGTAAAATATTACCAAAAATATCTCTCAACAAAAATCTGATTAAACTATCATATATTTACCCCTGGGGTGTTACACAGCTACTCTGATGGTGTTTTTGAAGCATTTTTAATAACATGGGACAACTGTTTTAATATGATGGTGAATAAAAAATAGCATATATACTTTCATCTTCAGTAGGCACAGAAAAACGACTTGAAGGAAATATACTATATTATCAATTACTTCTTGAGAGGTAAAATTATGGTTAATATTTATTTTCTGCTTTATATTTTTCTGCATTCATTTTTACCACAATGACAATGGATTTTTATTTTAATTATATGTATGCTGGTGTGCAGGTGTGTCTGACTCTTTACAACCCCATGGACTGTAGCCTTCCAGTCTCCTTTGTTCAAGGAATTTTCTTGGCAAGAATATTGGAGCAGGTTCCCATTTCCTACTCCAGAGGGTCTTTCCAACCCAGGGACCAAACTCTTGTCTTTTAAGTCTCCTGAATTGTCAGGCAGATTCTTTACCACTGTACCACCTGGGAAGCCCCATTTTAATTACAAGGAAGAACTACAATATAAATATTCTGGGTCTCAAACTGAACAAAAAAAAAGCAACGTTACTTACCAAAAAATCAGCTTAACCACAGCTTTTCCTCTCTTGGTCTGTTACATGTAACATTATTACTGTTTTGCTGCCAAATCCAGCATTATTTCTCTCATTAATAACTTGATGAATATGAAATGAGTTTATAAACTAATTATGTAAAACTCATTACTGCCTAACAGACATAAAAATAACATTAACTCAGAAAAGCATCTATTTTGCACTGACAACCCTGATGATCAAACGGCCTAGAAAAATGAAGCTCCCATCATTTAAATTTGCCAAATCTCACCAGAAACTTAGTCACTTCATCATCAAGCAATATGGTCTCTTGGTTGGTTAAGATCATTAAACTTATTGAGAAAAGACTGGTTTTACCTAAAGGGGTCTAGAAGTTCAAGAACACAAATATATTTATATTCTGATCATTTGGAATTGGACTGACGACCTCAGTAAAGAACAACAAACTCTGGAAAGCATAATAATCTATTTATATGGCTGAGTACAGAAAAAATAATGGTTTATTCTGGTTAGTTCTAGATTTTAATTTGCTATGAAATCTTAGCAAATTTATTTGAAGTGACCCTAAAGTATGCCAGAGACTTACTATAAAAAGTATTCCTTCTAGCAATATTTATACTGATGAAAATAGGAGAACGTTTATCTAATAATTGACCTTTTAAAATATACATTATGTTTTTATATAATGAAAACTTATGCAATCATTAAAAAAAGATGTTGAGTGAGTGAAATGCAAAAATGGAAGCAACATACACTAAGTAAAGATTGACATCTTTATGCATATAATATATATACATGTATGCATAATTTTCCCATTCTTTTTTCTATCAATATAACTCCATATATATAGACAGATAAAGCAAAATTTTGCCCCAAATATCATCTCTAGATAATAGTATCATAGTTTTCTTTTCTTCCTTTTTATTTTCTCTTGTTTCCAATTTACTTGTGACAAAAAAAATGACCCCAAAAACTTTGCAGTCTTCTCATCCATGAACCCATTAAATAAATTATATTAATAATAAAAACAGAACTTTAATATGAATCAAACCATTGTAAATGAGGCTAATTCTCAGTAATCTTGAAGTATTTATTTATACAACTGGTGACAAAAAGCTATTTTAAAACTCTTGGCAGTTTTTCTGTTAGTGTTAGAATATTGCTCTTCCATATAGAGGAAGGGGAGTATCAGCCCTTCAAAGAGACTTTTGATTAAGCAAAAGTGAAACCTTAATGGAGTGGCCAGGACCTAAAATGAGATCAGGAGGAATTAAAGTACTCTGCATGACCCTGCAAAAGTGTATGCTCCTTCTGTGTCTTTTTGTCCCTCTGAGATTCTGTTTTCCTGAGAGGTAAGCACAGAATGCACAGAAAGGGGTAGTGAGGGTGGAAAGTTTCTCTTTGCTAGTGGGAAGGACAAAGCCATAGTGTGGTTATCTCAGAGGCTTCAGGATACCGAGGTTCCAAATATGGAGTGCCGGGCCTGCCGGCAAAAGGAACAGGTCGAGGACGCAATCACCAGAGCACCTGAGAAATAAAAGACTAGGAAAGATGGGGTTGAGAGGGACGGAGTCAGCTTGTGACTGATTCCGACGACTTTATTGAGGGGTAACATACATACATATACTAACAGGATTCACCAAATTTTAGATCAAAGACTTGCATACGTGCAGAACTGCAGACACTAGTTTTAGCTCAGGAGTTTTATCTTAACTCCAGCAGAGCATGGCACCAGCGTCTTACAATCAGGTAAAGACTACCTAGACATAAGCCATTCACAGGAGCCCGATAATCTTATCAGAGTCAGGAAAATGGGCAAATGGTGGCTGCAGCGATTTCCTTGAGGGAGCTGAGAAAGGCCAATTTGCACTTTAACAAATCAGGGGTGGCGGGACAGAAAGGGACCTCTTAGATCTCTCTCAGGGCCGAGAAGGGGCCTGAGCAGTCAGGCCGGCTCCCCGCAATGCAGAACACAATCCGTGGGAGAGATGATCAGAAAATTTCCTATAAAGTCTTGGCTTTCCACTTTCCACAACTTGTAATCTATGCTGAAATGTAAGACATGTAATAAATAACTCCTTGTCAAGGACTATTAATGAGCTAAATTTGCAGAGGCCTGATGTTATAGAAATAACCTGAAGGATTAAAAATCACTTATATTTAGAGGGCAAGGCAGAAAAATGTGCCTCTTTTACTCTTCATCATCTGATATTATCTCCTAAATAAGGTATTATAGAAACATGTTTAGCCACAAGTAATAGAAAACCCAATTAAGAGTGGCTTAGGCAGGACAGACACACAGTATTCCATGGAACGATAGGGCAGCTACTGACACTGGTCTCCATATTCAATGAGGTGACAAGAAACTCTGTCTCATCCTCTCTTTCCATTCTGTCATCCACAGCATGCTAGGGTTTTGGCCTTGAATTTGCTGCCTCATAATTATATTACAAGGTGGCTGCCAGATCCTGACATTATACTTGCATTCAAAGACAGAATAAAAGGGAAAGATACAAGAGCAAAAATTTCCCCAGAACTTCCATCCTTACCACCAGCGACTTTCTATCAGATCTGTCACACAGACACCCTTGGCTGAAAGAATGGCTGAGAAACTATTTCATTTTTTCCAACCCTTCAGGCAGGTGTGTCAAGGACAGTAGGCTTCAAAGTGACTCTTTATAGCCAAGCAAAGTCTCTCTCACTTCTTGCGGCTTTCACATTTACACAACAATTTTTCTGACATTTCTGCTTGCTCCTTTGGTTGCTCCCCAAAACTGTTATAGAACATCTCTATTTTTCCATTTTGTCTGAGAAGTCCAGGTATAACAACACATAAACTTCAGTTAACTTGGAATCTTTAAACACAATGACAAATTTACTGATGATTTTGTAAATCAGAAAGTGCAAAAGGGCAGACAAAGCCCCTGGACAAGATAACATCAAAAGCTTTCTTTCTGCCATGGCAATGGGAAGATTAGAGGATGGAGCACTGCCTAATTGCAACATCAGGCCAATATTATGTTTTATCGGTATCTCTTGTTCTATTTACCTAAGAGGACATCTGCTAGAGAAATGATTCCTGGTTTTGGAAACAACAAATACTCAAGGGTTAGTCTATAACCAGTGTTTTTAACTTCTTTTTCCTTATTGTCCTCCTGAGAACCTTTTTACATATCTATTTTTTCTTAATTGCCTCCCCCATTAATTAATAGGCAAATGTACTGATTATCTGTTCATGTACTCTGTATATCTGCATATTATACACAAAGAGAGTAAGTTTTTTTTTAGCCCCCTCCAACTATGAACCAATTTTTGCTCCCCTGAGGATACTACTGTTCCCACAGAGAATGCATGTTTATATCATAAAGAATTCTATTTAGGAGAGGTGAAAGGAGAGAATTAACAGAATCATCTGAACTGATTCTTGGAGGATGGAAAGAACTTGGTCCAAGTTTATGGTCCAACAGATGGGACAGTTGGATTATAAAGAAGGCTGAGTGCCAAAAAATTGATGCTTTTGATTTCTGGTGTTAGAGAAGACTCTCAAGAGTCTCCCAAGAGACTCTCAAGTCTCTTGGACAGCAAGGAGATCGAACCAGTCAATCCTAAAGAAAATCAACCCTGAATATACATGGGAAGGGCTGAAGCTGAAGTTCCAGTACTTTGGTCACCTGATGGGAAGAGTCAACTCATTGGAAAAGACCCTGATGCTGGGAAAGACAGAAGGCAAAAGGAGAAGGGGGCGGCAGAGGATGAGATGGTTGGATGGAATCACTGACTCATTGGACACATACATGAGTTTGAGCAAACTTCAGAAGATAGTGAAAGACAAAGACGCCTGGAGTGCTGCAATCCATGGGGCCACCAAGAGTCAGGAGAGACTCAGCAACTGAACAGCAACAATCCTCAAAGATATGGAAACTCTCAGGTTGTATCCTCGGGAATCTCAGTGTCAGGCTTCATAGTATAAACTGTGACAAGTGACGAATTCACTAAAGGGAAAGGAAATCATCAAGTAGTGGTGATTTGGTTGATGATTTCTGGTTTGACTGGTCACCTTCATTTTTTTACTTCTCAAAACACTTGCTTCCAAGTTAGAATAAAATTCTACATTAATGATCCTTTCTAGTGCAGATAAGTATCACTCTTAGTCCCTACTGGACAAAAAGAATTTAACCTGTATGGATAAACAATGACTGGGTACCTACTGAAGCAGCACTTGAAGACCTAAGAGTGCTATAAAAAATGTCTGAGTCAGGAGAAGTCTATATGAATTATCAAATGGTAACCTCTCCCCTGAGCTTCTTACCTCAAAGAAAACACCTAGAAGCTTAGGCGTGAATAAAAGTTGCTTTGTATTGTACTTTTCCTTCTGGTCATAATTAATTTTGTTGACACAAATACACAAGAGGTTAAAAAAGAGGAAGGGCACCATACTGGTGAGAAGACCAATATATTTTTGCCTAATATACCAGAGAAATACACCCAAGCCACTTGGCCATGTGAAAGCAAATTTTCTAAACCTCCAAGGTCAGGAAGACCTCTGTTAAAAACAAACTAAAAAGCTATTGCATGAATGCAAATACACCCGGATCACATTATACATTTAATTTAACCAAGCTTTCAGACAAAATTATGTAATAAAAATGAACGTGAAACTCATAAAGACCACTTTCATTTGCTTTCTCTGGTATTATTTTATCCCCCTTAGAATAACTCCCACTTTGAGAAACACACACACTCACAGAACAGGATAACTTCATGAGGTGTGCTTTAAAACTAAAAGTGAAATCTGTCTTGGGAGGGGTCAGTTAACACATTACAGATAGATACATTTTTTTTCTGTCTTTGGGGTGATAGATCAATAAATTTAAAAAGAGGAAACCTAGGCCGGTTTTCTTTTTCTCGTCCATTAAATATATATATGACTCTGGCTGTTTCAAATAAATTTAGAATTATCCTATTGTATTGATTGATCCTTTTTTCTCTTCTGAGGGAAACAAATCTGTGTAATGACTGTGCCATTCAAAACTCTGAAGCACCCAGCTCCTTCTTCCCAACAAAAAGAGGAAACCATTAAATAAGATGCAATATCTTTTTACCAGAATGCAACACTTGCAAATAGGGATACAAGTTAAAATTTCTTAAGTCAAAAGGAGGATTTTCCTAAGTTCACTTTGATAGCTTGGAGTGGATCCCAGGTGAAAGATATTAGCAGAAAAAGTGGTGAAATCCTAATTAAGCCTGTAGTTTAGCTAATATAAATGTAGCAAAGTTAACTTTAGATGGGTCAGATGTTACCATTTTAGAGGAAACTGAATTAAAGCTATGTAGGAACCAGTGTATTATCCTCATGACTTTTCTGTAAATCTTTTGAAAAATTATGCCCAAATAAAAAGTTTATCTAAAAAAGACTTTCCTCCAGTTTCCCAAACCAAGAGACTCTCCTTAATATTCCCTGGCGAGCACCATCTTTTCCGGTCACCTGAATACATCAGGAATTATTTTGCTCTTTTATCTTTTAGTACACAGCATCATTTAATACATGCTTACTGCATTCAAGTCTACAAAATGGAACAGAAAAGTTGCTCTAGACTTAGAGGTGGGAATTCTGGATTTGGATTCTTCATGAGCTGTGAGATCCTGTGCATGTCTTGTAACCCCATAGTGGCTCTTCCCCTCCACTTGAAATCTTCTCAGGGCAGGAACCCACCTGTGCTTGTATCTGGACCTTTAGTAACCCACCCAGAGGAAAAAGGGTCAAGAGGGAGTTCTAGAGTCAAACTTAGTTTACACTTCCAGCTCATACACTAACCAGGTGTGTGATTTTGGGGCAAAATGTTTAACATTTCTGAGTTTCCATTTCCTCACTTGTGAAATGAACTGTTGAGATAATCGAATACGGTGATAACTGCAGAGCAAAGGTTAGCCTGCCTCTTCTACAACACAGAGCAATTCACAAGGCTGTTGTTATTCTCAACTTTGAAATACTCTTCTCGTATGTATCATGTGTGAAATTCCCTTAAATGTATTTCAAATATTACTTATTTTATCATCCTGACAATTATATGGGTTAAGTACTACTATTATGGTTATTATTAGTTATCATCATCCCATTCTACAGATGAGGAAATAGAGGTGTAGAGACGTTAACCTGCTTGCCAAGCTCATAAACACACGAAGTGGAAGGACTGAGACTTGTACCCACATGGCTGGCTCCAGGGTGTCGAGTTCTCAAACACTAAGCTATCATAGAACAGTCTGAATGGAGACCCTTGGGATCAGATACTGTCTGCCTTCACTGGGGCATCCTGAGACTGCCCAGGAGGTGCTCGAACACACGGGGACAGGCTGGGGGAAGCACAGCAGCCTCTGGAGAGACAGGAGCCCATCTGTCTCTCAGCATCCTGACATTCACCAAGGCCCGCCCACATCTTGGTCCACTGTGTTTCAAATGTTTGATTCTCATTCAAGTCTCAAAACCATCCTGTAAGTTGAACCAAAACACTTTCTTTTTCTGCCTGGAGAAATCAGAAGACACAGAGAGAGTGCTTCACTTCTCAACGTTACAGAAGGGCGGCCAGGATCAGAACCCCGGGACTCCCGCTTTCAAAAATCAGGATTTTTCCAGTATGTTTGCAGGTTCCCAAATGAGATCATTGTTGGGTCTGCATTTTTTCACAGAGTGGCTCCTTCCTTCACTTGTTAGACACCACTGTTAGATAATCTCACAGTGACCTTCCCTGACCTCCCCACATAAACTGTACCCCACTCACTTGTCATGCTGTTACTCTGCTTTATTCCTCACGTGTTAGTATTTGACATCATATTGCACTGGTTTTTTTACCTTCTGTCTTCCAACTGAACTGGTAGGTTCTAAGAGGCAAGGGTCACAGTGTACCCTAGGGCCTAGAATCATACCTGATGCAGAGAACAGACTCAGAAAAAAATATTGCTGAATAAATGAATAGACATGTAGGAGATTCCAGTGATAGTTCGTTATTAACCTTATTTTGACTAGTAATATCTCCTTTTATCAGTTAGGTAACTCAGTTAAGACAAAGGTTTATTTCCTAAGATAAAACTGATAGGAAATTGAGTGAACAATGTTGGTTTCAATCAGATCAAAGCACAATTCCAAGCAACACCATTAATAACCAGGAGACTACACACTTGGGACAAGGATGTCCTCCCAGCACAAAACAGCCAGCATCACTGAGTCACCAAACACAGCCCTGGTTTTCACAGTTTCTAAATCCTCCTAAGCTCACAAACAGCCCTCTGCTGCTCATCATAAATGTGTAAATGTTCTTAATTCACCTTCCCTTTTTCCACCAGGAAACAACTGGCCTTGGTTTATTTTTTATCACTTTATTTATATGTTCACTGAAAGACCGAAGCATTGATTTTCCTGAGATGATGACAATAGGATCGATAAACCACAACGAGAAGTATCAAAGTGCAACTTCCTCACCCCTATAGCCTGAGGCAGCTGGTGCTGCAGGCGAACAGCCTTTGCGGATACCCACCCAGCCCCGGCTATTCTGAAGGTGGTAGGAGGCACCTTTGCTTATAAACTTGGAGTAAGCTCAGGCACTTTGATGACCCAGATAACATGCCAAACACAGCCCAACTGAGAACTCTGTGGGGAGTCTGGAAGCCTAAAATAGTACTAAGTCAGATTTGAGAGCTATCTCTAAATGAAGTCCACGCTAGGCACAGATATATGTGGGAGAGGCAGCAAGGGGCAGGGGGCACGCAAAGGGTTAGCTCCTTTGCTGGAAACCTGTTCTGAGTGATGGGGGTGAAGTGGAACAAGCCATTTCCCAGGTGGGTCTTACCTTTCACCTGCTTTCAGAAGCTTCCAGTTCTATTGTGTCCAACGCATGCAGCGAAAGGGAGCCAGACAGCTCACTGCTGAATGGCAGCGCTCCTTGGGCCTTGCAGATGGGTTATTTGAACAACAGGAATGTGGTCTCATTTCCTGCTGTCTCCAGAGTCCAGTGCCACCCAGGTGAGCAAGCTTCCACCCTGCAAACACACAGGCCACACGGTTCCTCTCACTTCAAACAACTATGGCATGTGTCCTAGGTTACTACAATATGACGTGCTCAGTCTGACTCTGGAAAAATCAAGCAAGGACTCTCCTAAAAACACACACCTGGGAGCAATGGGTAGCCCTGCCCACCTGAGCTCCTAATCTCTCCACTCACCTGAGGTCCCAGCTCTAGACCTTCAGGTGATGGCCAGGGAGCTCTTGGAAACGAGATTGCCCCGTCTCACTTCATACCTACTGGTGAAGAAACGGGGCCTGGAGAGCATTAGTTAGGGTAGGAGAATCCATACCTTTATATGCTCTCAATGGATTTTAGAAGGCCACTCAGCTACTGCATATCTGATAACCACTTTTTTTCAAAATTCCAATGGTTCCCAAACATGGCTGCCCATTATCTGAGTTATCTGAGAAGTTTTTAAATGGTATTGATGCCTGTCTCTTGCTCTAGATTACGGTTTCTGTATGTGGGAGCCACCCTGGACTCCCCCTGGTGATATCCAAGCATTTCCCCCTCTCAAGGAAAAACGTCTCCAGACATTGCCAAGTGTCCCCTGAGAGACAAAGCACACGCCTTCCCTCCCCTAGTGGCAGTGACGAGGCATCTTCTGTTTTCCAGCTCATCTGTATGTGGAGTATTTTGTGACTTCATTTTCCTTACATCCACCCATGCCCGTTTACTCCCTGGTCACTCTGGCTGATACGTGTATCTTCAATATACACAGCACATGTGTTTTAGGAGAATACTGAGTCCAAACCCTGAGCTCTAGGCCAGCTGGCCTGTGTATCTTATGTTACATGTTCATGGCCAAGACTTGCATTTGCATTGACTTAAAAAAACACTTCACAAAAGGGGATGGACAACTGATAATACATTACAAATGAGGTGAGATATTTTGAAAAAAAAAATCAAATTAAAAGGACCGAATGTGGCAAAATGAACTCACTCATTTAGTATCTCTGAGTGTCTACAATGTGCCAGGGAGGGACACAAAGATGGATGCCATGGTGCAGTTTATCCCCTGGAAAGGGAGAGACAAGCAACGTGCACAATTACACACCAAGTGAGATAATTTCACACAGCCCCGAGTGCCGTGAAGGAAGCAAGAGGGTGACATGGGCGGAGAATCCTGAACAGCAGGAGGCTACTGTAGGATGTCAGAGAAGGACACAGTGGCCCTGACATTTGAGCATATCACTGGTGCTGCCACACTCTGCTGGTGATGTGAAAATTGGTGTAGTCTTATAGGAAGGTAATTTGTCAGTATATGTCAGGGGTCATAATACTGTTGATTTCATCCAATCACTTAACAAATATGACATCTCTGAAGATATGCCCTGTCAATATCACCACGGGGACAGTATGCCAAGGAAATCTCCAAAACACAGAAAATAACCCAATAATTCAAAAACTTCGTAATATTTTATAAAACTAGAAGCTACTTATTTGTCAACTAAAGGGGATGGTAGGATGAATTCTGATAGGTTTACTAAAACGTGGAGAATGCTTATGACATAATGTAAAAAAAGCTATATAATATGTAGAATAGTTAACATTAACAGTTAATAGTTAACATTTAATAGTTAACATTAAAATAACAAGTTATTTTGTTAATGGTTTAACAAAATAAACCAAGGTTAAATGTGTCTATACACATTAATTGTATATAAAACTAGATAGGTTAAGAAAGATAAAAAGAAAATTCAACAAAATAACAACAATGATTGTGTAGGAGGTGGCATTTGTTAGGGACTTTTTTACTGATTTTCCAAGTTTTTTGGTACATTTTTCAAACAAATTTCTAAAATACTACTTCCAACTTTTGATCCTGACTTTTCCTCCAATTTTTAACCTATATGACCCAAATCTGATTTCTCTTTTGAGGGTCACCTCAAATGCTACATACAAGTAGCCTTATGTGACTATCTTGACCCCAGACATAATACACTGTTTTCTGTCCACTGCTCCAAAAAACCATTTTGCCTTCCTGTTATGGGTGAAATTTTGTTCCCTCCAAATTCCTACGTTGAAGCCCCTAACCCCTAGTACCAGAATGTGACAGTGTTTGGAGACAGAGCCTTTGGAGAGGGCATTAAGTTAAAACAATATTGTGAGGGCCAGCCCAAAGCCCGTTTGACTGCTGTCCTAGCAAGAGAAGGAAATTTGGACACACAAACAGACGCTAGGGATGTGAGCACAGAGGAAAGACCACACGAGGGCACTGAGAAGGCGGCCTCTGTAAGCCCAAGAGAGAGGCCTTAGGGAAAACCAAACCTGCCGACACCTTAGTCTTGGCCTTCAGCCCCCAGAGTTGTAAGAGAATAACTTTCTGTTGGCTTTAAACATCCAGTCTGTGCAATTTTGCCGCAGAAGCTCTAGCTGACTACTGCTATTTTAGTGTAGTTCTAACAGAATTACCAGTGGCAGTGTGCTTATCTTTCTCTTCCACTTGCTAATTTGCTGATTCAGCATTGGACTCCTTTCTAGGTAACTTTAGTGTCTTTTACAGTTCCTGGCCCATCCATGGCAGTCATTCAATAAATGTTGGCCAAAATGAATTATCTGAACTTTTTTTCCTTAACTAATTTGGGGACATAATGTCTACAGAATTTTAATAAGCAGTCTGAAAGAACATGAACTTTCAGTTATAAGGTGATTAAGTTCTGGGGATCTAATATACAACATGGTGATTATTGTTAATAATACTTTATTATAAACTTCAAAGTGTCTAAGAGAGTAGATCTTAAATGTTCTCACCACAACAAACAAAACAGCAATTATGTAAATTATGTAATGGAGGTGTTGGTTCACATTACAGCAGTGATCATTCTACAATATAGAAGTGTATCAAATAAACATGCTGCATACCTTAAACTAACACAGTGTTACATGTTGCCTGTACTTCAGTAAAGCTGGTGGAGAAGCAATTTAAATAAGCAAAGCAAAAAAACAAACAAACAAAAAACCTAAGTAAGAAACAACTCAGCTCAAAAGAAAAATTGATATTTGTAATAACAATAACAAATAACCCATTGGTAGGCATTCTCTATAAAATATGTTCATGATCAGGAATTATTTCCACTCCAAAATAAGCACTTGTTATGCTTCAAAAGAGACTTCCCTGGTGGCTCAGACGGTAAAGCAGTAAAACCTACAATGTGGGAGACCTGGGTTCAATCCCTGGGTTGTGAAGATCTCCTGAAGAAGGAAATGGCAACCCACTCCAGTATTCTTGCCTGGAAAATCCCATGGAGGAATAGCCTGGTAGGCTACAGTCCATGGGGTCGCAAAGAGTCAGACATGACTGAGCGACTTTTCACCATTCACCATGCTTCAAAAACTAAGCAGCTGTGAGGTCATTAAAAATTTTGTAGTGAGTTTCAGGAACATCAAATTCTCTTTCTAATGTCTATATTAGCACCACAGATGCTAAAGGGATAATTTGGCAAATAATCTACTCTTTAATACACTGAAATCTCACTTTTGAGTATGTTCTAAATTTTGTCATAAACTTTTGAATATTATGTGTACATGATACACTTATAAACATGTTCCTTTACATTTTTCAAGCATGAAGCTGAATTCAAAGAATCGTCTTTCATCTCAGTATTTTAAAATATTTTAGATCCTTGCATTTCAAATGTAAGGTCTATGAACCAAAAGCCTTATCAGCAGGGCATTTGTTAGAATGCAGAATTTCAAACTCCACCCTGATCTACTGAATCACAGCCTGCTTTTAAGGAGTTCTCCAGATAACTGGTATGTTCATTAAATTTTGAGAAGCACTGCTCTAGAATATGGGCTCTCAAGATTAAATGACATGTTCAACCTATCTTTTCTATTTACCTGATAGATTAAAGAAGTAGTATTTTCCATAGTTACAACCAAAGCTATTGTAAAATTCTTTATATTCTTTATTTCATATTTAGGCAAAGGTAAGGACAATCAGAGTCATTTTAAATTTAGGAAGTGTATCTAGCTTAGTCTTTCCAGATTTATCTGTAACTTGGAGACAGTGTCCTAGATAAGTGAATGGATGGTATAAAGCAATCCAATGTCCTTTAAATAAGTCACAAAGTCAATAAAGAAATAGGTGAAGTACAAATAAAAAACTTCAGAATCTTCCTGGAAAGACAAAGAGCCAACCTAAATAAGACAGTCCAATTTAAAAATAACAGGGAAGTCCTCAGATTCAAGGGTAACAGTGAAGGTGACTGCCAGAAGTCACTTTTCTTGAGTCTGAGATTAATAAAATGCATATTAAAGAGAGTGTTGTGCTCTAATAGTAATTGTAAATAAATGTTCAAATGGCTATGAACAAACATCACTATGATACAGAGACACAAAATATTCATTACTCCTTCTTCCCTACCTCCAGGCCCTGATTTCACAGAAGAATTCAACTGTATTTATGGCTCATGAACAAACATAATGGTAAAAATGTTTTGTGGGTATAAATACATTTTTCCCAGGGGTTCAAACTGCATTCTAGACATTATCTCATTAATTGCTCTGTTAAATCTTTCTCATTGATTTTTATATTTTTTGAACCAGCAAGTTCACTATTGTTTGCATATGAAAGAAAGAGTTCACTTCAGTTAGAAACTGAGATCTTAAGCATTTTTGTAACTGTGATGTTATATCTCAAGTGACAAGGAGTTATTGGAGTGGCTTTAAAAAAAAGTGACCTAACACTATAATTTATTTATTTATGTATGAATTAGCCAAAAGTTCTGAGAATGTCTTGGGAAGATTGTATCAGGAATGTAAATATTTGACTAAGGTACCTTGGCTGTGTCAACCAGGAAAAATAGGTCTGAAGATTAGACATATGCAAATGTCTCATTTTGGAAAGGAAAAACAAAATGCTAGTATGCATTATTAAATAAGCTGTCTCATAAAATAATTCAGTGATCATTAGAGGCCAGTAGGGATTTGCTAAGCACAAGGTCATTCCAAACCAGCCATATCCCTGATTTTGACAGAATTACCAGTTTGGTTTTTTTTTATTTTTAAAAAAGTGCATAGATGCCAAAAAATTCAACTAATAATACCTTTTCTTCACTGAGCACGTCCCATGTGCCACAAACTGTGGGAAGCACTTTATAAACATCATATTTAATCTTTTGAAATCCACGAGAAGGTATTATAACTGACAATTTATGTATAAGGAGGACTACTCCATAGTCATGAGGCTGTTCCCAAAGATAACCTTCCTATGGTACTACTTTCAGTAAATATGATTTGCTTGTGAAATCATAGGGTCAGTGGTCCTCCGTCTGAGTGATCTAACACTTTGTCCACAGTTTCTGTTACTACAGTATTCCAGTTTCAAGAAAAGATATTCCAAGTAAGATGATAAGACTAAGGTGTCACCACAGTGAGATACTGCCACACACCCAATAGGATGGCTATTATTAAACAAACAAACAAACAAACTGGAAGCAACAGGTGTTGGCAAGAATGTAAAGAAAGCGATGAAAGGTTGTGTGAGACCCATTCGAGGAAAACAAGGCTGATGGAGAAGCTGAATCAGATCAGCTTTCTCTTCTCTCTGGGGAGGAAGGCTGCATGCTGCCTAGCCCTTGTCCTCATAGAGTGCTTCCCTCTAAAAGTGAAGGATTGCCCTTCTCCTCATATAGCTGTCTCTCTCTATAAGGAATAGCACTAGCAGGCTAGACTTTCTCCTTATAGATTTCTCTCTCTGATCCAGTTTCTTCAAAAAGTCACTAAAATGGAAAAGTAACTTTAAAAGAGAGAGTGCTCAACAGTTAGAGAATAAGAAATGTAACAACACAAGGAAATCTGCTGACCTTGACTCTTGATTCAAATAAGACAGCAGTTAATATTTCCTAAAATGGGCTTCCCAGGTGGCTCAGTGGTAAAGAAGCCACCTGCCAATTCAGGAGACGCAGGTTCAATCGCTGGGTTGGGAAGATCCCCTGGAAGAGGAAATGGCAACACATTTCAGTATAGTTGCCTGGGAAATCCCACGGACGGAGGAACCTGACAGGCTTCAGAACACGGGTCACAAAAAGACACGACTTAGCAACTAAAACAAAACAAACAGTATTTCTTAAACAGGTGGAAAAAATCCAATGTTGACTAGCCCAAATGCTCCTAATGTTTGAATTCTAGGTACTTTGACAGGCTAAGAGAGAAGATATCTTCAGTTGGAGTATGATCTGAACAATTCTAGGTTCCCCAAATCTAGGATCTCTTTTCCTATTAAAATTTGAATTTCATGTGGTCTTCAAAAAGAACCACATTTTGAAACCAATCCCAGTGCCCTGGCTAGACTGGAAGCTTCGAAAAGCACTGCCTCTCTTTCCTGGAAAGATTGACTTGTGTGGGCTTGCCAATATAAGAGATGCAGGAAACGCAGGTTCGATCTCTTGGTCAGGAGGATTCCCTTGAAGAGGAAATGGAAACCCACTCCAGTATTCTTGCCTGGATAACCCCATGGACAGAAGAGCCTGGTGGGCTACCGTACATGAGGTCACGAAAAATAATCAGACATGACCACGACTCTGAGCAACTAAGCATGTACACACATTTCATGAAAGCAAACTTGGCCACCAAGAGGCCAGGCTGGAAATGTTTTCTTTATCTAATTGTTGATTCTGGAAAAGATCTGTGCCTCACATATTGCTGTATTTTAAAAAATCAGTTAAGGACCAAAGAGTTGAACTGAAAAAATACCAATTTTCAACCTGCAAGTGAAATAACTGATTTGGATAACAATCATCCTTGGACAAAACTACTAGATGAAAGGCAATGGATAAGACTACTAGGTGACTATTACTAAAGGTAGTAGATAAGACTACTCCTAAGGGTCAGGTTGCAGAAACTGTGAAGGGAAGGTGAACTGAGACCTGGAAAGAACAGGAATACAGGGTGGGCTCGAGGCACTTGTTCATAGTTGTATGTGATGTATAGGGCAGTCAGTGTGCCTGTGTTTTACAGAATCTGTGCCTTATTTACAGAAATAGTGAGTGGGATGGAGCTTGCCACTTAGGGAAGACACCAAGAATTTGTTTTTGTCATGATACTCAAGGGATCTGAGTACTGTCTATGTTTCCAGAGAGAGGTAAAGATCCCTTTATCAAGTCAATTTTGTTTACTGTACAATAAAGGCATATCTGTTCTGCCACCCCCTTCGAGAGATGAAAATGGGGGGACCCCAAATAGTGATGGGGACATGAGAATGCATTCACTAATTTAGACCTAATAAAACCAAATTAAGACTGTTTTTCTGATTAAAATTAGGAATTTTTATTAATCATGCTAGTAATTTGGTGGAAGACAGCTCTCTCTAAGTATGTTTATTTTTAACATCATTACTTACCATTTGTGAAGGGAAAGATACATAAAAATTGTTGTGTCAATTAATTAAATGAAATAAGCTCCCAGAGGGGGAAAAATTACAGAATTTTGGAGAAGAGCTTTAGTCTGTGTTGACATATATCAATATTTTAAGTGTTACATTAAAAAATGAGCCATTTAGCCAAATTAGTCAAAATTTCTGAATCACGTTTTTAGTCTCAACATGTTTAAGACTTTAACTTTATAAAACCTTAAGTGTAATCTCACAGTTTGTAAACACTTCATCTTCAAGTTGAAATTCCCTTGGTCACTACCCTGCCTCTTGCTTAGATAATACTTAATTTAAGTGTTTCTGTGATAAATCCAGTTGATGTGCTTGATGGAAATTCCAAATTTTTGTTGAGACAAATAAAACTACCATTTCATGGCACCAATGTGGACAGTTTAAACATACCTTTCATTCATATGAATAAAACCACTCATATAATTTAATTTTAAGGAGTTCAACATTCATTTGGCTACAGTGAAAAGCTACCTATTCTATTGTTCAGGGCCTTCTACAACCAGGTTATGGGTTTTCAATACTTTTATCCACCTTCCTGCAGCAAACCCCATGAGGCCGCCCACTCTGTCTCCACACATGCCATGCTGGCTGAACTCTTTGCCCTCCTTCCTCTCCTCTATTTGTCATATTCAGAGCATCCTTCAATTCCAACTCAAATTCTTCCCCCAGAAATCTTCACGGATGACCCAAGTCCAAAGTGAGTATTGCCTCATAAGAATTCCTAAAGCATACACTCTTGCCATGGGTCGTTTGTCATCTAATGGCTATCACCTTTAAAGTTTTATTTTGTTTTCATTAAAAACTGTACGTTTTTAATAATGCATACAATTTGGTGAGTTTGGACATACGCATAGTATTTGGGAATTAGGCAATGATGGTATCCATGTGGTGATACTATCACTACAGTCAAGATAATGTTTGTACCCATCACCTCTAACATTTCCCTGTGTCTTTGTGTGGGTGTGTGAATGTTTGTGTGGTTATACATATGTGTGCATGTGTGTAAGAACACTTAACAGGAGGTTTACTTGCTTAAATTGTCAAGTTCACAGTACTGTGTTGTTAACTGTAGGCACAATGTCAAACGTGCATGCTTAGTAGCTCAGTTGTCTCCCAACTCTTTGCGACCCCAAACTCTTCTGAGACTGATTTAATTCTCTTTTAGCATAATGCTCTCCAGGTCCATCCATCTTGTTGCAAAGGGTAGGATTTCCTTCTTTCTAAGGCTGAATAATATTCCATTGTATGTGCAGGCACATTCAGTCATATCTGACTATTTGCAACCGCCAGGCTCCTCTGTCCATGGAATTTTCCCAGCAACAATATTGGGGTGGGTTGCCATTTCCTTCTCCAGGGGATCTTTCCTACCCAGAGATTGAATCTAACTTTCCTGAGTCTCCTTCATTGCAGGTGGATCCTTTACGGCTGAGCCACTGGTGGAGCCCTGCATTGTATGTATATACCACATTTTCATAACCTATTCTTCTGTTGATGGACATTTGGATTGTTTCCATATCTTGGTTGTTATGAACAATACTGCAGTGAACCAGGGAGTGACTTTTGGCTTTTAAAGACATTGTTTCATCTCTAAGCTCCCAGAGGCAAGGGAAATCACTTTTAAAGTTGTATCTTCAGGATCTAGCATAATACTTGCATCTTACAATCATTTTCTCAATAATTATTTGTTGTCAAGACAGTCAGGTGAATGAATAGGTCATCGAACCCAACAAGGCTGCAAGGGCCAAAAGTGATAATAAATACATAGTGATTGTGATGGTTAATTTTATATGAACTTGACTGGGTTAAGCGATGCTGGGGAAACATTATTTTGAGGAGTGTCTGTGACAGTGTTTCTGGAAGAGATTAACATTTGATTCAGTAGACTGAGTAAAGAGCGGTGCTCTCCCCAGTGTAGGCAGCCATCATCCAAACTTTTGAGCACCTGAACAAAGCAGAAAGGCAAAGAAAGGACAAATTCCTTCCCTGTCTTCTTCAGCTGGGCATGAATCTTCTCCTGCTCGCAGACATCAGAGCTCCTTGTTCTCGGGCATTCGGATTCTGGGACTGAAACCAGCAGTCCTCAGGCCTTTGACCTAGGATTGGGAATTATATTACTGTCACTGACTCGCCTAGTTCTCAGGCCTATGAACTTGGACTGAATTGCCCAATAACTTTCCAAGTTCTCCAGGTTGCATATGGCATGCTGTGGAATTACTTGGCCTTTATAACTGTGTGAGCCAATGTTTATAATAAACCTCTTTTATAAATCTTTTTGTGGCTTCGTTGGTGAATCAGATGGTAAAGAATCTGCCTGCAATGCAGGAGATGTGGGTTCAATCCCCGGGTCTGGAAGATACCCCCAGAGAAGGGAATTGCAACCCACTCCAGTATTCTTGCCTAGAGAATCCCATGGACAGAGGAGCCTGTGGGGCTACAGTCCATGGGGTTGCAAAGAGTCAGACACAACTGAGTGACTAACATTTGTATACATCTTTATACACCTTATTGGTTTTGTTTCTCTGGAGAACCCTGGCTAACAGTGATTTAGATTAGTCTTGCACTTATTAAATGCTAGTGCCAGTCATGATTTTAAAATTTAAAAAAATGAGTTAAAGATATGTACACTGGATGTCAGTGAAATGGGAATTTGAAACCAAAAGTCCAAGATTTAGATAATCTATACTGAAAAAAGATAATATAGAATAAGTGCTTTAAAAAGTGGTAATTAATCCAATATTTTGTTTATAGAGCATTTCAACTGAAAAATCATTAAAGAAACTATACTTCTCACAGCCAGCATGGTGTGAGAAGAATAATTTCATTAAAAAAAAAAAATTCAAATCTACACCTGGGTGTTTCAGTGAAGTCGAGGTTTTGCTGTCATCATGACCAGAAGCTGAAGAATCATTGCCTGTGTCAATCGAGCCATCAAGATAGTCTAGGAGGTCTCAAATGCTAGTTCAGCACTGCAGGAGTATAATTAGAGTGACTGTGGGTTATCGGCATTCAGGGACCGGTGTGGGATGCTCCAGCTACTGGGTTTTAAACTAGAGCCCAGCCAGAATTTGGAGAGAACTAACTTAAAGGTAATACTAACAGAAGTTATGCTTTCCTGAATGTTGACCATGTCTAAGGCAGTGTGCTTAACATCTTAAAGACATTATCTCACTTAAGACCCCCTAAGACCTCTATGAGGTCAAGACCATTATTTTCCCCATTTACTAATGGGGCAACTGAGGCTCAGAGAAGTTAAATAATTTGCCCAAGGTCACACAGCTAGGAAGGGGCAAAATCAAAGCTTGGCTCCATGCCCAGATATCTGCCCCTGAAGCCTATCCTCCTTAACCACAAATATAGACTGGACTTAGCAAATAGTAGTGATGTGCTTCATTTTGGCAGCACTTGCCTGCTCACTTTGGGTTCCTGTCTTTTTTCCATGGAAATCAGCAATAACCTTGTGAACTGGGTAAGGCATGGATTGTGGTCACCTTTTGATATATTCAAGAACTAGTGCTAGAAAACATGGCATAGTCTGGTAGAGGGCTAGCAAGAGACTGGTTTGAGCTCAAATCACGGTGGTGTTACTTCTTGGTTATATGACCCTAAAAAATGTTGCTCAGGCTCTTTGAGTCTGAGTTTCCTTATAGGTAAGAGGATGAAATGTGACGGTGCATGCACAAACCCAGAACACTAACACCAACTGCTTAATAAATGTTAGATATTCATAGTATTTCCCCCAATTATCTGATAGCAAGTGTAGAGTCAAATAAATAGTTTTAATTCAATTTCATCCAATCCTATTGATTTCAGCTACTGATTATTGGACATCTGGCAGGGGATAGTATCCCAGGTCCATGTATTGTGATTTCTAGTTCTGTGTAAATTAATTACACTTCACTTATCCACCACTGAAACCCAGTCTTGAGTTGAGGTGAGCAGCCCATGACATTAACACCTCATGGGTGTTAATACCTCTGGGAGCCATTTACTATTGTCATTTGCAGTATACTTCTTCCTTTTTTTTTTCCTCTCTACCACTGACCTCTTCTTAGATAATGTGGAGCTTCCCAGACTCTCTCCTTCCCTTTCCTTTGGATTCTATGACTTAGGGTACCACTAACACTCAGAAGTCCACAGTCCATCGCTCTGCCCTGTTCACAGCCCCTAACACAAGAGACCAGTGACCCTAGTAATTTCCATTTCATGGAGTGCAGCTTTTTGAAAGCTCCACGATAAAAGCTGGTAAGATGGCCATCCATGTGAGAATGGGAGCAGACTGCAACTAAGAAATGAGTCAGAGTCAGCACGCAGTCTCCCGCCTGACGTGAGTCATGAAACACAGCATTTAAAAACCATTGCTGAGATGTATAGCTGGGCTCTTGAGTGGCCTCTTTCAGGCTAACAGGCTTTCACTTGAGTACTCTGGTTCATGCAAGTTTGTTTAAGATGAATAATTCATAAAGGGTCCCTAGCACCACCCCTGAATAACTTTTCACTCCCCACCTGCTCTCAAGCATTTGATGGACTGATTGAACGTCATAGGAAGATGACTCATGAAATCTGTCATTATCACACATTATGGCCAAGGATGGGCCACTAGCCACTCATTTGTTCATTCCCTCTACTCCTTGGCCGTCCCCTTCAGATGTCTGTAGAAGTATGTTTTCTTGGCAGATTCTTACCACCTGTGTGGAGTTTCGAACAGAGTCGAAGACAAGGAGAGCGTCTCTGCCTCAGCCACATTTCCATTCACCATCATCACGTCAGGAAGCAGGAACTAAGTTCCCCTGACTCCTTGTTTATTGCATTAGAAGAGGGAGAGGAGATTAGAAAGGTGGAGAATAAGTTCGGAACTGTTTCTGAGTCCTTTTGAGTTGATGTGAGCAAGAAAACAATCTCCTTGGAATCTAGGAGGTTGCCTCAGATTATTTGTCACTCCCGATGCCCAAAGATGACATAATGGTCAATTTAGAGGTGATTTATGGTGCTCCTGGTAAGACTGATAAGCAGTAGCTGCACAGGAGGGGTTATTTGGGGGAGGCATTTTTAGTGTTCTGACCTGCCCCAAATATCCTTTTCTTAGCACACTTTGATGATTTTTTTTCCCAGTATGACAATATGAGACCCTTTAAAACAATCTGTCAAAGTAGGCTGGAAGACAAACATAACTCATAACTTCATGCCCTGAAAAACTTTATGTTATGGGTCAGCCAACAGCCATTACTACTAATGGTTCCCTGACTGCAGTAGTTTTGCAATTGGTCATTATATTTCAACCTAAATACAGGCCAGATGTGTAAAGAGTAGGTGGTAGCAATAAGATGGTCATGTTAGCTATTGCTTATAATCAATGTTCATTTAGGAGGCTCAACAGACTGTGCATCTATACTGTTCCTTCCAATAACTCCAAATGGTCGATTCTCTTATTATTTCCATTTCACTCCAGTATCCTCGTCTATAAGAAAATCTAAAATATAGTAGCAGTAGCAGAAATAACATATCAATTAAAACAATAACAGTAATCACCTTTTACCAAGGATTTATGAGGGGCTGTACACTGAGACAGATCTCTCATTTCTCAACTCATTATTTCTTTAACCTTGCCAACCCTGAAGTAAGTGTTATCATTATCTTTATTTTTCAGACAAGAAGGTGAGGCGTTGGGGAGGTCAGGCACCGTGCTGAAGAGTTAAGCTAGTTAAACTGAAGAAAGGACCTCAACGCTGGTCTGAACGACCCTGTTGATTAAACCACTTTGCTCTCAAGAAAAACTCATCAAAGAGTTGATGGCAGAAACAGCAAAGAAGATGCCACATCAAATGCAGATTTTAGTTACTAAAAAAAGACGACTGCTGATTAAATCCACTAAAATCCAAGGAGTTGTCAAGGTGAGTAGCTTAGCAGTTTGGCTACCCCATGGTCAGCACCCAAGTTAAGAGCAGTTTGACCTTTGCAGAAAGGTGGGGGTTGGCACCTGGGAAGGGCCTCAGTCTTAAAGGGTCACACACTGGGTGCTGATTTTGCCCTTTAAGGGAATTTTGTTGGCCCAAGTAGAATGAACGATGCCTTTTCTGTGCTGGACAAAAGACATTTTATTCTGGCTGGTCTGACTGCTTTCCTTCATGGAAAGCAGCCACTTCTTTTTTTATCTTTTATATTTTGTCCTACCTCCTTTCAAAGACAATGGGCTGCTTTTCTGGGTGCCTGATGTCCTCTGCTAGCGATCAGAAGTTGTTTTGTGGAGTTTGCTCAGCGTTCAAATGATCTTTTGATGAATTTGTGGGGGAGAAAGTGGTCTCCCTGTCCTACTCCTCTGCCATCTTAGCTCCTCTTCCTACCCAAGCTGCCACTTCTTAACTACTTGCTAATTACCAATCACTGTACCTAGAAACCTATGTATATACGACCTCCATTAAGGCCCAAGACAGCTCGATGAGACAGATTTTATTACTCCCACATTTACCTATCTTTCAGGCCCCTCACCTGTTTTTCTACAGATTTTCAAAAGTTATAGAGGAAACTTTAAAAATTCTATTGCTTGCATGAACTGAACACAGACTCTTTATTGCTCTCAGCCTCCCAGATGAGGTGGGTCTCTTGGAAAGGGTTCATTGAGCTCAGGCTGGTACCAGGAATAACTAGATAAGTAGCAGAGCTCCACTAGACTCTTCTTTTGACTAGTACTGAAGCTAAGAGTTGCTTTCACTGAATGAAATCACTTAGAGAACACTTGCAAACTGAATTTGGTCAATCCCATTTGGGGGTATGGCCCCTATCTCAACCCTTCCTGATACAGTTTGATCTTTTTTCAGAATGCAGTGAGGATCTTGGGGTTGTGAGCCCTGATTTAAATGTCAGGTCAGTCCATGAAACCCTCTTACCCACCTCATCCTCTTATCTTCAATTCCCTCATCTATGAAATGAGACTTACAGTCATGACAACAGACCTTTTTTTGAGTGCTTATTAGGTACTAGATACTAGCCTAAATGCTTTACATTTATTATCTCACTTAAATGTCACAATCATCTAATGAAGGAGGAACTATTACTGCCCTGTATCATAAATGAAGAGACAGCAGTATGGTAATGAAGTCACTAAGCTGACACAGCTAAAGAGATGTAGGACTGGCATTCCAAACCCAGTGGACTGAATCCAAAGTTGAACTCATGCCCACTACGCCTGGGGTCCTCCGACCTGAATGCGCATCACAGCGTCTGGGGAACAGAGGTCCAGGTAACTGTGCAGTGACCAGGCCAGGGTTCTGCATGCAGGGTCAGGGCTACAGATGTGATGATGGCAATGGAGTTGAGAGTTTGTAATGAAGCACAGCAGTGTATCAGAGTCACAGAAGTAAATGTGAATTCAGTTCAGAAAAGCAGACAGGTTAGTATTTAAAGCAGTGGCTTGCCCAATGCACGGAAATAGACCTGAGTGCGTTTCTCTTACCAGTAAACTTGGGCTGAAATATATATATATTCATGAATCTGTTGGTCTAGAATATTTTATACTGAAAAAGCGAATCTTGTCTATGCCCAGTGGCCTCATATACAGAGCAGGCTTATTTTTGCCTTGAGGCAGAAATACGATTTTGGACACTAAGTTTCAACACTAATAACTGGGATATTAATCTAATTCTATTGGGATATTCTTTCAATGGAAATAGGGCCAATGACAGATCATGTGTGAATTATGAGCATCTATGTACATTTCTATAAAGACCCCCCTCTCACTTCATCTTACTTGCAGACTAAAAAGCATATTTCCAACAAGCACACTTCCTACAGCTATGACTTGTATTAATATTATTCTAGCTTTCATGCACTGAGTACTTACTATGCACCAGGCACTATCTTAAGCACTTACATCTCATCTAATCCTAAGTATAACCCTAAGAAGTAGTTACTGTGATGATAAACCCTCAGTTTATGGGTCAGAAAATTGAGGCAGAGAGAAGTTAACACACATAGGTAATAAATGTCAGAACTTGAATGTGACTGAGGCTGAAAGTCTCTGGAACTCATTGTTTCTACCATTTCACTGACTCCCCAAAGTTTTCATTGCCCTCTTGATGAGAAATGCTATATTTTAATGAGAAAGGTTACATGGAAAGTGGATTAGTAACAATGACAACAATGATAGATAACATTTATTGTACTCCTATACCCCTCCTGATGTGCCAGGCAGTTTATCAATTAATACTTTATCAAATTAATAATCTTATCTTACAGAGGAGAAATAAAAGGTTTCCAGTGATTAAATAGCTAAAAATTGGCAGAGCTGGCACTCAAATCCAGGTCTGCTTGAAGCAGAAAATAATTAATACAGAAAGCTTAGCTCCTAAGGTCACCCACTGTGGGCCAGCATTCCTGTCCTGTCCACACAGTACTACACATTGGAAATGGAATTGTTGGGGATGCAATGACAAGCAATGGATAGACTTCACATTTTCACTCCTTTTCCCGAGTGAAGGCACTTTAGAAAAAATTTTTTCAGCTTGCTGACCATAAGAACATTTTTCAGTTGAATGACTTTTGGTGTGGTATTAATGAATAGGGGCATTTTTGCACTGCATACTTTATGCACAAACTTGCCCTCTTGGAACCAGACAGTATTTTTTCAAATGTCCAAATAGGTGATGACCAAATACAGAAAATCATAGTTTGCTAATTAAAATTCTTTTTTCTTATCCTTCTCTGCTTCCAAGCTTGTGTAACACTCCTTTGGGGCTATGTCCAGGCCTCAGCCCTCTTCTTTGAGCCCCCACAGAGGCATACAATCCAGCAGGTATGTGTTATCATTCCCTCCCCCAACCCAGTCCACTCACTACCTCTGATGACATATGACTCAAGGTGAACTAATCAGGGCTCTTTCCCTGGAATTCTGAATTGACTTTATGGTAGAACAGGTAATAGGAAAACTCAAAAGTTTTGTCCATTGATACAGTGGGGTAGGACAAGCTAGTCTACAGAAAGAGAAGCAGCAGCTGTAAATGAATTAAAAATAAGAGAACCTGCAACCCCAGGGGAAGAGCAAGACAGTCATTCACTTCCTAGTTCCAACCTGTCCCTTTGCCTCAGGTGCATTTCTGGTCTTGAGAGACCACAACAAGGTCTTTAGAATAAAGCCCCTCACCCATCCTTTCAGAAATGTAATCTAGCTTAAGTGGTTTTTGTATTCCTTAGAATGAAAAGGGCCCTGACTTGGACACAATATAAATACATTTATGGGCAATAAGTTCCAAATTAAAGCAAGCAGAATTCCCTAACATTTGCTTGAGGGGCAAACAGTGTCTGCTCTTTTTCCTATGAAAGAGGATTTTCTTTAAGTTACAGTGCCCGGTTTTTGTAACATAAAAAGCTGAACAAAGATTCCTGGTTTGGGATTCCCTAGATCTAGACACTGAGACATGGATTTGAGTGCAAGTTATTTCCCTGAGAGGTGATTCTAGGAACCACTCTAGAGGAGGTGGAAGTGAGACAGGGAAGGGACAGAAGGCAATAAAGGGTATGTTGTCACACTGTTATCAGCCTTGCAAAGTGAAGCTAACCCTCTGGGAAAACTCTGGGGGTCAGTGTAGACTCTATGTCTCAGGGTCATCCCACCTGAGGATGCAGTGTTGGGGTATCCGTACATCAACTCCCATCAGAAACTCATTGAGGACTTCTGGGAGGGAGAATGCATCCCCAGCCTGCTATGTGGTGGGCAGAGAATTCCCACAGGGGAAGAAAATCAGGTGCAAGGAGTGGGAAGACCTGGAGGTAAGCATGCAACTTGTACAAGCAAGTGAATATGGGTGGGACACCCACAGCATCTACTGCTGGCTCCTGTGGAAAAATTACACGGCTAGGAAAGATTTTAAAATACATGCTCAGTAAGAAGTTTGTTCTCATTGACTTACTGGAGGGGAATGATGAAGTATGACTACAATTTGGTATGGTTTTCAGCATTTTGTTCCCTGCCAGCTGTTTGCAAAGAATGATTTTTCCATTAACAAGTGGGATTGGGCAAGAGATATGGGCTGTGAGGTCCCATTTATATGGGCTCTGATGAAAACATTTTGGACTCACACTAGGGCTGGAGCAAATCTTTCCAAGTGTCTGCCTGCTTCACCGCCTCTTTCTGGCACCCCCCAGCTGATGGAAGGGTGATCAATTGAGGAATCAATCCCCACAAATGGTAAAAATGTTTATTCAAAGAGATCACAGATAATGCTGCACATCTTGCTCTGTATATAGACTGAGTTGTTGTTTAGTCGTTAAGTCTAAACAACAACATATTCAACTAAGTCATATTCAACTCTTTTGTGACCCTATGGACTGTAGCCCACCAGGGTCCTCTTGTCCATGGAATTCTCCAGGAAAGAATACTGGAGTGGGGAGCCATTCCCTTCACCAGAGGGTCTTCCTGACCCAGAGACTGAACCCAAGTCTCCTGCATCTCCTTCACTGGCAGGCAAATTCTTTACCACTAAGTCACAAGGAAGCCCACATATGATGAGTAGTAGAGGGTTTAGGAGGCTAGTGGTTGAAGGCAATGGTTGAAAGCCCAGGAATGGCACTTATTCTTTCCTAAATTTCCCCTTAAGGAAACATTGCAAAAAGTTCCTTACTTGGTACTTAAGGGGCTAAATAAGAAGGGGAAAGAGAGCATGCAGGGCTCAGTAATCATTGGGGAGAAAGGAAGGGCCATCTAATATAGACTGTATTTATCTTCTGAGCTGAGCTGAGTCATCAGTGGGTGTCAGGCCGCCTGAAAGAGTTGATACTCCTTGCTTTTCTCTGTTGCTCTGCATCCTTACCTCCTTTTAAATTCCATCAGAGTCCTATCTCTTCAGATCCCCTAGCCTCCCCGTCCTGAATTCTGGTCTCTGGTGGTTCTTATTGTGTGTGTGCTCACATAGCACCTGAGCTGAATGTTGTTCTCCATGTGGATTTTACTAGGTGTGTGTCTAGTCCCTCTGCTTGTGAACAGTTTGAGCAGGGGTGGAAGTTGGCACGGGTTGAAGTATAGAGGAGAGAAGGAAACAATGCATTATTGTTTTACTCACATTTCTTACTGTCTGTGGCTCAGTATTCTGCAGCAATAGCATTGTGTGGATCTGAAGTTAGACTGCCTAGACTTGCATGTCAGTTCTGCCCATGATGCATATAGCTGTTTGTTGTATAATCTATCTGGGCCTCACTGCCTCGTGAAGCTTGTGGTCAGTAAGTATTTACTGAATGGATAGAAGAATGAGTAACAGAATGAATGAAGTGGAATATGATGTCCCCTAAATGCTCAAGAGAATTCAAGGAGTAGGCCTACATATAACATCTGTGAGGCCTAGAATAGGAGAACAATTGAAGGCATGACTCTATTCCACACTTTAATGGGACCTTTCATAAAGGAATTCAGAAACTCCAGGCCATATGTCCAAGCCTTGCTCTCATCAGCAATCCCTAGACTACCAGCTAGGCCTGGAGGCATGTGGTCCTGGAAACAGACCTGGAAAAGAGGACCAAGAGGGGCCTGAAATGAGAGTGGGCCAGAGGCGCATCCAGAGGGGGCTCAGAGCAGCGCCCTGTAAACAGGTGCCTTCACTTTGCAAACATTAGTCAGAATACACTCAGAATTAGTGCATTTTTTCTCTACATCTTCTACTTAGACAAAATTTTAATGAAAGGTAAACAGGCATATAGACAGTAAAAGCAAATTGAAAATGTTAACGATAGTGAAATCTAAGTCTTTAATGTAGGCACCATCTTGTCTTTCAATTTCTCTATGTGCCTGGATTTTTTAACAATAAAAAATTGGAAAACTTGTCAGCAGCGCTATGAGACCTCATAACGGGGGATGGACTGAGGCAAGAGGTCAGGACATAGCCATGCCATCTGGAAATGTAACGTGCACCAGGAAAAGGCTCTGTCTCCAGCATATTTGCCCTGTGGACTTGCCACGTCACAAGTAAACTTGTAAGAATTAGGAAAAGGCAAGCCTTCTACCAGGGAGACCAGCTCATACCAGGAACCAGGATTGGGAAGGAGACACCCTAACAAATTCTATCATTGTAAACAGTGTCACCTGGGAAAGAACTTGATGAGAAATTAATTAGGTGAGGAGGAAGAAAAAGAACTTCCCAAGCAAGGGGACCAGCATGGAGCGAGGTCCTGAGGTGGGAGTGATCACCATCAGGGACTCTCTGCTCTCAAGAAAACTTGCAGGAGCTTGGTGTGGAAAGACAGACAGGGAAGAGAAGAAGAGCTGTGAAGTGGAAGCACTGCAACTATCCATTGCCAGGGAGACGGGTGAAATCCCTAACCTCAACGGGATCTGCCGTTGGCTAACTTTGATCTGGAGCTTAACCTATTTAAGCCTCAGCTTCCTCATCTGTAAAATGAAAGCCATCTTACTTTATAGCATTAAATGAGATTTGGCAAGTACAGTATTTAGTAAGTGCTCATGTCATGTCTTCTTCACCTTTATCTCTTCTAGCATTTACCATCATTATCACCACCATCACGTCACGGCAGCTCCAGACGAGGCACCAGGTAGTCATGTAAGCACTTCCTATGTACTAACTCATTCAATCCTCACAACTGCCTTTTATGATATAGGTTCTATTACTGTCCCCATTTTACAGATGAGGAAATTGAGGTATGTGAAGTAAGTTGACCAAGATCACAAAAAAAGTAGCTGTGTCAGTACTTTACTAGGCAGCCAGCCTTTAAAATCTGCATGTGTAAACCCTGGGAAGCATTGCTTCCTTCACAAATAAACAAGAGGGAATAATGCAGGTATTTCAAAGGCCTGATACCCCCAAACTGTCTACTCTACATCCCACTTGCTCTAAGATACAGTCTTGGGGCACAAAATGCTACCACACTTCTAGCTAAGTTTGCTATGAACACTTTTCTACTTATCCAAATCCCAGGGGCGAAGATGCTGCTTTGGATCTTTTTCTATTCATCCCAGCAATTTCCTCAACCTTGAAGCAAACCAGAGCTGGGAGAAAAATGAAATCCGCTCTTTGGAGCGACAGTATCAATTTTTAACCACCTTTGTCACTGAGAGGTAGAGTTGCAAAGCCTGGGACATGTGGATCAGTCATGGGCTCGTCATATGACACAGGGTTATGAAATTAGTTCAGGGTTTCAAAAAGTGAACCAAACTTTTTTTTTTCTTTTTTCCTTCCAATTTGAAAGAGCCACTCAATGCATCTCACTGCTGGAGGCCAAATGAAACTGAAAGATGTTCTTAATTCTGGGCTCTCTCAAATAAGGGACCAGTTGAAGATAGAAAAATATCACTACCTAATTGAAAAGAAAAATTCTAATATAAAAAATTATAAACTAGGAGATATGACAAACAGATGGGGAAACAATGGAACAGTGACAGACTTTATCTTCTTGGTTTCCAAAATCACTGTGGATGGTGACTGCAGCCATGAAACTAAAAGAGCTTGCTCCTTGGAATAAAAGCAATGACAAACCTAGGCAGCATATTAAAAAGCAGAGACATTACTTTGACTATAGAGATCTGTATAGTCAAAGCTGTGGTTTTTCCAGTAGTCATGTATGGATGTGAAAGCTGGACAATAAAAAAGGCTGAGCACCAAAGAATTGGTATCTTTGAACTGTGGTGCTGGAGAAGACTCTTGAAAGTCCCTTGCACAGTGAGGAGATCAAACCAGTCAGCCTTAAAGGAAGTCAACTCTGAATATTCACTGGAAGGACTGATGCTAAAGCTGAAGCTCCAATACTTTGGCCACCTGATGTGGAGAGCCAACTCGTAGTAAAAGACCCTGATGCTGGGAAAGACTGAAGGCAGGAGGAGAAGGGGATGACAGAGAATGAGATGGTTGGATGTCATCACTGACTCAATGGACATGAGCTTGAGCAAACTCTGGGAGATGGTGAAGGACAGAGAAGCCTGGCGTGATACAATCCATGAGGTCACAAAGAGTCGAACATGACTCAGTGACTGAACAACAACCACCCCATCTGATAATGGCTGAAGGGTGCTTCTGGAACTAGTGATGCTCAAGCATTTCAAATTTGCCAAGGGTATTCACTTAGCCAAGTAGGGAAAAGAGATTTGTAGGTGTTTAAAGTAAGCAGCTTTCCATAGGTAAGGTGCATACTGAGAAATTCAGTGAATACTGGGGAGAGGAGGAATGACAAGATTCTTTACCCTGTGAATAGACCCTTTCAAGTTAGTGGCTCAGTGAGGCTAGCCTTGGAGGATGGAGGTGTTTGGATTCAGAAAGGCTAGTGAATCACAAAAAAACAACTTGGCCTCAGAGAGGGCCAGCCAGTAGCTGGCAGCATGGAGAAAAAGCAAATCGAGCTTTAAGTGAAAATGACATCTCATTTACCAAGTCATCCACTCTGATGGCCACCTACAGGTCCTTTGCAGAATCATTCAGGGACCACTGGCCTTGACCTTTGTTCTTACGTTGCTGCTACTTGTTTGTGAGTGTTGCTCCAGACCTCATCTGGAATGTGTGCCTGTGCATGTGCACTGCTTGGGGGAGAGAGAGGTAAAATGGGCACTTTGGGGCCCCACAGGGCGTTCAAGACACAGCCCACCAATAGACGGTAACTAAGTAGAGCTGAAAGATCGAAGTCGGCCAAGCTGTCCCCTCATTTCAACGTGGCAGTCTTCCCAGCTCAGGTCTTTGGTGGCAAATCAAATATTCTATTACATTATTTTCCAATTTCAGGCATTTCCCCAGCTGGACTCTCAAGTGGTATATTTTCCAAAAGTTCAGAGACAATGTCCTGCTTGCCATCTGCCTTGATGGCCTGACATATTGGACACTGACTCTGGGACCAAAACATGTGTGGTCCAAGGACACCATCCTGCCGCTGGCTTCTGGCACCTGAGCGATAGTGGAAACACAAGCCTTCTGACAGCGTGACTGCAGGCGAACATGCTCTCCAGCCTTGCTGGTATTTATCTAGCATGTGTTAGGTGAATATAGATTAGATCCACCCTCAAAAGTTCAATCTCCCTTTCTCCAATGAGTAATAATGACAGTTTGACCTTTCCCGATATGGTTATACAGCATCTTTAAGATACCTAAGGCACTTATGTGCAATGTTGTAGCACCAATTTGACCTGACTAGGTGTGCTGTCAACAGCTGGACCTTGAATCCTAAGCAGGTGATTTGCTCTTCACTCTTGCTGTGTCTCCAGCTCCCCTGTGAATCACTGCCTACATTTTAGGCTACCACATCTAAGGATAATTCATGTTCTTTAAAGGGAGCAAAGAGGAAGGGGCACAGCTGGAGCCAGAACTCTGCAGCTGTCTTAAGAGCTGGCCAGGAATAGCTGAAAGGAACTTGAGCCAAAAATTCTACACCCGTTAGCCAGTGTGATGAAAAGTGATTAGCATTTAGTACAACCATGGCAACCTCTAAATCCAAACAAGTCCCTGCTCCCAGCTCCCTGTAAGCTCACCCAGCTCCAGCTCTTCCTGGTGTTGATGTCACTAACTGGTGACAATGTTCATCTCGCTGAGTTCCCCACCTCTGCTTCCTCCAGCCCCTGGAACTGACCCTGGAGGGACGGATCCCGTGCGTGCAGCTGGATGAAAACCAATGCAGATGAGAAAGGACAGGGGCATGGGATGGTTAAATCCACTAAAATCCAAGGAGTTGTCAAGGTGAGTAGCTTAGCAGTTTGGCTACCCCACGGTCAGCACCCAAGTTAAGGGCAGTTTGACCTTTGCAGAAAGGTGGGGGTTGGCACCTGAGAAGGGCCTCAGTCTTAAAGGGTCACACACTGGGTGCTGATTTTGCCCTTTAAGGGATAGGTGTGCTGTTAGGTGAATACAGATTAGATCCACCCTCAAAAGTTTTAGCTAATCACCTTGAATCTTGAGGACACCTGGGGCACTCTGGACCTCTACTGGCCTGGGAATTGTGGGACAGAGGCAGTGCTCCTTTTGACAGATCAGTTGTCTTGAAAGGCAGTGCTTGTGTGTTAGCTGACACCACACTAGTGCTGTTTTTACCCTGATGAACAAGGCATGGGTATTCATCACTGAACCTAGGCATCCTGGAGTAAAAGTTTGGTCTGTTCTCCTCCTTAACACAGGAACCGCCGTTACCCCAGCCAGGAGGCGGGGAGCCACCACTGCTGCTTTAGCGAGGGCAGCAGACTCAGCTGCCTTCAGGGGCAAGGAAGGTAAGATAGGTGAGTGAAAAGGAACTGACTCTAGCGTAACAGGGAGAAGTGGGGTCTAAGGAAAACTGAAAAGCATGCGTGCCATTGAATAGGAGGAGAAATACCACCAATTACTGAAATGCAGAATGGTGGGTACTCTGTGTGTGTGTGTGTGTGTGTGTGTGAGAGAGAGAGAGAGAGAGAGAGAGAGAGAGAGAGAGAGAGAGAGAGAGAGAGAGAGAGAGAGAAGGAGAGACAGGCAGAGAGAGGGAAAAAAAAACAGCACAATCATCTCAGAAAATTTTTAGAAACACGACTTAAAGAAAACACTAAATGGGCAAGTCATATCCATCCATATATAAGTGATGGTCCACAAGCCAATTGGTTTACAACCCTGGCTTAAGTAGATAACAGAGATCTCATTTCACAAAGCAACCCATTGCATGTAACCCACTGCATTTTTTCAAGTATTTGTCTCTTTATTTATTTTTCTTTTTTTAGTTTCATAAAGCTTTATTGCAATGTGGAACCAAAGAGCATATTACACATTTTTTTTCTTTTTTTTTTATTAGTTGGAGGCTAATTACTTCACAACATTGCAGTGGGTTTTGTCATACATTGATATGAATCAGCCATAGATTTACATGTATTCCCCATCCCGATCCCCCCTCCCACCTCCCTCTCCACCCGATTCCTCTGGGTCTTCCCAGTGCACCAGGCCCGAGCACTTGTCTCATGCATCCAACCTGGGCTGGTGATCTGTTTCACCATAGATAGTATACATTCTGTTCTTTTGAAACATCCCACCCTCACCTCCTCCCACAGAGTTCAAAAGTCTGTTCTGTATTTTTGTGTCTCTTTTTCTGTTTTGCATATAGGGTTATCATTACCATCTTTCTAAATTCCATATATATGTGTTAGTATGCTGTAATGTTCTTTATCTTTCTGGCTTACTTCACTCTGTATAATGGGCTCCAGTTTCATCCATCTCATTAGGACTGATTCAAATGAATTCTTTTTAACGGCTGAGTAATATTCCATGGTGTATTTGTCTCTTTATAAATAGCTTGTACTCATTAACCTTTTTAACTCATTGAAAAATCTGTATTAAGCACTTCCTGTACTCTAGGGAGTGACAGCTGGACCATAAAGAAGGCAGAACACTGAAGAATTGATGCTTTCAAACTGTGGTGCTGGAGAAGACTCTTCAGAATCCCTTGGACAGCAAGGAGATCAAGCCAGTCAATCCTAAAGGAAATCAACCCTGAATACTCACTAGAAGGACTGATGTTGAAGGTGAAGCTCCAATACTTTGGCCACCTGATGCAAAGAGCTGATTCACTGGAAAAGACCTGATACTGTGAAAAATAGAAGGCAGAAGGAGAAGAGGGCGACAGAGCAAGAGATGGTTGGATGGCATCATTGACTGAATGGACAAGAACTTGGGCAAACTCAGGGAGATGGTAAGGGACAGGGAAGTCTGGCGTGCTGAAGTCCACAGGGTCGTGAAGAGTCTGACATGACTGAGCAACTGAACAACAAGAATGCTCCAGGGACAGTCTTCTCAGCCAAGGGCTACAAGGAATCCCTGAGAGAACACCAGGGGCTAAGACAGGATTTCTCATGGAGAGTTCATTGTACATACTGGGGGATAACTTCCCCGTCCCGAAAGTTTTCTCTGTCTAGACCAAATAGCCCTTTTTCTCCAGCCCTTCCTAAAGCATTAGGGTTTTCTTTGCTTTTCAAGTACATTAATATCCTTCTACATGGCAAATTAGTGTAAAGTACTAGTTATGGAGCCCCATTCTGAATGTGTTACAATTCACAAATTTTCTTAAATACTTTGCTGAACATATGTGAATATACCACTGTCCAGCATACCTCTCCCCTGCTAGGGTTTATCCGAATTTTGCAGTGGGCACGCATCTTCATTTGTAGGAATCCTGAGACATAAAGTGCTCCATGGACATCTCTGCATGCAGAAACTATGCTCTGTTTTCATATTCTTCATAACTTAATGGAGCACAGGACACACACAGCCCGGCTTGTTTGCTTTCGTGTGCTTGTATTTCCAAAGGTCACAGATGTCATGCCAGAGTACCACATGTAATAAGTATTTCCAGGAGCACTTGAGGAAAATAACATTAATTGCCTGAGACTTTAATTGGCTTTATGACATTGGCCAGGTCAGTGACTGGGAAAAGATACCCCAGAACAGCTGTCAAATACACAACCTGGCAGAAAGGCATAAAATGCCAAGAGCCCTTTGTGCATGAAACTGAAATTCGAGAAGCCTGAACAGACCCAACAATCAGAAAAATCTTCCTCCATGTGATGGTTTCCAAATCTGCTTAATTTAAAATGGTTTCCAAGGAAAACTGCAACCATGCCACATTTCAGCTCCGTCTGGCAGTTAGCTACACTTGGAGGAGCGAAACCCCAAACCTACCAATCATTAGCTATGTGGTTAGGAATGTACACAGTGATTAGGCCACAGTTACATTATTTCTTTGGACTTTGCTAGGCACAGATTTTTGTAATTAGAGATGATTTGGGTAGGACCAAATGTAAATCAATGATCTCGATCTGCCAAGAATAAGATGCTTTAGCAATCATACAGACATCCTCAAACAACTTTCCTCTTTCTCTCCTAGCTGCATATTCATCAGAGACGGGACACGAGCTCTGTGTCTTAACATAGTCTTCTACCTCTTGATTAGATATGAGATGAAAAAGAACAGGTCTGGAAGAAATACGGGCTTCCCTGGTGGCTCAGCTGGCAAGGAATCCATCTGCTATACGGGAGACCTGGGTTAGATCCCTGGGTTGGGAAGATCCCCTGGAGAAGGGAACAGCTACCCACTCCAGTATTCTGGCCTGGAGAATTCCATGGACTATATAGTCCATGGAAGAACTGTGAATATTGGGGATTAGTCATTCCCCTTCAGGGTTTGTGTTGCTGGAGGAAAAGTGGATTGAAAACTGAGAGGGCAAGATATGAATCTTGACTTCTACGGCTTAATACCAACCAAATAGTTGAACCACCAAAATGATTTTCAGGGAGATTCAAGTGTGCATAGAGAAGTGAACTGAAAAATATGAAGCACTACACAAAAGTATTGAGCTGAATAGTTTTTTGCAGTTCTTGTTCCCAGAAACCTCAATTCTAAAATTGTAACAAATAGTGACAACAATATCCACCATGCTCTTTAAAAAAAGAAAAAACACCAAACAGAATTACAAAGAAGAAAGAAAGGCAATGCCAAGAATGTTCAAACTACCACACAACTACACTCATTTCACATGCTAGCAAGGAAATGCTCAAAATCCTTCAAGCAAGGCTTCAATGGTATGTGAACTGAAAAGTTCCATATGTACAAGCTGGGTTTAGAAAAGGCAGAGGAACCAGAGATCAAATTACCAACATCGGTTGGATCATAAAGAAAGCAAAGGAATTCCAGGAAAACATCTACATTGACTACACTAAAGCCTTTGACTGTGTGGACCAAAACAAACTGTGGAAAATTCTTAAAAAGAGATGGGAATATCAGACCACCTTACCTGTCTCCTGAAAAACTTGCATGTGGGTCAAGAAGCAACAGTTGGAACTGGACATGGAACAATGGACTGGTTCTAAATTGGGAAAGGAGTGTGACAAGGCTGTATATTGTCACCTCACTTAGTTAACTTACATGCAGAGTACATCATGTGAAACACCAGGGTGGATAAAACACAAGCTGAAATTAAGATTGCTGGGAGAAATATTAACAACATTAGAAAGGCAGATGATACCACTCTAATGGCAGAAAGTGAGGAGGAACAAACTAAAGAGCCTCTTAATGAGGGTGAAAGAGGAGAGTAAAAAAGATGGCTTAAAACTTAACATTCAAAAAACTAAGATCATGGCATCTGGTCCCATCACTTCATGGCAAACAGATTGGGAAAAAGTGGAAGCAGTGACAGATTTTCTTTTCTTGGGCTCCAGAATCACTGTGAGCAGTGACTGCTGCCATGAAATTAAAACACACTTGCTCCTTGGAAGGAAAACTGTGACAAACCTAGACAGGATATGAGAAAGCAGAGATATCACTTTGCCGAAAAAGGTCCATGTAGTCAAAGCTATGGTTTTTCCAGTAGTCATGTATGGATGTGAGAGTTGGACCATAAAGAAGGCTGAGTGCTGAAGAATTGATGCTTTCAAATTGTGGTGCTGGAGAAGACTCTTGAGAGTCCCTCAGATTGCAAGGAGATCAAACCACTCAGTCCTAAAGGAAATCAACTTTGAATATACATCGAAGAGACTGATGCTGAAGCTGAACCACCAACACTTGGGCCACCTGATGTGACAAGCCGACTCACGGGAAAATACCCTGATGCTGGGGAAGATTGAGGGCAAGAGGAGAAGCAGGCAACAGAGGATGAGATGGTTAGATAGCATTGCTGGCTCAATGGACATAAGTTTGAGCAAACTCCGGGAGATAGTGAAGGACGGGGAGCCTGTCAGTCTGCAGTCCATGTGGTTGCAAAGAGTTGGACACGACTTAGTGACTGAACAACAACAATTACAAAAAGGTCAGTTATCTAAGTTCAACTTCATTCTCTTTCACAGGTTATAAACTATAGATACAAGGGCTAGATTTAGCCCACAGAGAAATTTAGACTTGCGGTGTGTTTATTTTGTTTTTTAAATTGCCTTGCTTGTCAGCATTTTATATGTGGGATTTTTCAGATTGATATTTTCACTGGATATTTTCATACGCAAGTTCAGATTTCCTAGTTCTACTGAAAACTGGGAAGATTTGGCAATACTGGCTTTGATTCCCTACAGCTATAATTGCTGGGGCTAAGCAGTGGCTGCCCAGAGGGCGTGTGCTCTCCACAGCCCTGTGTCTCCACCTGACCTGCTTGCCTCACTAGTGTTTTTGCTAAATCTCATAGACATTTGGATGTCAACTCCTAGTTTTCCCTTTATTTTCAGAGAAAAATAACTCTCTAAAGTATTAAAAGGGATTGAAACAAGAATGCAAAGAAGTGCTGAGACTGAGCAACCAATATACTGGATATTAATAAATATTAATAAATAAGAGCAGAGGTCATAGACAGCTGCTGTGAGAAGCAGTAGAGCAATGTGGTTAAAAGTTTGAATAAATTGCTGAAGCAATGTCAAATTGTGGCTTCTGCCCTAATTAGCTTAGGAGAGTTATTTAAACTCAGCTTGCTCATCTGTAATATGAGAATAATAACTATTATTTTTAAAATTCGTTTAAATAACAAGGATTTACTAAGTACCTACTATGTTTCAGAGACTCATGCAGGCACTGATGATGCAACAATAATCCAAACAAACTTTGTACTCATGTGGTTTACATTTAATGAGTGAATCCATGTTAAGCATATAGAATAATGTCTGGCACAATAGTAACAAATTCTCAGTGCATGTTATCTATTATCCTCGTTATTATTCACTATGCTCTCTACTGTAAGTCATTACTTAAATTAGGAATGGCAAACCTGTTTAAGTTTGTGCTTTATTTCCTGATAGTAGTTACCAGAAATACAGTGTTAAGAATGAGTCTGAGGCCTTGTCTAAGCTCAGCAGAAAGGGGTGGACTGACAATGTCTAAGCTCAGCAGGAAGGGGTGGACTGATTGACCCAATGTCTGACATGGGCTGGAGTAATGTGTGTGGAAGTTCGCCTGGAGGTTTTGTCACCCTGGTTGAAAGAAACTCTAGTTTCTGTAAACTAAATTTCTATAAAGAAGGCTATAAATTTCCGCCTCTCTTGACAGTTTTTCTGAGACCTCTTGTTCAGAGAGACAAAAATCCAAGAAAACTTTTCCAAGTTTCCTCTTTCAGCAGGCAGCTCAGAAGGGCAAGGCCTGTTCTGTTCCTACAGATGCGCTGAGACCACGCAAAGCTCAAATGGCTGCCAGCCTGTGATTAGGGAGGGTTTGAAGATGTCTGTTCCAATAATCAACACTAAATGCAAACCCAACGCATGGGAACTGAAATACCAGCTTGGGTAGGATACCTTTCTCTTCAATAAAATATTTAAAAGGAAATAATGAAGGAAAAGAAGAACATTCCAACTGATCAAAGCACAAAACCCAAAAGTTAGCCCCTGGCTGGCCTAGAGGCTGAGCCCCTTTAAGGCAGCGCCTCTGCCCTCACTGAAGGCCCAGGTGTGATTCCCCCACATATCTACTATCGTGCAATTCTGGACCAAACGGGTGAAAAGTCACTGCAGGTTTCCTCCGTCCCTTACAAACCCAAATATTCACTCTTTGCAAACTCCCCAGAGGCAAAAAAGAAATAAACTCTTTCCCAACAATATTAAATGTGAACCTACTGTACTCCCTGGAAGGTTGCACCTGCCGCTCTAGCCTAGGGCTCCTCTCCATCTTCAGTCAGAATCACACGCGGCAGCCAGATTCACAAAGACAAAGAATTCAGTCATGAGAGGAGAGGCAGGAGAGGTCACTGGGTAGTGAAAGAGAGGGATGTCTGGGCCTCCAGGTTAAAGGTGAACAGACAAGGCACCTTCCGGTTATTAAGCAGACATGGGCAATAATGCTGGGAGGCAGCTTTGCATAGTGACTCAGCTGTGGTCTTCTGGATTAGCTCCCCTGGCATCGGGGATGTGGAATGTTTGACAATGATTCTTGGAAGGCTGCTCACGCACACATCCAGTGTAATTTCAGAGGATCCATACTGTCCCTGTCAGGGTAACACAAAACCAGCGTTATGCCAAGGTGGGGACACTGGCTTTGTTCCAATACAACTTTATAGATGGTGGGCTGTATTTGGCCTGTAGGCCATAGTTTGTGTCCCCTGATATAGCACAATAAATATTAGCAAAACTGCACTAAGTATAAAATAAGTACACTCATTTCCTTGTTACATCCCAATGAATACTAAAAACAATGGCAATGTACAGTGATTAGGAATCAGAACAGCGGGGAGGGAGCCAGGTACTAGAAGAGGGCCCATGCTCCTAGGCTTGGGGGTGTTCCATTTCTTTGTCTGGATGCTGTTACACATTGAACGACTTCATGAAATTTCACTGGGCCATGCACTTTTACATGAGTATTTTCTGCATGCATGTTATACCCAGAAAAAAAAGTTTACAAGAAGTAAATATATAAGTAAAATAAATAAGGGCTAAAGAGAGAAAGTGAAGTGTCCCTGTCTGCTAGCTTTGACCTCCTGTAATGACAGCTGATAAAAAAATAATAATGCAACCCACTCCAGTACTCTTGCTTGGAAAATGCCATGGATGGAGGAGCCGAGTAGGCTACAGCCCATGGGGTCACAAAGAGTTGGACACGACTGAGTGACTTCACTTTCACCAATTCCAAGTGTATACCTAGACGATCAGCCATTTCACTGGCAAACAGAAGCTAAAGTGTTGCTGTTTGGTCTGCTTGTCCCATAGATAAAGTGAGTGTCCTGATAATGAAATGACCTTTCAAACCAAATGCCTCTAATTTCTCACCTCTAAAACAATCTTGTCTATCCCATAGCTCTGCTTTGAGGGTTAAACTCGATAATGGACATGAAATGCCTGGTATAGTTAATGCCCATGATTAGTACTCAATGAATGGCAACTGAAATGAAAAAAGACCAAAGTGGAAAGAAGGTATTCTGGGTGTCTCTCATTTCCCCCTTCGTACCTTCTCCAGCCATCTCTGTACCCATCCTGAGGTCACCCAACTTGGACCATGCCAGTGGGTCCCCTTGCCTTTTCTGAGTTCCAGTGTGACAGTGGAGGCATGAGAGAGAGGCAGGTCAGGCACTTGTTTCCCCCAGTTCCTCCCAGCATCATCCCTCAACTAAATGGGTATAAAGCATCCCTTTCTGCACAGCTGCTTCATCTTGAAGTCTCCAGATATGCTCCTCTCCTAGCTTCCTCAGGCCCCTGGGAAGGAACTGCTCCCTGCTGATGATAACTCTAGGATACTGGAGTATTCCTGTGGTTTCCCCTACACTGTTCCCATAATAGGAAAGTAGGAAAGTGAATTCAAATACAAGTGAGGCAGGAACATTTCTGAAAACAGTAAATTGTGCTTTCTTTTGGCGCACCTATGGGACTTGGAAAAACGAGGGCTATTTTTCTTTAGGCCCAGTGCACAGAGGTTATATGGCTTTGCTAGCCAAATTTGGGTTTTCTTGCTAGAGGAGTTCATTAAGTCTGAGTTTGTTTTTCAGAAATGAAAACAGCATTCACTCCTAACAACAAGACTTCTGGGAAGCAGCTGTGGATGCCAAAGTCCTGAGATTTCAGGCCCTGGGGTTTCTGGAACCTTGTCAAAGAGCTCCCATGCCAGTCCTCTGGGGAAGAACCTGAGCTGCCGTCTTTAAGGGCACATGTGGGCCTGGACAACGAGTCCTATAGTAGTGACCATGATGTGCTGACAGTTAGAGGCTACTCGGGTGAGAACTGTTGGGTCTGTGTAAGTCCCTTAGGATTTTTCTATAATCTCAAGGGAGAGTAAAGTGACTTCTAAACCATACCTGGATATACACAGGCTCTACTGGTGTTTCTGATTTTGTATGACTTGAACTGGGCCCCTACACTGCATCTCTAGCACATATTCAGGAATGCCTGTGTGAGTAGTCCACTGGGCACTGGGCGCTACTACACTCATCCCTGTTTTACAAAGGAGAAAATAGAGCTGCTGAGTCTAGCTTTCACCAGCTCAAGATGTCTGGGGTCTAGGCTAATACTGGTTAAGCAAAAAGACTGATACAAATTGTGGTTTCTTATTCGTGTGACGCACATTTATATTCACTTCATATTCACTTTAGAAGCTCAATGCTTATTTTATTCTGGGGAATCTTGCTCAAATACAGGTGTTTGCAAAATTTCAAGAACTGAGCAAAGTTCTACTTCTTCCCTCACACTCAAGCTAGTATAAACCTTTCCCCAAGTGCTTATTAGGTAAGATTGGTCTGGGGCAGTTAATCTATGAAGATGCTGAGCAAAACCAAGAAATGTTTTCCATATTGCTATTAAGCACCAAGCTTAGAAAATCAAGTAAAACAATCAACATGGCCACTCACAAAGTCAGCAAAAATGTTTACATAATTAATCTCCAGCATGGCAGTGCAGTCACAGTATTAGTGTCAATGTACCCAGAGAATAAATGTAAATTACAGGTACAAATCAGTTTATGTGTTCAGCACCAATTCCACTTACCGCCACATACAAACCCCAGTTGCTTGAGGCTTATGAATAAATAGTTACTGGTGTTCAGAAAGATGCAAGTCTGCAAACTGAGATCCAAGAGAAAATAAAAATAAAACAGCACTATCGCCACACCACAGGCATTGAGAAATGCCCAGAGAAGCGAATGTTTCAGTACTCTCTGGGGAAGAGAAGTACTAGCCTAGATGCTCACTTATTCTCTTGGCCTCTTTCTGTTGCTAACAGTCCCCTTGCGATTAAACTCTGGAGTCGCTGGAAGGGAGGAAGTTGGACGGACCCCAGATAAAGAATGAAGCCAGACTCACTTTCAGTTCAAAGAAGTGAAGTGAAGTGAAAGTTGCTTAGTTGTGTCCAACTCTTTGCGACCCCATGGACTATACAGTCCACGGAACTCTCCAGGCCAGAATACTGGAGTGGGTAGACTTTCCCTTCTCTAGGGGATCTTCCCAACCCAGAAATCGAACCCAGGTCTGCTGCATTGCAGGCGGATTCACAGTGGAAATGGATTCTCTTTCTGTCATGAAATGTTACATATCCTAGGCATTTCCTTTTTGATGCCCTGAAGAAAATAGAAACATATTAAAAAGACCTGGAAATGCAAAGATCTTAGAGTCTCAGTCTTAGATCTTAAATGTCCAGAAAATTGTAACTAAGAAGAGTGTCCTCCACATAAGCCTGTATAATACAGGTACCTTTCCCCTCTCCCACAACCCCTAACTTTATTTTTCAATTCTCTTTGTGTGTTTGGCTGCTCAAAGACAGAGGGGAGTAACTGGCTTTTTCTACTTTGAGCAGTGCTTACCTTAATTTTGACAACAGTTTCTTTTGAACAGTTAATAAAAGTCACAGGGACTTCTCTGGTGACCCAGTAGTTAAGAATCCGTCTTGCAATGCAGGGAATGTGGGTTCAATTCCTTGTTGGAGAACTAAGATCCCACATGCTGAAGAGCAACTAAGCCTGGGTGCTGCAACTACTGAGCCTGCGTGCTGCGGAGCCCCTGCACCACAACCAGCGATTCTGTGTACCACAACAAGACAGCTGGCGTGATGCAATGAAGATCCTGTGTGCCGCAACTAAGACCCAATGCAGCCAAATAAATAAAATAAAACATTTTTTTAAAAAAAGCACAGGCATTGATTAGGTTTAGTCTTCCCAACCTCCCTTTTCCATCACTCCTTTTGTCCCCCATATGAATGTATATTTTCAGTTTTCTCATGATGCTTATCTTTAAGTATCACTATGGGCTCAGTGGTAAAGAATCTCCCTCCTGACACAGGTTCAATTTCTGGGTCGGGAAGATCCCCTGGAGTAGGAAATGGCAACCCACTCCACTATTTTTGCCTGGAAAATTCTATGGACAGAGAAACCTGGTGGATTCCAGTCCGTGGGGTCACAAAACAGTCAGACACGACTCAGCGTGTGCACGGACACACACATATGCACACACATGGACACATACACACAGTACTAAAAGTCTCATTTAAATAAAATGGCTAAGGGTGTGAGGGGGAATTCTGGTTAATTGAGCACAAATAAAGAAAAATCTTTACTTTTTCAGTGCTCTTGGTTGAAAATCTTTCTCTTAAATGTTTTTCTCCCATCCATCCTTCATTTTACTCTCATTTCACAGATAAAAAAGAACATAACTATCAGCACACAAATATCTAAATTTATACATTAATAAGTTAATATAAACAGTCACAGCTGCAAAGGGGTGAGACTGCATCAGGTTTCAGATTCCTGAAACGATGACCATATTCTGGACGAAGTTTAGCTATGAGTTCCCTGGTAGGCACAGCAAAATAAGAAATAGATCCCACTTCCTAATTAAAAGAAGCAAAGCACTTTATAGATCCCATTTTCTAATTAAAAGAAGCAAAGCAGGAAAGATAAACTCTTGACAGAACACGGGGCACTAAAATCTAATAATAATGACCTACATGAAAGCTTTATCTGACTTTTCCATTTGTGAGGTTGGACCAACAGTGATTTTCACAGGAGGAAATATTTTCCTCTATATTCCCACCTATCCCTTGCACATAGTATTTTACTTGATTTTGTTGACTCTTCTGACTAGAAATTGAACCTATGATGAGACTGTCTTGGTTTAAAAAGGTGGTCAATAGTAAGTCAGTGAGATCATGGTCCTACCTTTACCTTCTGTTAATTGCTATGCTTTATGAAAATAAATATCTTGGCTAGTTCGATAGCAATGTTGATATAACCCTCTTAAAAACGCTTCAGAGATCACTTGATTATTCCAATATTAGTCAGAGAGCCAAAGATGAGAGTCAAGAATGAGAGTGCCATACTGGTCTGAGGAACTACAGCACTAACGCAGCAAACTGCATTTTCTAGAAAACTTTAAGTGCCACAAACTGATTCTTCTGATTTTCAGATTATGTGTGCTGAAGGAGATCATAAATTATGTGATAGTAAGGACAAATGAATTCTTTTGAACTCAAATCCAAATCTCAAGTATTCAGTTTCATTTTCCCCACAACTATCAAACTGTCATAGAAATTAAGTATTTCAATTATCTAGACATTTTTCTTGCATGTACAAAAGCATAATAAACTTGGTCAGATTATATGCACTGATTTTTAGTTTGTAACTTGATGAATGTGTTCATATTCCATTAAGTATCCTTCATTTTTCTATGATACTAGCCCAGGAACTTTATCTCTCAAATGTTCCTGTCTTAATTTCTTTGCTTAAATTTCATCTACTGTATTTCCTTTAATTTCTGATTTCTGTCTTTAATACTTGGGGTTTCTAAATTCTATCTTTCAATCTTTAATCTTTGGTTTTCAAAATCTGTCTTTTGAGAGGCAGAATTTCTCATCTACTGTAAGTGAACAGTTTTCACATTTTAATTTGTAATCACTGGAAAACCAATTATATTCAATGAAAAAGGCACACTTTTTAAATTCCTGGTTCTCTCCTTTACAGCCCACTCATGAAATATACTCAAATTTCTTAGTATTTCTTTCTAAACCTATAAAATGGGTATAATAATAATGCTTCACCATCAAGATGGATATGAAGATTAAATATGCATATATGAGAAAGTTTGTCAACCATAATTTATATTCACTTTTTATCCATTGTTACTATTAGGCCAGTGTTTTCTGAAGATAAACACAGAAACTCACAATGATAACAGGAAACATTACAGAAGACTTACTGTGTATCATTCATTCTACCAACACTTTAAATATGTCAACTCATTTGAACCTCAGTAACCCAAATGCACTATGATTAATACTATTTCCAGTTTTCAGATGAGGAACCTGAACTTCAAACTGAATAATAAACTTGTACAAGGTCACACAGTCAACAAAGGACAGCTGGGTTTTAACCTAAGCATTAGTCTATGGGCTTAATGCTGAGGTTAAATACGGTTTTACAGCATGTCTTCAGCGCACAGCTGTGGTTAAGTACTCTACATTGGGGATATTAATACATGTTATATATGTACAAAAAGATTCCATCATCAAGAAAGTTTAGGAAACACTCCGTTAAAGAAAGAGGTTCCTTGACTGCATGACTCCTTAGATCTTTTAACATGCACTGAAAATCTCTAAGAAGGAACCATAGGGGGCAGCCCTTCGCTTCTTAAGACCAAAGTGAATCAAAGCTGTTCTTCATAAGCATCTCAAAGAACCAGTATTCCACAGAACCCATTTTGACAAATGCTGATTATAAGGTGTGATAAATAAGTAGAAATAACATACCACTCAAGTCTAGCAGATAATCCTTTAAAGTATACCACCTGACGCATTAATTGAGTTATCCAAAGTAAAAAAGGAAAGAGTTGCAATCTTCTTCTAAAAATGCATATGTAGAGGATGTTTTTGACTTACAAGAGTTACAAGGCATATATATATTTCCTCCTGAGGATGGTTCTCTGAGGCTGACATTTAAAAAAGAAAGATGCACAAGAACAAGCTGAGCTTTCACACATCTTCTTGGCAGGAGACACTATAGATCATGCCAGGGCAGGACTGAGGGAGCTCCAGAAACCAGTTGTCTACAAGTGACTAATGACAGCAAGATGACCCATTCACCCTTCCTAGGCTCTTCTCTGCCAGGGCATCTGGAATTATCTTCAGGACATACAGAGAGGGAATGACACTGGTTCCAAATCACTTAGAATCTGTGATGCCTTACAACAACCCTCCCCTCCCCACAATCCCTACTTCCCCAAAATGAATCTTTGCTTACTGAATTCTTCGCTTTCTGTTACTACTGTCAACTTATCATCACTCTCAACTTCCTTTCCATCCCAACACACATACATGTTCTACTTCCCAATCAGGGAGGAATAACAGTTTAGCTGTTACCAGTTTAACACAGAAACGAAAATAAAATAGCTTAAAAATGCATGGATCCGGTCAGCTTCATTGAGTTCTGAACCAAAGGAAAAAGTGGTGGTGAACAATAATATGACCCACTCTTTGAAACCCATGGGCTCTTATGAGCCACATTGGATGTGATCCATCAGGCCAACAGCACCCACCATACACCATCACTCAATCCCGTCCCATAATATGTGCCTACCCTGAGTATTCACAGTAAGTCTAAGTTATTTTAGGACATACACTGAGGTGAGACTAATATTTCTAAAGTCTGGAAGCCCACATGCAGTGGATGCTGAGATCATACCTGTCTGCATTGTGGACACATGACGCCACTCCTCTGAATGACTCAGATAATTAAAGGGCAGATTTTACTGGTATTATCCTCATTTCTTCCTCCAGTATTCTCAGTCATCCAGGTATCTCTTGCCTGGAGTTCACTGCACTTTACTCTTTGAAACCCTCCTTGTCCAAGCATGGTTTATGGACCCTCCCTCCTCTCACATTCTTAAGACCAGTAAAGGTACAACTAGAGATCAAACTCTCAAACGCTTTCCATTTAGCATTAAAATGGCTCAAAAATCTGCTTCTCCCTGCACAGTGTCTCCTTACATGGATGCAGACTGGCACCTCTGGATGGAATCGATGAATCACTTCCTTGCAGTAGTTCAACAGCATCTATAACATTTGTGCCCTGAGGCTATTGAGTTTACTCAGGCAAAATGCCTTGAGACTGAATAAGAGTTGTACGAGTGCTATGAACCAATGGTTTCCTGAACCTACTGCTGAAGCTACTGGACACATTACTTCACAGATTGAAATAAAAACTGACTCCAATGCTGAAATAAAATCTTTAATCCTTCTAGAAGGATTACAGAAGCAGCATGGAGAGAAAGTAAAATAATTAGATTGGAATGGACACTTGTGGTTAACTCTGGAATCAGTTGGGTCCTTTGGAAAATAGATGATAAGAGTGAACTAGGAGAGCAGAAGGTTGATTGGAAAGTAACATTTGTGAAACTAAAAGGGAGGAAGCAAAATCAGCCAGGGTGGGTCCTGAGGCTGTATATAGATCTGGCAGCCCTACAAGACTGCAGACCATAGGCTGCTCTTTAGAGGCCTCCACTGTGCAGAAAGGTCAAGCCCTGGTACCACTGTGCTACTCAGTCATTGGCTGGGACTACTCTGGAAAGAGCCTGATCTTGTTTCAAAGGTTAGGGTCAAATGATCGAGGTAATAGAAGCTATCAGCTAACCATACATCTTGCACTTAAGTCAGGAGTCCTTTCTGGATGCGGGATCTAAATGAGACCCCCTTCCAGAGCAGAAAATCTGCTCTGACTCAATGTGCATTCCATCTCTTCCTCATTGTGGAGCAGAGAAATGTTTTGAGAGAATATAGAAGAGCCTTTAATTATAGACTCTCAACATTGGAACTCTCTGGTGCAGGCTGTTATAAATATGACCAAAGACACACAACTTAACAAAAGCTCATTAAATATGACCACAAAAGGCATTAGTGATCTCTCTGACTTATGAATAGAATCTTTCAGAACTGAGCCTACCAGTAAGTAGGGGGACTTTCTAGATACAGCCTACGGATTCCAACAACCTGTTAATTCTTATCAATCAATAATGATTCAGGGGAAACTGACAGAGATAACTGTCACATTGGAGAGCCAAGATCTGGAAATGAGATACATAATGGAGGCACTGTATTGATGAGAAAAGAGTTTTTAGGCAGAAATTGACAAACACAGTCATAATTAAAAATTTCATCTCTTCTGTTTTAGTTGCTAGTATATCAAGCAGACAAAATGATAAAAAATATATAAAAGATCTGAGCATAATCTATACTGATGTCTCTTACTAGACCCTAGCCTTACAAGAAGAGCTTTAAGAGCAAAGACCAGAGAAAAAGAGATGCAGAAATCTCCGAACTGTTCACCCTTCTCCTCCCTTCATGGTTTCCATCTGTCCTGTCCTCATGGGCTGGCTGCAGCCATAGCACACAGGTGCCTTATGGTCCACATGCCTCATGGTCCTCTCATCATCTCCACACCGCACACATGTACACCACACCAGTGCTCCTGTCCTTGAGCGGCTGTGACTGTGCCCACATCACAGCCCTTGTGAGTGCTCCAAAGTCTTTGGAATGCAGATAAGTGTGAGTTTTCTGAAACCTGTAATTCGGAGGATCTGACTCAGTTGCGCTGAGCTTGTAAGTGAACTGAACACATGGCCCAGGATGAATCTGTCCACTGGTCTTCTTTTCTAATTACCAGAGCTTAAAAGGTTTATTTCTTTAGGAAACTGTGGGTGGGGTGTTGACTGACGTTTTTCAATCACATGTTACTACATTTTACAGAATAAAAATTATGTTCTAAGAATACTTCAAATTTGGGAATTTTCAAAAATTTCTCTTGGAAATGTCAGTGACTAGTTTTTTTTAAGCTTAATATGATGTTTTGTGTGGAACTTTGCCTCTTATATAAAGGATATGACTACTTTCTAAACATTTATGGACCAATTATAAAAATGGATCACATTCTAGCTTACAAATCACAAAAACGAGAATAAAGACAATTACAAAGAATATTACAATTATTATATCACAGACTACATGCTCTTAACGATGAAAATAGATATCAATGATAAAATTTAAGTTAAAAAGTTACCCCCAAACATTAGTAAGAATATCGGTAAGCATCCCAACAGGAAACAGATGGTTCATTCAAATTAGGATAACCCAAGTGGGGCCTAATGAAGGAGATATTTAAAAGATGTGAGCAGATGTAGGGAAACCACAAGGAATAGTGCAGTGTCCTGGGTTTAATAAGAGTGGAATGATTACATATCCCGAGTCTGAGGAGGCAAGATGCAGGTAAGGCAGTCAGAGCTTAGAGGAGAAGAGTCCTCTGAAAGGGCCACCTTCAGAAAAGAAGTGACCTTAGCTAGAGGATACAGCCATCTTGATGCACGACAGAGGTGGGAATATTGACTCTAATACCTAGAACATTTGCAGCCACTTCAACTGAGCTGCAACACACCATACATAGTGCTGGCCATTCAGCGGGCTGGAATCCAGCATGCCTCTTCACTGCTTTCTCAGGAGGTCCAACAAGACAACACAGAGGTGAACTTAAGTAGTTTGTCTCTTTTCAGGAGGAAGCAAAGCCCCTTCCATAGCAGCCATCTGGTGTGTCAGATAAGGACAGTCCAAGAAAACAGTGCCTGGATTAAGATGGTCACAATAAGTCTGTTGGCCAGCTGCCTTTGTAGTACCGGGTTTAGGGTAAATGCTTCGTTTTGGATTCTTTTCCACTGAGACTGGACAGGCCAAACTGTGATCTGAAAACTTTCTATTTTCACCCTAGGAAAATCTCTTTCAGGCCTTTCCTAGGGCATCATTAAACTCAAGCTACACCATCAAACTACCGGCTCCATTTTCAAACCTCTGGATACATCCAGGTTTGATTGAACCCTGAATTTTAGTTCTTTATATAGGCCACTCTGATGCCTACCATTGCCTTTCACCAGGAATACAGAACTTGCTTTAAAGTCACAATAAACTTTTGCAAAAAGTCATCAGCAAACATCCTTACAACACCACTGCTTCTACACCATGCAGTCATCAATTACATCCAGCAGCCACAGAGGCAGCCTCCCATAATTCCTGGAGTGTGGCAGCTTGGAACTTTCTGTACTAATTCATTTTGCATTAGTGCTTAGCAGCAAGAAATCCTGACTCCTGGCACAGAGAAGTAAATTATTTCTTAGAGTACTATACTTAGATGCTTTGAGTTTAATTACCTTGTAATTTCCCAGTCATGTTATTACCATGAAGTTACATGATTTTGCAAATTTATTTACAGCTTATAAAAAGAAAATTAGTTTCGAAATGAATGTTGCTAAGTTGGTCCCCTTTAAGTAGCTCTTTTGTTGCTGTTTAAAAAAATAAAAAGCTTTCCTACCTGAAAATACAGGCTGCTCAAATGTCTACTCTCTTAAAAGTTCAAAATTCATATCTTCAGTTCAAGATGTGAGGTAACTTAAAGAGGAGTAAGGGATCTTTAAATAAGATCATTAAATTAAAGGGGTCAGATACCAGAAGAATAACCATATCACGGCCAGGAGCTTGGTCAAAGTCTGACACATTGGTGATATTTAGGATCCCAAGTTTTGTTCAATGGAAATTTACAAAGGTCTGGTATGACCTGAATATTGTCCACAGTATATTTATATAGCATAAGGGAATTAAGGGAAGCACTATTTGTCTCTAGGGAGAGGGGAGTCAAGATCGTTTTTTTTTTTTTTTCTTTCTTTCTTTCTTACACCTGATTCCTACCTCCCTGGGATCAGTGGGAAGAGACTTGGCCTCCAAAAAAGGAAAAGAGTTGCTGAAACTTTAGGATACTGACGTTGACTTTCAGTGGTGATACACTTTCATGTCATATACGGCACGGTCACATTTCTCTTTCTTCCTTGAACCCCGAGGAGATGGTTAGGGTCTGGGGCTATCGAGCCTGGGATCTCCCTCTCTCCTCTGTTGTGTGTAGTTGCTCAGTCATGTGCAACTCTTTGCAACCTCATGGACTGTAGCCTGCCAGGCTCCTCTGTCCATGGAATTCTCCAGGCAAGAATGCTGGAGTGGATAGCTGTTCCTTTCTACAGGGGATCTCCCCAACACAAGGATCGAACCCAGGTCTCCCTCATTGCAGGTGGATTCGTTACCATCTGAGCTACCAGGGAAGCCCAAGAACACTGCAGTGGGTAGCCTATCCCTTCTCCAGGGGATCTTCCCAACCCAGGAATCCAGCTGGGGTCTCCTGCACTGCAGGTGGATTCTTTACCAGCTGAGCTACCGGGTGTTCTCTTTCCTCCTGTTAGGCAGCTTTGGAGGGAACCTAAAGCTGCTTGGTCCTGCTCCATAGCTCACTGTCAGCAGACATCAGACAAGTCGCAGCTCACGGTGATTGAACCAGAATCTTGGGTTCGATCATTTGGGATGTGGACGAGCATCAGAGCCATTCTTACAACCTGCTTTATCAGAGGCTGATTGGTCTTAACTGGTTTTGGAAAAAAGAAACTTCAGTTTGTTCAAGTATCTAACTAGAACTATGCCTTGGTATTTAAGTTCAATCATGATGATACTAGGCACTCTGTCACTAAAAACTGTTCCAGGGCACCCATTTCTCATGAGGATCTGATGGGGAAAGTGAGCAGCTGACCCAAGGCAGAATTTATATGTTCCTGGGGCCCTTGGCTGTGGAGAGGCCATGTAGCAAACTAAACGTATCCCATAGTCCAACAGGCACTCATTGGTAGATAATCAATTGCTTTGAAATATGAAGAAAAAATATGAAAAATATGCCCCTTTTTCTCAATTTCTATGGAACTTTTCCATCTTCCTTTGCCTCAAACACTGGCCTTTTCCTTGGCTCTACTTATGCCCCTACTTCGTACACTACTTTTCTCTCAACCTACTGGTTAGTCCACCTTATTTCTCCTTTGTCACCCTTAACTTCCAGCCTCTACACAGCTGCTAATCATCCTGGAAGTTTCTTCCCAAGCAATATCAAGGACCACTCAAATTGAACATTTTACTGCCCATGTGTGAGCAAAGAAAAATGATGTGCTAATCTGTCAATGGTATGAGTTCACCATCAACCAACAATTGATTATGCTGACTGATGTTGACCGTTCTCTGACTGAAATGTCTAAAAGGGGCATTTTCAAATTTTCAGGGACCTTTTAAGATTGCAAATCCCACTTTTAAATTTCATTACACCCTTTAAAAAGTTCCTTAATGTTTTAAAAATGACATTCTAAAAAAAAAAAAAAATGACATTCTAGGATTCAAATGTTGCCAAATAATAACTAAAAATAAATTAGTATTTTATACATATTGTTCTATTTATTATTTGCTGGCTTCCAGAAACTGTAAGCAATCAGGAGACATATCAAATTCTGGAATGAAAAAGGGATGGTCTGTTTAGCTTCTTGATGTTTTATTAAAGTTAAACCAGTTGGTGGTGGTTGGTTAACTGAGGCTGTATCTCAACTCACTAAAAAGTCTGTAGTATTGCGCTGCACTTGAGGCAAAATAGTCATCACGTGCATTTAGGCTACAGGCAGCGGTTAACTAATTCTTTTTGCTCTCCAGACTAGAATTTTATTTGAGGGACTAAGTATTATACATGACTGATTATATAGATTTTGTAATTTCTGCATTTCTGAAAACTGATTTCAGTAAGAGTATGTTCTGCTAAAAAATCATTGAATCTCTATTTTGTAGTAATTGTTGTTGCTAAGGACCCCAGATATGGATGCCAAAGACATATCTAAATATGAAATGATAGAAATTATGATGAGATGGTGTCCATTAAGGACTAGAAGGCAACATCCAGACAGCCAGGAAAGCTACCATGATAGTGAATAAAGGATGGTCTCTGGCCCCTTTCCATGGATATCTACATGTAAGCATTACACTATATTACTTTGGTATGCTTTGGTATAAAGTACTATGGGACAGGGGAGAAGCAACTAACATTGCCTACTCAGTTGAATGGCAGGCATGAGATGAAGTTAAAATGATTCATGAAAGGCCTCAGAGAGGAGCTGATATTTAGGCTAAGCCTTGAGATATGGACTGAGGAATGCCAAGTGAAAAGCAGGGAAAAGAAACATGTAGCAGGTGTACCAAACAAGAGGACTAGACAAGGTCGTTCAAAATGTTGGAGTAGTCTATTATAAAAATCTATAAACATCCCCTGTTCATGGTCCCTTCTGGGAAGGCAGTCCTACACTCAGCCACTGGAAGGAAAGACCTTATGTACCAAGTGGTAGCAAACACTCAGTGAATACCAACTGGATCAAAGACAGACACCTTACCCAATACGTGGTTGTTAAGTAACCAATTAGATTGTCTTTAGAGAATGGGAACTAATAGACCAGAGATATTTCAGTTGGAAAGCTGAGACATGGGCAGTCATATTGTACCTTTAATAGGTCATATGCAGGGCAAAAAAACAGAGGTAGCTGATTTACACAGAAACAAGAATGAACAGACTCACAGAAAAACACAATAATGAAATAATTACATGTATTTTGTTTCCTGTTTTTTGATATTGTATTAGTCAAAATATACCAGGTTATACTATATCAGGGAGGGGTAAACAATAGCCCTTGAAATAGTGCAACCTAGGGTCTGCTTTTGCACAACTTGAACTAAAAGCCTTTTTTTTTCCTTATAATTTTAAGGATCATAAAGGAAGAGGGAGATCAACTTCCTATATGGCCCGCAAAGCTTTTATAGAAAATATTTGCCAATCTCTGTACCAAATCTTTGAAGCTTTTAACAAGAAAGTTTCATTCCTCACTCGTGCTAACACCTTGGAGCTTTGCTCAGGGTCCCTTTTCTTGGGATAGGAGGCTGAGAGAGCAGGCATCATGCTTAGTATGTCATCATGAACATGACATCATGCTGTCAAATGTTGCGGCAGAGGGAAAACACTCCAGAAAGTCTTCCAACAGCAATTAAATGCTTCAGTCTGGACCCACATCACAACTACGCAAAACACACTGGCCAGAGCTAATCACACAGACCCATACAACATAAAGGGAAGTACAACCCCACTGTGCATCACAAAGGAAGAGAACCAGCCTTGCTAAAGACTAAAACAGATGCCTGAAAACACTTGTATCTGTGCCGGGACCACTTTTGAGTAAGGTTCTGTTCCTTACAATGACAAAAAAACTTGAATAGAGGGAAGCTGCTAGAGAGGAGCTATATAAAGTTAGGCAAGAGTCAGATGAGGAAGGGTCTTGTACATCATGCTAAAGAGCTCATACTTTTTCCTGTTCAATGGGAAGTCTTGATAGACTTTAGTTAAAAGGAAGAAGGACCAATGTAGGTTCTAAAAAAGGAGTTACAAGATCAGACCAGGATTTTAGAAATATCACTATCTACCACATAGTAATATAGGTTGGAAGATGTACTGAATGGAGGCCAGGTAGGCAGCTGCCGTCATGGACGAGGTATGAGGAGGTGTGGATGTGATATAAAGCCATGTTCAGGAGTATGAGCAGACAGCAAGGCTAACAAGTAGGATTTACAGTGAGGAAGCAGAAGTTCCTGACTTGGACAACAAAATAAGAACTGAAACTAATAATTTATACAAGAAGGTGGGGGAAAAAATAGTTTCCAGGCCCTGCCCATTATCTGTAGCCTCTGAAGACTCTGAGACCAACTTTTGATATTAGCAAATGACTACATTCCCCTCTCCTTAAACTTTTCTTTCTGGATAAGTGATGAATAAGCTTCAAATCTTCAATTCTGTTCAAACTTCAGATCCTCTGGAACTGCTTCTGCTTCTAGATTCTTCAAGTGACAGATGGATAATATTTCTAGATTTCTACATCACATATACCATTTTGAAATGAATCATGGCACATTACAGAGTTTATACACAACTTACTTCTTCAACTCATGCTGACCACTATGCCCTCAGTTGCTTGTCATGAAACTGGGTGTGAGACCATGGAAAAGTCTGCAGAGCTTAGCTCAGATTTTCTCTCTGGAATAAACTGGAGATGGCATTTAATGCTCAACAGTAGGTAATTAAGGCAGATGGAAACATAGGTGATTGTTTTAAAAACAGACTGAACAAAATTCATCTGGAACATGCTGAAAATTCAGGCTTACGCTGCTGCTGCTGCTAAGTCGCTTCAGTCGTGTCCGACTCTGTGCAACCCCATAGATGGCAGCCCACCAGGCTCCCCTGTCCCTGGGATTCTCTAGGCAAGAACACTGGAGTGGGTTGCCATTTCCTTCTCCAATGCATGAAAGGGAAAAGTGAAAGTGAAGTCGCTCAGTCATGTCCAACTCTTAGCGACCCCATGGACTGCAGCCTACCAGGCTCCTCCGTCCATGGGATTTTCCAGGCAAGAGTACTGGAGTGGGGTGCCATTGCCTTCTCCGCAGGCTTATGCAATGAAAATCAAATCAAGGGAGACAACGGATCTCAGATTCCTAGGTAAGGACTGACAGAAATGCATTCATATACCATTACTGAAGCAATTTTCATACTTCACTGAACTGTGAGCTACTAACGAGGGTCAAAACTTTGAACGTATTTTTTGTCATTGAACATAGGTACTTTAAGGTGATATCAGTGTGCTGTACGTATTCTTTTGTTTCCAGACTTTTTGGCCCCTCTGTTTGTAAGTTGTAGCAATCTTGATGCCACTCAGATATCATTTCCCTTTAGTGTCTGTACTGATTATTTGTCTAGTTGTTCTCAGATCCATTCCTATACTTTCTCTAGTCTGCTCTGCATCACAGAAAGTGGAACTCTGAAAACTACAATTCCCAGGTTCCTTTGCTAAGTGGTGTCTAGCTTCATCCAATGGGAGGTGATGTTGAAAGACTGCAGGGCAGAAGGAAAGGAGCAGCCAGGATATTTCTCTCCCCTTCTCTGCTTTAGGTGGCATCTCATTTGAGGCTGTGCTTCCTCGGTTTCTACTACCTGTTCTCTCTGTGCTCCTTGTTCCCTCCAGCTTTCACCTGACAGTTCCAGCCCCCGAGTCCCCAGGTCCAGCTCCTCCTCCAGGTTTCCAGCTCCCTCCAGCGTCCCTGACTCCTGGACTCTGACAACAGCATCTGCTGCCCTGAGTCCCTCCAGTTCTAGCTGAAGTAGCGCCTTCTTATAGTTGTTAAACTGGGTTGGCTCACCTTTCCCTGTTTACTCTTGGCTCTTCCAAATTTCTGCAGCTAGATCCTTATACATTTTTCTCAGCTTTATTATTAAGCTATAGCTGACAGATAAAACTGTTCTGTATTTACAACCTGATGATGTGAAAGGATCCCCACAATACAGTTTAGTAACACTAGATCTCTATACTAACCTCCTTGTATTTTGTACCCAGCAAGTGTTCTCTACATAGTCCATGAAGATGGGCCAGAGCATGAAAGATAGCTTCCAGGAGACACACCCAGAGTTAGGAAGCTAAGTCAGAGACGTTAAAAATCAGGAATCTGAGGCCAAACTGTGATGGGAAGGAAAGCCTACATTTCAGAGGGTCTTCGTGGATATTTCTGAAGAAAGATAAAAAAGGCCTGGGGTGGGCTCATATTCTTCTTCATGCCCAAGCCCCTCCCCATTCTCAAGGTGCAAAGTCTCAAGCAATAATGGAAAAAAACCATTAACACACTATTCTTGATATCCTCACACTAAAGCACATGCAGAAAGAAAACTTGGCTGCTTTCTCTGAGAATAAAATAGAGAAAAGAGAGACACTAATAGATTAATAAACTATTGAGAGTTAAATCAGCCTGTAAACAGCATCCTTTAAAAGCAATCTTTTGATGACTTTTGTAAGACTGAAAAAGGAGCTTACCTAACTTCAGTTAAGTTACCTTACTCTAGATATGTTTGATTTTTTTTTTTACATATAAGAGAGAGCAACACATTTTGCTAGAATCAAAGTGTTTAACAAATCCAGGCATCATGAAAGCAGAACATGGGCAGAGGCAGCAGGGTCCAAAGCCAACCTTATAGGCTCATGAGTCCAACAGTTCTGGGTTTGAATCCTAGCTCTTCTGCCTACTGGCTGTGCCTCAGTTTTCTTAATTGCAAAATGGGAATAATAGCACCTCCCTCTTTGTACAGTTGTGAAGATTAAATGAGATAAATTTTGTGAAGTATTATCAAAGTATGGCAACACATCCCATTTGGCTACAGAGAATAAGGAACAACCCCAGTGACTACTTTTAATAGCAACAGTCAAACTTCTCATTTATTTTCAAGACCACCATATGGTCCCACATGATAAATGCTCTGGTGATAATGGAGTGAGTACTATGGTGAAGGTGCACACATGTTTGGAAATTCAATATCAGTTTAAGTGGATACAAATACTAGAAAGCATTTGCTTTATTTAAAGGTTTCATTTGTTGTTCTGTTTGCTTCAACTGACAACATTTGTTAAAACTGTAGAACGTGGGCATTTCAAACTCTAGATATTTTGGAAAGACTCTCTTATAAAGCAAGAAGGCTTACAAGAATAAAAAGAAAAGTCACAGATGGAGAAAATATTAGCAAAACACATATGTGATAAAGGACTTGTAGATACAGTATACAAAGAACTCATAAAACTCAACAATAAGAAAACAAATGATTTAAAGATGAACAAAAGGGATGAATATATATGTCACCAAAAATATGTGAACAGCAAATAATTATGTGAAAAAAATGTTTATTATCATACATCATCAGGGGATTGCAGATTAAAACAATATTTAAATACCTCTGTGTACCTACAGAATGGCTAAAAAAAACAGGAAAAAAAACCCAAAAAAACTAAAAACACCAATTCCAGCAAGGATGTGGAACAACAGGAATTCTCACCCACTGCCAGTAGAAATTGAAACAGTATAATTATTCTGGAAAATAGTTTGGCAGTTTCTTATAAAACTACACAGAGCTTTATCATATGATCTAGCAATCACACTCTAAGGTATTCACCCAAATGAGCTGAAAACATGTCCACATAAAAAAATCTGAATGTTATCAAACATATGAATGTTTGAAGCAGCTTTATTCATTATTGTCAAAACCCAGAAGAAACAAGTATGTCTTTCAGCAGATGAATGTATACAAAGACTATGGTATATCCATACAGAGGAATATTATTCGAGTGAATAAAAATGACTATCAAGTCACAAAAAGACATGGAACATCCTTAAATACATATTCTAAGCGAAAGAAACCAGTCTAAAAAGGCTACATGCTGCTTGATTCCAATTATATGACATTTGGAAAAGACAAAAAACTATATAAAGACAAAAAACTATCAGCAGTTGGCAGGGACTCAGGAGTTGGTGGGAGGAGCAAGAATAAATAGGTAGAGTAGGGAGATTTTTACCTCAGTGAAATTATCTTGTATGATACTGTAATGGTGAGTACATGACAATGCACTTGACAAAATGTACAGAATGGTACAACATGGAACTCTAGTGCAAACTGTGATTTCTCATTAATAATGGGTTAATATTAATTCATCGATTATAACAAATGAAGCATAGGAATGCAAAATGTTAACAGTAGGCAAACTGGGCAGGGGCGTGCTAGTGATTAAATTGAAAAATAAATGAAATATTTGCATGTTATGAGGGAAATCATACTTTTGGAATCAGGAATCCTATTTCTACAACTTTGCAGGCTGTAAGATCTTGGACAGGATAATTAATCATGCTGGGTGTATATTTTTATATCTCTAAGTTGGAGCTAATAATATGAGACTCAAGAGAGTTGTCATAAAAATTAGATCATGTATGAAAATTTCTAAGCTTTAACGACTGTCTTAAAACATGGCTGAGATGATGATGGTCATTTACCTAGAGAAAGAGAAGAAGGAAAAAAGAGTAGAGAGGAAAGAAATAAGTAATTTGAGGATTTAAGAGGGCTTCAGATTATTGCAGGCTTTTCATATTCAATTAGTATCATTATGACCATTATCACGTGAGTCTAGGTTCAAGCATAGCAAAAAATGATAGGAAAAAAGCAGACTCTTTAAAAATAATTTCAAATTGTGTATGAATCACATTGAAATTCCTTTTTATAGCAAAGGGGAAAAATTCCATTTAACTAAGCCTTAAAAAAAGGGGAGGGGGGAAATGAATATTTTTCCAAACAAAACTATTAAGTGTGGGGTTTCCCCCCACACTTTGCCTCAGTTTCCACTTTGATACTTTGCCTCAGTTCCCACCTTTCCTTTCACTTTAAATATCTTTGAAAAATAGTTAAAACCTAATCAGTACCTATAAAGAGAGTTTGGGTTTTGTTTGGTTTGGTTTAAGAATTCTACTTGATTCTTTAACAACTTATTTTTTGTCCCTATGTGATGACATGTCAAATAGAAGCCAAGGAGTCAGGCGGAATGTCCCAGTTTCCACAGAAGGCTGAAAATCTTTAATTGCCTTGGATGAGGAGTTCTGTGCCCTGGATTTGCTGGAGAACCTCTATTTTAAGCTACTTCTCTTATTATTCTGTTTCAGGGACTCTATTTTTCAAAGCCCTGATTTTGCCTGGATGCCAAACTATAAGAAGTCATATGATTTGGGGCTGTATCAGGTCTAATATTTAAAAATGCTAGAGGAGACTTAGTATTTTAATAGAGAAGACTTAGAAATGCATAACCTCATTTGACTGGGGATAAAACTGAGGTCCAGTGAAGGTGGATAATTTGTCTCAAGCCCCATAGCTAGTACTCCATAAGCCAAGTTATACACTTAGATCTGTGTGACTTCGGAGATGGTATTTTTTGTTTAATTGGAGGATAATTGCTTTACAATGTTGTGTTGACTTCTACAACAACATGAATCAGTCAGAAGTGTGTGTATACATATATGTACATATACACACACTTTCCCCCTTCCTCTTGAACCTCTCTCCCACTCCCACCCCTCCAATCCTACCCCTCTAGGTCATCGCTGGGCTGAGCTCCCTGTGCTACACAGCACCTTGCCCCTAGCTAGCTATTTTACACATGGTAATGTATATATTTCAATGCTACTCAGAGATGATACTTTTAACCCCACATTAAATTTCTTGGTTCTTGAACCCTGACACCCACGTGGTTCAGTCTTTGGGAGGAAAGTGTTAGTTGCTCAGTCGTGTCCAACTCTTTGCGATCCCATGGACTGTAGCCTGCCAGGCTCCTCTGTCCATGGAATTCTCTAGGCAAGAATACTGGAGTGGGTGCCATTTCCTTCTCCAGGGGATCTTCCCAGTCCAGGGATTTGAACCTGGGTCTCCTCCTTTGCTGGCAGATTCTTTACCGTCTGAGCCACCAAATCCCATTCTAAAAGCACAATTCATTGGGCAAAACTAACTTTAAAAGAATTACATTCGTTGCTCAGATCCATCAAGAATAATAATGGAAAGCAAACACTCAGTCCAAACATATGAAATTCTCATTCCTCTTCCACCCTCACAGCCAACAACTGTCCTGTAGTAATCTACAAAGTACACTCCCAACTGCTTCTTTACCCTAGGCCAAAAAAGTGTCCTTTTCTTCTCACTCCCTTTGGTTACGTAGAGTCTCTGGTTTCTGGTCCAGTTACATTGCAAGAGACAATCCTACTTTCTAACATCATACATTCAGGCCTTTGTGGTAAGGCGTTGTACACTCAGAAGTTTACCAAATTCTTATTTCCAACTGTTACCCTTAGGAAGCTTATTAAATTTTTATTAGCCATTAAGGCAGATTATATTCTCCCAAAATGGCTGTATTGATACATAGTTCATCCCATACACAATTCTTACAAAGTGACACTCCCCCATTAGGAGTTAGGGTTGGTGTTCTCTCTCCTAGAACCTGGACAGATTTTTTAAGTGCCTCAACCTACAGAGGGCTTCCCTGGTGGTTCAGAGGTTAAAGCGTCTGCCTCCAATGCGGGATACCCGGGTTCGATCCCTGGGTCAGGAAGATCCCCTGGAGAAGGAAATGGTAACCCACTCCAGTATTCTTGCCTGGAGAATCCCATGGATGGAGGAGCCTGGCAGGCTACAGTCCATGGGATCACAAAGAGTTGGACACGACTGAGCAACTAACACTTTCACTTTCATTTTCAACCTACAGAATACAGTGGAACTGGAATGGCTTCCAAGGCTGGAACAGAGAAGGCATTATCATTTCCACCTTCCTCTTGGATCACTCACAGTGGGGAAGCGAGCTGCCATGCACCGAGGATACTGAAGGCATTCTGTGGAGAGGAACTGAAGCCCCAAACCCACAGCCAGCACTAAACTGCCAGGCATGTGAATGAGTCATCCCGGAAGCAAATATTTCAGCCCCAGTCAAGACTTCAGATGACTGTAGTCCCAGCCAGCACAGAACTGAAAATTACCAGCATTTAACTGAAAACACATCAGAACCTCTACTGAGAACCACCCACCTGATAGATATCCCAAAATCTGGTGAATAGAAACTGGCAGAGATAATATATCAATATTACCTTTGAAGTCATTAAATTTAGGGTTGATTTTATGTAGCAATAAATAAACGAAGCAACCATTAATGCCTAATATTAAATTTGTCCCAGCACTGAGTAAGTCAGTCCAGGATAATTTTAATGTAGCTTTAAGAAAAGGAAAGAGTTCCAAAAGAGGTAAGGCCGGGGAGGGTGGTAGATTCTCTTCTAGCTCCAAGGAAACAAGGGGGACTTGGAAAAGAGAAGGATGCCCTAAGAAGATGAATGAGCTCAGAAAATAGACTACTTCTCAGCCTTAGTTAAGAGACTGTCTGAGTTGATAATAGTCATTGTGGCCAAACCCTAATTCTCTGGATGAGGAAGAGCATTTGATTATCAAAGTAAGAACTGAAGTCTTTCTCATAAGAGCCTTGAATTGAATCTTGATTGGGGATCATAACATCCACACTGTGACTTCTTTTTTGTTAAAAACAAAACAAAACAAAACAACCCATCCATTACGTACAGGCAAATAGGAGTTTCTGGAAGACTATGTTAAAGAATACTGGGAGCACTGCTATAACATGATGATGACTTCAAGGAGGCACTGCTGCTATTTTGGGAGACACAGGCTGGGCCAGCAACTATCAGGAGACATAAGTCTCACCATGGCAGGCGGGATGTGGCTTGCTGTCCAGAAGATTCCAACAGGTTATGAGGAAATGCAAGATTTTCCAAATAAGCCATTTGCTCAGCAGGAAGAAAAGAAAAAAAAACCCTATGTTTGTGGAAATATAATTTTTGCTTTCCCTATTTTCTTCCCTTCTCCTGAGAACCCACCTGTCCTTTCTGTCCTTGGCTCAGGTTCACACTCTGTATTGCCCAGAATGTCTCACAGGAAAGGAAGCCTGCCAGATCCCATTAGAAAGAAAGCATTGCGACTGGTAATTCGAGGTACTAACTTCTGTGTGAAACTGGGTAATTCCCCCTTTGACTTGAAACAACAGACAACTGATTGAGGGAGACTCATTTTGAAATGTCTTTCTGAGTCAGTTTGGCCCCTCTTAGCTTCAAGGAGTAAAGGATCACTCAGCTTTCCTCAAGCCATGGGGGATATCATAAAAAATAAGGATGGAAACAAGCAAGATAGATTAGTAGACATGACTTTGCCTCTTAACATACAGACATATCACATCCCTTACTCTTTCTAAATTGAATCAAATCTAGTATCACTTTTGCCCCTTACCCATGAACACATTGGTAAAAAAAATCTTAATCTTTTTGGAGAAATGTGTAAATGCCCTGGAAACTATGGAAGTCTAGTAAGTTTGAGAAAAAAGGCTCTGATGTTCATATGCACTATGGGTGGCAGCTAGGATGTTTCTTGATTAAACTCCTACAATTCATTCAGAGATGTGCATGCCTTGTGCTCCCTTTAGGATTTTAGCTCCCCGGGCCACAGCATATAGTGCTCACTCAATAGACACACACGTGCCAACTTTATTAATAAGTCTGCCTCTCCTAGGTGCTCTGTGGGTGAAGATGGTCCTTTCCTTATCATCCCACGGAAGTGGAGCTCATCTCTTGCTCATCAACTTCACCCTCAATCCCTGGAAGCCCCTCCTTTTGACAATGGCATACCAATGGTGGCCAGAGCTAGTACTGTCCCAACACAGGTAATAAAAGGGTGCCCTGTCCATAAAAACTGTGAAAGCAATCATAAAATCCACATTTTTTCTTTTTTATGGTCACCCTGCAGGCAACTTAAGAATACTCATCTCTGCCCAGGGGCAGACCTCTCCTACTTCTTATTCTTGGATGTCTCTGCCCTTTTGAACAATCAAGCGTTATGTTCCCTTAGGCATAGGTTTGGAAAACAAGCTCTCTTAACTCTCCTGCTGCAATACAGATTTCAACATTTGAACATGAAAAGCCCTATAAGCTAATGTCATGGGAAGAACAGGAACTACAGTACATCTGGCCTCAGGGGATGAGAATTGCAACAGTCCACTTAATCCTCATTATTCTTGTTGCATGGTACTTTCAACTGGGCTGTCTTTGAGTCAGGTACTTGAAGCAGAATTATAAGAAACCCCAATGTTGATGCCTCAAATGAGGAAAGTTAAGGAAACTAAATGAGGCATGGTAGCTATTGTAAGATATAGCCTATACAGAAAAATTTCAATTTGCTGTGGCCTTTCAGGGTGGAAGTGGCATGCAGGTCAGGGAAAGTGAGGAGGGCATGCTAGAATGGTGTAACCAGGAGCTCACTGAATTGCCTTCATGTGAGGTTCAGAGAGCTGAACAAGACATGTGAGGCCAGTATGCAGATCCAAATACTTGCTACTGCCTTGTGGAGAAATCCCTTTCTGTCTCTTAATTTCCCTACCTGGAAAGGAGAAATAACACCATCAAGAGAAGACCCAAAGGCTATCTGAAGAGATAATTAAAAAGGAATAAGTGAATATAAGAATAGAAGATACTTATCTATTTCACAGCTTAAGATACATTGTTTATTTCATAGCTGTTACTAGCTTAGTGTTCCATTTTGTAAGGAGGAAAGAATGAATTTAAATCAGTGTGACTTAAAGTGTGGTCCATGAGCCAGCATTGTCAGCATCAAACGGGGATTTGTTAGAAACAACCTTTGTTGTTTTAACTAAATGAGAACTAGGAGCTATTTATTACTGAAACATATCTAGACCAACCTGACCCACATAACCACAAATCAAGACTTGTGAAATGGACCGAAACTACTACTTCAAGAAAATGTGTAGCTCTAGATGCTTACTTAATAAAAGAAGAAGCTGAAAATTAGTGAACTAAGCAATTAAAGGTCCTAGAGAAACAACAACCACATAGATTTATGGGAAATAGGAGGAAAATTTTTAATGAAATAAAAACAGAACATTTAAATAGAAATGATCTGTTAAGTCAAAGTCAGTTCTTTGAGAAAACTAATAAAGTCAACAAACCTCTAGTGATCAAGAGATACTGGCACAAATCTGAAGAAAAAAAAAAAGTTGTCCTGAATGGAAAGAAGCTTACTGATGAGGATATTTAAAACCAGCTGCCAAAAAACTTAATCTAAAAACATTCTTGTCACAGTCCACTGCAGGTCAACTCGTTCACTTCCCAATGGTGATAAAGATTACAGAACTGTCCCCACTGACACCAAAAAGGAACAGGCAACCATCACCAGGAGCAGTCAGGACCAGAGTGGATTTGAACCACGCAGCTGGACTTCCAGAATCCTAGCCCATGAGCTTTTCAGGTTTTTGTTCATTCCATTAATCTGGAAGAAATATGATACTTCATTTTGTGTAGCTGAGTTTTTTGACAGCATGTATTGGTTATGATGCAGTTGTGTTGTATGAGTGAAAAAAATTAAGTCACAGAACTACTTACAATGTGTTATCATTTATAGTACTTGAAAATAACAAAAATGAAACATTAATGATATATTGCCTAGAAATATATATAGAGGTACTATTTGGTAAAAAGCAGAGGAATAATAAACACAAAATTTAGGATAGTAGTTAGCTCTGGGGATATCCAGAGGTAAATTCAATGGTTTAATACTGTTCTAATCATTTTGTTATTGTATTTTATGTCTTGCTGGGTCACATGTATTCTTTGGTATGTATTAAATATGCCCTCTAAATTACTCTCAATTTTTACCTGAATTTTTAGATCTTACATTTTCAGTTCTTCAGCTTTTCTATCTATGAAACGAGCTGGTTTCTACTTCCCTCATTGAACGTATGAAAGTGAAGTCGCTCAGTCGTGTCCGACTCTTTGCAACCCCAAGGACTGTAGCCTACCAGGCTCCTCCATCCATGGGATTCTCCAGGCAAGAATACTGGAGTGGGTTGCCATTTCCTTCTCCAGGGGATCTTCCTGACCCAGGGATCGAACCCGGGTATCCCGCATTGTGGGCAGACGCTTTAACCTCTGAGCCATTAGGTGAATATAAATGAATAGATCTTCCTGCTAAAGTTTCTATCCATTCTAATTTCCTTGACTTCTCCAAGAAAGCAGACTTAGGACAGTGGAGAGCGGGCAAAGGAAACTTCAGGGATGACTGGATGTGGCTGCTTAGTTAAGGAACTTAGAACTCTCATGAAGAACAGGTCTTCTATTCTCTGGTTACCTTTTGTGGAGGTGGGACACCCTGCACCTGGTCACATGTGAAAATTCACTAAATAAGTTTCTTGTATTCACATGACAACGGACGTGTGGGACAAGATAAAAAGGAAAGAAACAGGGCGGAGACAGAAGGGAGGTCTCGGCCCAGGATGAAAACAAGAGGGAGACCAAGTGAATTCAACAGCTACCTTTCTCCTAGGAGTAACAAGGGGCTTGTGAAAAGCTGAAGCACAATCACTTTCTAACTTGACTTGCCCACTCAAGAACTAGTGATTCCTTTAAGTGACAAATGGGTTCTCTGTAGCAATGAACTGAAGTCATGGACTTGTGTCCAAAGATCTGTCTCTTCACTCCCAAGAATAAACTTTAGGGATCCCAGAGAAAGAAATTATTTTTTTTAATATTAATACACAAAACAGGAAACAAACCTAGTGTGTATTTTCTGGCTAATTCTAGCACAGAGAGTTAAAGAGCAATAATAGTTATATTAAGCTAGAGCAGTTGGAGCAATATTTATTCATCTGAAGCAGCCTAAGAAATGTAAATGATAAAGCAAAAGGCAGTGCAGAATGGGGAAAATAAACTAGCAGTCAGTGAGGCTGAGTGCAGATTTTCAAAGAAGCCACGAAGTGCACCCTAATGCATAGGAGGAAAATGAAAGATCAAAAGGAAATTATCATATTCAAGCAGTTCTGTCAAACACAGACTCACCTCTCCCGGACTTGGAGGGGAAAGCAGTCAGTGGTAATAATTAAGAAAGCCTGCACTTGTTTTTTTTAATAAATATTTCATGATATGTCATCTGCTTCCAAGAGAAGCCATAACACACCACAGCCACTGCATACTTAGCAGTTGTGGAATGACAAAAACTGAGCTAATTATGCTAAGATCATACGAATTTAGAATTGAAGGCAGTGAAAGCTGACAGGCCATGTCAAGGGCTATGAATTTGGAACTCCAGGAGTTAGCATTGTCAGCCTGCTATGCACCAGGCATCCCAGCGGGTCTTATTCACAGGGGCATCTTTGTTCACAGTCCTAAAAGAACACTTCTTTGGCAAGAAGAGCACTTCAGGGGCTTTCAGAAATGAGTGAACCAGAGTCAGTGGGGGCCTGAATCCTGCCTGCCTTTCCCCATCTCTGAGAGAACTGAACTCTCTGAGTGCCTGTTTAGACCTTTTTGAGTGTGGACAATTTCTTAATCTTCCTGAGATTAAAATTTAGTTTCCCTATTCACTGATTCCAAATATATGTACTGGACACCTAAGTGTCATGGCCAGCTCTGGACACTGGGGGACCCGTATACTCTTGTGGAGTTTTCATCCTGGAGGGAAAGATCTACTATAAACAAAGTACATAATATTTTAGGCAATGATGTGTGTTAGGAAAAAGATCGGTCAGGGAAGGGGGTTGAAATGGGGAGGGGTGTTTTAGAGTTGGTGTTCGAGAAAGGGGGATCAGGACAGACCTTGCTGAGAAGGCATGAGACGAGCCTGAAGAAAGTGAGTGAAGGAGCCACGCAGGTATCTGGGAGCAGGGAAGTCAGGCCAGGGGAGCCATGAGCACAAAGGTTCTGAGGAAAAAATGTGTCTGGTGTGTTGGAGAAACATCAAGGCCATAAGAAGGCTGGTGAAGGACCCAGGAGGGGAAAGCTGGTGGAGGATGGAGCCCTGGGCCAAGTGGAGGTAGCAGTCATGTTGGGCCTCACATCACATGAGGACTCAGAGCTGACTCTGATGAGGTGGGCAGCCATCAGCGGGTGCACAGCCCAGGGAACACATCTTCTAATCACCTTACAGCAGCATCTCCCTGGCTGCTGTGTTGAACAGACCATCATGGCTCAAGGTCAGAAGCAGGGAGACCAGTCAGGAGGCTCCTGCAATAAATCCAGCTAGGAGATTGATGGTGGCTGGGACAGAAGTTGAAGAAGAAGCCCAGACGAGAGGGGTCTAGAGGTAGAGTTGACAAGATTTTTTGAAAGGCTGAATGTGGCAGGTCAGATTAAGGATTCGTGGATGACTCCAAGGTTTTTGAGTTGAGCAGTTGAAAGAACAGAGTTACTCATTGAGAAGGTATAATCGGAAAAAAGTACATTTAGGAGGAATACCAGGGCCTCATCTTAGGTCAAATTCAGATACCTATTAGATATTGAGGGGGCAGCTGGGTATGTGGGTCCCAAGTTCAGGGGAGTGGTTTGGGCTTGATATATTAAGTTGGAAGTCCTTAGCATCCCGATGATAGTTAAAGCCACAAGGGCAGATGAGGATACCCAGGGAGAAAATTTAAATAGAAAAAGGCTGAGAACAACCAGTGACTGAGCCTGGAGCTGTTTCTGCAAGACGGTCAATGACTGTATCTGCCCAATGGAATAATACTGCACCTCACTGAGTCTTCATGAGTAAATACATATAAGGTATGAAGTATACATTTTTCAGCATACAATGTAAATATTAAGTAAACTTGAAAAGAAAAAAAAGAGCTTGAATTATCTCATTAGAGGCTACAATATTCAGTAACAGAAAATAAGGCTCAGGGGTTTAAGACCTTTCTGCTTTATAGACTATGCGAGAGCCTTTGACTGTGTGGATCACAACAAACTGTGGAAAATTCTTCAAGAGATGGGAATACCAGACCACCTGACCTGCCTCCTGAGAAATCTGGATGCAGGTCAAGAAGCAGCAGCTAGAAGTAGACATGGAACAACAGACTGGTTCCAAATAGGAAAAGAAGTATGTCAAGGTTATATATTGTCACCCTGCTTATTTAACTTATATGCAGAGTACATCATGAGAAACACTGGGCTGGAAGAAGCACAAGCTGGAATCAAGATTGCCGGGAGAAATATCAATAACCTCAGATATGCAGATGACACCACCCTTATGGCAGAAAGTGAAGAGGAACTAAACAGCCTCTTGACGAAAGTGAAAGAGGAGAGTGAAAAAGTTGGCTTAAAGCTCAACATTCAGAAAACTAAGATCATGGCATCTGGTCCCATCACTTCATGGCAAATAGATGGGGAAACAGTGTCAGACTTTATTTTTTTTGGGCTCCCAAATCACTGCAGATGGTGATTGCAGCCATGAAATTAAAAGACACTTACTCTTTGGAAGGAAAGTTACAACCAACCTAGACAACATATTAAAAAGCGGAGACATCACTTTGTCTACAAAGGTCCGTCTAGTCAAGGCTATGGTTTTTTCAGTAGTCATGTATGGATGTGAGAGTTGGTCTATAAAAAAGGTAAGCACCGAAGAATTGATTTTTTTTTAAATTTTTTAATTTTTATTCTTTTTTTTTTCATTTATTTTTATTAGTTGGAGGCTAATTACTTCACAACATTGCAGTGGGTTTTGTCATACATTGACATGAATCAGCCATGGAGTTATATGTATTCCCCATCCTGATCCCCCCTCCCACCTCCCTCTCCACCTGATTCCTCTGGGTTTTCCCAGTGCACCAGGCCCGAGCACTTGTCTCATGCATCCCACCTGGGCTGGTGTGGGATGTTTCGAGAGAACAGCATGTATATTATCTATAATGAAACAGATCACCAGAATTGATGTTTTGAACTGTGGTGTTGGAGAAGACTCTTCAGAGTTCCTTGGACTGCAAGGAGATCCAATCAGTCCATCCTAAAGGAGATCAGCCCTGGACGGACTGATGTTGAAGCTGAAACTCCTAATGTTTGGCCACCTGATGCAAAGAGCTGACTTTTTTGAAAAAAGACCCTGATGCTGGGGAAGATTGAGGGCAGGAGGAGAAGGGGACGACAGAGGATGAGATGGCTGGATGGCATCACCGACTCAATGGACATGAGTTTGAGTAAACTCAGGGAGTTGTTGATGGACAGGGAGGCCTGGCGTGCTGCAGTCCGTGGGGTCGCAAAGAGTCAGACACAACTGAGCGACTGAACTGAACTGACTGTCTAAAGTGATACAGATAATAAATCTGGAGAACCTCACTGCTTGGAGATGAGATTTGCACTTGATTTTTCCAATTCCAAATCACGGGTTTTATCCTCAATTGCCAAGTGCTTTCTTCCTGATGACCAAGTCACATGCTTCTCTTCAAGGAACTCATAACTTTAGTAGTGGAAGATATAAAACTAAAGTGTGTAAATTAGAAAGATTTAAGTGACCATAGGAAATGGGGGAAGGTGTTCTTAGAACCCATTTCCTGGGCGCTCTGGTTGTAGGACGCTTTGGCCTCTTTTTCATGTCAGGGCTGTGGGGTCTGGCCTAGGCAATGTTGCTTTCTTGGTAAGGACGTCATGGTTATTCATGGAGAGAGTGTTATGGGGAAGAATTCCTTTCCCTAGCCCTTAGGCCAAATGGAACACTGGCCAAGGCCTGATTCACTGCACCATGTCACAATTCAAGACCTACTGCTGTGACCACAAACAACCTCTCTTCCTGCAACAGAGTGCCCGGCCCCATCAAGCCTTCATCTGCAAACCCTTTAACCTTTCTGAACACTTCCTTGCCACTCTGGTGGGGTGTTGGTTGGCAAACTGGCCCCCTATGCAGAGGGCATAGAGACCAAAGAAAGAGGCAGATTACTCCAGATTAGTAGGTGGCAGGTTTCAACAAGCAAGGGAACTTAATTCTGAGGCTTGTCTTGAGTGACCACAAGACAAGGAGATTTCTATAACCACCTGCCAAATCTTTAAAGTTTATATTAGACCTTAAAACTGGGTTCAGTTACATATTCAGTCCAGATGGTTTCAGCAATACCTTAGTCTCTTGAGGATATTTCCCACTGTGGGGAAAATAGGGATTCCAAGGGTCCAGGCAGGTGTGCGGAGCCTCTGTCTGCCCAGGTTCAGTTCACAGGTCAACTGGTGGTCACGTCTTCTGCAAGACTTCCTCCAACAGAGGACACTGCCTACAGACAAAACCCTTCCTTTTGTCCTAGGGACAGCACTAGCCTGGCTTTGTGTGAGTAACAGTAATACCAGAAAACAGCTCACTATTAAATAAAACATTTCTAAGTTCTTAAATCTCTCTTGATCAAAACTAGAACCACAGAGCAACACCAATTTGGGGTCTCTACCAGCATTTAATATTGTAATTACATTTTCTCCATCAGGCTTTTATATCTTTCTTGTTTCATTCTTATGACAACACAGTAGAGACTGTAAGGCTTGTATTCATTATCAGTATCCTCATTTTATGGGGTTTCCCTGGTGGCTCAGGGGTAAAGAATCCACCTGCAAAGCAGCAGATGCAAGAGATACAGATTCAATCCTTGGGTGGGGAAGATCCCCTGAAGGAGGACATAGCAACCCACTCCAGGATTCTTACTTGGAGAATCCATGGACTGAGGAGCCTGGTGGGCTGTAGTCCATGGGGTCACAAAGAGTCAGACAGGACTGAAGCCAGCTGAGGAGAGCACAGCACAACCACCTCATGTTACAGAAGATGAGACTGAAGTTCAGAAAAGTTCTCTGATTTGCTTGCAGTCACTAAGCTAAAAAGTGAGGGAGCAAGGATTTGAACCCCAAATTTCTGTTCCTACATTACTATCACTTACCACACTGACATGTAATTGCTTATGATTTTGCATTTTTTCTGTGGTTGCATAGCAACATAGTAATGAATCTAAACCATCATACCTCTTTCTGTCTACTTGACTTAGTCATCCAATCTCTCGAGAGTTAACATAATCTTTAAGAAAAGCCTGAAATTATTTCTCTAACTAACCTTCCTGGGGTGGAATTTAAGATGGACTCACAGGATTCTGAAATTTTTCCTACAGAAAAAAAAAAGAAAAAGAAAAACAACAACAAAAAACACCATAAATTTGAAGTTCTAGCATTTCAAAAAGGTTGGTTTTCAGTGACCATATATATTACTTAACACCTCAAAATACTTCTTTATACAATCTACGATCTTTCTCAAAAGGACTGATCAACTTATGGATTTTTTCCCCACTATATTGCATTGGTTATTGACTTGGCATTACTAAATGCCAATTAAAATGCCAACATGTATAATTTTTCATCTGTAATCCACCCCAGATAAAAATTCTCAAATGTCAGCAGTCACCCACATGCTACTCAAAACCCCAAAATCCACACTGGTCCCACATTTTCGTGACTGCCTCCCTCACTCCCTATGAAAACACTCATTGTTTTCTAAATGTCCTTGTTATGACAGCCAAAAATAAATCTCCACTCACAGCAACCCACTCAAGCAAAGTTTCCCTTCAATTTTCCTTCCAAATGTCCAAAAGGAGGAGAAACTGTGGTTAACAAAAAAATATAAGCATTGTGCTAACTATGTAAACCTAGGCAACATAACCCAGGCCAAGATTAGTATATCCCATTATATCTCAAGTACAATTTGTTCTGTGAAGAAAGAGTATGCCTAGGCACTGTGGAGTTTGATTTTGGGGGAGGAAGTATAGAAACTGATGGAGGATTTGCATCATGGGGTCAACTGCCACATCATACTGATTACTTTCTGTATACTTTTAATATACACTGAGTACAGGCAGGGAAACCAGTATTCTCTCAACTAGTTCTTTCCTAGACACAGTCTATCATTTAAAAAATGGGCCAGGAAGTGGCTCTGGACTGAAAAGGCTGGAGCTCTAAAAGACCTAACTGCATTGTCCAATACTGCCAACTAATTTATAAGCCTTGGCATATCCATCTAATGAGACAGAGAAAAAACATGGCACTGAAGAAGCTGTTCAACTTGCTGGTAAATAGCCTTCCTCCTCATTTGCAGTAGAAAGTGAGAACCACTGAAATGATCTCTCTAGAGCCTTTTGTCCGCAGAAAAGTGGATTTAGAGGCTCAAGAAGAACTGGTTTTCCTGCTGCCTGCCAAACTCCCACCACATCAGCGAATCAAACTCTCCTGACATCAGTGTTACAGCCATTGGTACCACCTAAGACTACTTCCACTCTTCCTTACCCTTTATCTTGCCTTTTTTCTTCCTTCCCTGTATTTTTGAGCAAATTTAGCAATTAACATCATTCAGCTATTAAAGTTCTCACTTTATGCTTTAAGATTATTTATAGAACGGGGGAAAATTTTTAACTGACCATTTGTGAAAATAGGTTTCAAAATGCTAGGTGATGCATGATTCCAGTTTTATAATGGAAAATTAAAAAAATATATATCTAAAAGAATACCAAATCACTCACAGTGATGATATTAGATACCACCTAATCAAAATTGATTTCAATATACTTCTTTTTTGCTTCAACTAAATCCTTCTCAACTCTGTTAAAAAAAACTGTTACTTAGAGAAGGATGCCACTTTGCATTGCATGCCATGTCTCCTTAGCCTCCTCTTGGTTATGACAGTTTCTCTGACTTCCCTTGTTTTTTATGACCTTGACAGTTTCAAGGAGTTAGGTAGTTTATAGACTGTCACTCAAATGGGATTTGTCTGATTTTTCCTCGTGATGAGTCTGAAGTTACGGCTTTTTTTTTCAGGAGGAAGATGACAGAGGTAAAGTACCATTTGCACCATATTGTGTCAATAGTACATCACTCAGCAAGACTTACCGTCATTGATGTTAACCTTGATTAGCTTGCTGGCTGAGGAACTATTTGTCAGACTTCTTTCCTGTTAAATGATTCTCTTCCTCCCTGCGCATATTGTAAATACTTCTGGAAAGAAGTCACTGGCCACACTTAAAGAATGAGGAGTTAGGTTCCCCCTCCTTGAGAGGAAAGTATAACTGCAGATTGTTTGGAATTCTTCTGCATGGGAGAGTTCTCTGATTTCTCTCTTCTTCCCATTTATCTGTTTATTGAGCTGTTTATGTATGCCAGTATGAACTCGTTCATGGATATTTATACTCTGAGTTATAATCCAGTACTACTTAACTTTCTTGCTCTAATTGTCTTAGTCTTGGCCCCTGGAAGCTTTTTCAGTACCACTTTGACATACCCTCATCATTGCGGGATTTTGGGGTGTTCCAATTTTCGTGTATTTCCAGACTTTTTGACAGTACAAGATGATCCAGGCTCATCTTGTTTATTTCCTGCCCCAGTTATAACATCGGCCATTTCTTTAAGGATTACTGGTTCTTTTTACTGGAAAATGGAATTAGACACCAAGATCTGGGTCTAGATGTACTCTTTGCTACTAGGGTTTCATTGCTTCTATAAATATTTCCTCTCAGCTGGCAGAGCAAGGAGATATATGTCAATATATATACATCTATCTATCTATGTGTAACTATCTGTGAATGCTAAGTCATTTCAGTTGTGTCCAACTCTGCAACCCTACAGATTATAGCCCACCAGGCTTGTCTGTCCATGGGATTCTCCAGGAAAGAATCCTGGAGTGGGTTGCCATTCCCTCCTCCAGGGGATATTTCTGACCCAGGGATCAAGACTGTGTCTCTTAGATCTTCTGCATTGGCAGGCTGGTTCTTTACCACTAGAGCCACGAGGGAAGGCCCATAACTCTCTGTATCTGTAGTAAACTAAACATGAATTCGTACCCATGTGTCTGAGTCTGACTGATTACTACATGGATCATTCTAGTTTACTTCTCTATCTTATTTGTAGCCTCCAACTCAAATAGTGACGAACCAATAAAATCAGACTTTCTGCACATAGGTCTAAAGGCATTGACATACTTTAATGCTCCCCACTTCCTCCCTCTGTCTTCCACTCTTCCAGTGATTCTAACATGCTGCTGGGGTTGAGAACCACTGCACTGGTCAGATTATTCTAGTTATCAACTCCCGAATCCCTAGTACTTAGTGTCCGGTTCACAAAAACATACTTGCTGTTTACATGAAACTGGAGGCTTCCCAGCTGGTGCTAGTGGTAAAGAACCTCCCTGCCAATTCAGGAGATGCAACAGACTCGGGTTCAATTTCTAGGTCGGGAAGACCCCCTGGAGGAGGACATGGCAACCCATTCTAGTATTCTTGCCTGGAGAATCTCATGGACAGAGTAGCCTGGAAGGCTACACTCCATAGTGTCACAAAGAGTTGGACAACACTGAAGTGACTTAGCACACATACATGAAGCTGAGGCTCAGGTTTGAAGGGATATGGACATGCCGTGGGTGTGGAAAGGAAGGAAGGGGTGAATCTGAGGATTAAGGCAGGAGATACTGCCTGAAAGATAAGGGACAATTGTAAAAGTTGGAGGACAGAACATAGTGGAAGCAACTGTTTTCACATACATGAGTGAAATACATGTCAAGGCCTGTGTTCTATGTGTTCTTGTCTAAACAGAGGCAAGAGGAGAGAAAGCAGCCCAAATTTCCAGCAAATATGCTTAGCTGTAAGGAAAAATGTCTTCACTGTAAAGATGTAAAAATAGAGAACAGACTGTGAAACACTAGCCCCTGTGAATCTATTAAAAACTGGAGACAGTGCTACTGAATTAGGTCAGCTGAGAAAAGCAGCTTGGAAAAGGAGTTAGAACTCTTCAGAAAAAGTCTTTCAGCCTTTCTGCTGTCAGGAAACAATTTCTTACTGAATCAAGCACCCCCACCCCAGGCCATCACTGAGGTCACTCACGATGGGTTGCATTTGTAGGCAAAGATGTGCAAATTTTACCAAATCCCCTGTCAAGTTTCTCCACTCTCCCTCCCACTCATCTGACACATGACTGTGAGCCCTACAGTCTCATCCTGTGAGAACACAGAATATTGCCCGACACGGGGACCGGCCCATTCTAACACCTGGATGCTGCCCATCTTGGCGGCAGCTCCTTGATTCACCCCCTGCACCCCATATCTGCCCCCAATTCACACTGATTTTCTTCCCTCTTCAAATATCTCGTGCTCCTGCACACCATGAGGACCTGCCACAGCTCTTTCTTGCTTCACCTTCACCCAGTCAGCTCCTTTCAATCTCAGCTCAAGCATCACTTCAGGGAAACCCTCTCTGGCTGTACAGCCTAAGTCAGAGGCTCCTAGTTTGACAGTCTCACAGATGTTCTTATCCTGCAGAGCAATGACCTCATCATACAGATATAGGTTGCCAGCTTGAGGCTTTGACTAGTCTCTGTTAGCCTCTTTCAGACTGTAAGGGCGTTGTCCCAGCTATCTACTGCTGGAGAACAAGCTAGCCCAAAACGTAGGAACTCAAAACAACAGTGATAACTTGGGTAGGAGCTCATAGGAACAGTTCAGCCCCGTTCCACGTAGTGTCAGTTCTATTGGTACTGAAGGATACACTTCTGAGATCGCATGGCTGGCAGGTAACTCTGGCTATGATTTCATCTGCACAGGGCCTCTCCATGGTGGGAAGGTCACTAGGTTTCAAGAGCAAGCATGCAGGTAGGGAATGGAGGTTGCAAATTCCTTAACATCTGGGACTAGAAACTGACACAGCATCATTTCTGCCATAGGTTATTTGTCAACATTCAATAGAGCCTAGATTCAAGGAGAGGAGACATAAATTCCTCCTCCCTCTCAATGGAAGGCATGTCAAAGAATTCAGGAATCATACAGTAAAAATTCCACAAGCATGATTTTTGTCTGTTTCCTTTCCTTTGTTTCCTGAGCAACTAGCACAAAGTCTGGCACAGAAAATGCATTCAGCTGAAATAAGGAAATTCATTCTTGGTATACTTTGTCTGTGGACCAGGGAGCCTGTGCTTGACCACAGCATCTCTGAGCTGATTCCTAGCTCTATGATTGTCTGAACTTTGCCTACAAGCCAGCGTGTGGCACCAAATTGATACCTCAGTTTCTCACACAGGAGGAAGCCAATTCATTCAAGCCCACTCCTTGATTCCCAACTACATTCTTAAGAGTTGTGAGAGAAGATGGCAAACAAGTCATTCTCACAATTAGCAAAAATGGCAATTACCGACATTTGCCTGAAAACAGAGTGTGCCTGAAATTAGTTACAGATGACTAAGGCAAGTAATACCCACCTACAGTTGACATTCAACACCACCCACGACAGAGCTCACAGATGCTGATCGGAAACCACTGGGGAATTCAGCCTGTGCAAAGAGATTGCTTGGGAAATCTACCCAGTTATAAATCTTGCATGTATCCCCATTCACTCATTCATTCATTCACTCATTCCAACCCAGCTTGCTCTTCCATTCACAGGTCTGATTAGAAACAGAGAACACTTACAGGACACATACTAAGTACCGGGCATTTTTTCTGTATTAATTGGTTTAATCCCCACAACAACCCACGAGACCACTGCTATTGCTATCATCCCTCTTGTGGAGGACAGGCAGTAAGATGGCAGCCATATTTATACATTTGTGTGATCCCTTCCCCTCAACGGTGGGCGAGACCTTTGACTGGGCTTCCAACCAGTGTTACACGGCAAAGGGGATGGGATGTGTTGATCACACTGCAGTGTAATCTTACTGAAGTCTGTTTCTTTCTCTATATTGTTGACTTTGAAGAAGAAGTGAACTGCCACAAGTCCCACAGCCATGGGAAATGAGTTCTGCCACCAGCCTCTATGAGAGTGAACTCTCATAGAGCTAAGCCAGTACTCAGTGAAGAAATCTCATGGAACAAAAGCTGAGAAGACTGTGATTATACGGGCTCTGTCATCCTGAATGTCATCAGGAAGGGGCTTCAAAGCCTGAGTAAAGCAAGAACTTGGAGACAGCATCTTCATCAGGGACACATGTGTGTACATGTGTGTTTGCTAGACCTGAGACAGAGGGTGAATTAGACCTCCTGTAAGTTCAACTGCCTCTCCTCCCTGTAGGCTCAGCCTTATGCATCTAAGTCTAGAGCAATTCTGCAGGTAAACTACAAAGTCCTGAGAAATTTGTCTCCCAGTCAGGAGCACCTTGTCAGCCATGCATGTATGAAATAGACAGTGTAACACTGAAGCAAAGCACAGTACACTCAGACTTGCAAGGGTGGTTTAGGCCAGCTCTAAGGTGGAACATGCCATCATCCTATTGTCTGGCCCATCTCAAAAACACTGCAGGGAAGCTGAAGAGAGAAAGCCAAGTGAAAATGGGGATTAGGGGTTAAATATCTCAATTTAGCTTGACCTAGATTCTGTTTTGATAATGTAACAGGCTCTGTGGCCAAAGACAAACAAGACAAGACTACCTAGTGCCTGGCCTCAAAGGACTCAGAAAGTAGCAAACAGTCAGAACGCTGGAAGGCTGATGTAAGCTATGGCCGAGGTCCACACCAAATACAACAGCAGACACTAAAGCAGGAAAGAATGATTTCCAAATGCAAAACCAAAGGATTTGTGCAACGTGGCCTTTGGCATGATTGTGGAAAAAGTCTAGGTCCCAAATAGGTAGAAATAAGAGATAGCTTGTTCCAGAAAGAGGAAGTATTGTCTTCAAGGATATAGAGGCGAGAGGTACAAAGTATATAAGAGAAAAGCAAGGACTAAATTGGACTAGAGTGTGAGAGGCAAAGAAAGCTCCATCAGTTCAGTTCAGTTCAGTCCAGTTGCTCAGTCGTGTCCGACTCTTTGCGACCCCATGAATCACAGCACGCCAGGCCTCCCTGTCTATCACCAACTCCCGAAGTTTACTCAAACTCATGCCCATCGAGTCCGTGTGTGAGAAGCAAAGAAAGCTCCATAATGGGTCATAAAGGGAGACAATACAAGATTAGATCATCTGTGATTTTTGAATGTAAATAAAGGCATTGATCATTATTCTATGATAAATGGAGACAACGGAGAACTCTAAAAAAATTTTAAAAGGCAAATATTTAAATCTGCCTGATACTTAAAAGTATCAGGACTTTTTATCCAGGACTCTTTTATACAAGAGAGTCTTGTATAAAAGTGCATTACTCCTTACAGTATCCAAAGGAACACTGGCCACATGCTAGTTTCCATAAAATAAAGATCTCTGTGGTAAAATAAATATCACAAATGCATATATTCCTGTCTTAAAGATCTGAAATGTATATTAGGATATCCAAAGACCTGAGAAGTCCTGCAGGATGAAAAGCTACTTAATCCTGTATCAGTCTGTATTTGCCCAAGTATTTCATTATGGATTTTTCTCTTTGACAGATACTACTTACAACTACAAGATGTACTATTGCTGAGGGTGCATGGTCTGTGTTCTTCATTTTTTATGCCAAAAAAAGAGCTTTGTCAGGAAATGTACAGGTCCTTATTACTCTTACAAGAGAGTTGAGAGGCTGATTTCTCTTCTGTGTTTAATGAGAGAGGCTGGTTAAAAGCGATGAACTGAAGATGACTCTATCAGGTGGGCCGTCATCTCAGAAAATACTTTACAGAGTCTGTCTTTTCCATTTCAAGGTATTCACTGTTGTCTCAGCTTTTTAAGGCCCCAAGTGGACTCTTCTCGATACAAGTATCAGAGCATTCCACATTAATTACAAGTGTCTATTAGAAGGCCCAGGAGTGGTTGTACAGGCGAATAAATGGGGCCAGAACAGATCTGTAAAAGCGCACAATCTACTGTAAAATCAGACCTAAACTTCCAGGGGATCTTTCTTGAGATAATAAACATAATTCATCCATAAAATGATTCATAGCTGCTCCTTCTCTTTCTTTCCACATAAACATTCCTTGCCTTGTGGAAAGATTCTTTCCCATCTATTCCGGGCAACAGACCCAAAGATACCGCACAGAAAAGGAGTATAATTTGGCTATAAAAATGTTGTAATAAGTGGTTTTATATAACTGAAATGCCAGTTCCTTTACTATATCCTCCCACTCATTTTACAAGCAGTTAATATTTTTCTGAACTGTTGTGTTGTATTCCACTCAGCCGCCTCTGCAATCTTTTTTGCCTATTTTTCTGCCGGAGCCATAAGAATAAAGCTGTCAGATGGTCTGCAAAGCCATTTTTCTTGTCTGGCAAATTGTCTAGAGGCAACCATAACCTCCTACCTGCTCCACTATATAACAGAAGAAGCCTGTCTTAACAAAACAGAATTTAAATATTCTTTCGATCTGTGTTATCTACAGGCATCTAGGATGAAATGAGTAAATATATTTCTCTGACATTGTTTGACCTTGTTCCAATGGGATTGGGGTAGATATTCCTATTAAGCATGCCCTCATAGTGACGTGCTTAGAAAGATGTTATATAGCTCTCCAGCAGGGATACTGCCAGGTGTTTGAACTGTAATAATAAATGTGGCTGCTCCAAGAGGAAGGATACAGCAAGAAAGTGCCCCAGAAGAAGAAGATTAAGAACCGTGGTGAGCTAATGGTATACAGTGGTTGGGCTTTGAATGTGATAAGGATTTATGATTTCAATTAGTGCTGGAGAGCAATTTTAGAAAGTTATTAGCAGGCAACTGGCATTCTCAAAGATGGCTCATTTGTGTATTGCTCAAGATTAGTTGGGTCTTTTAGTTGTTTACAAACACACATGGTGGCTTGCACTGAATGTGCAGAAGTGACTGCAATATTGTACATCCAGAGCTCTTTAGCAGAGTTGAAGTCTGCTGCTTTGGTTTCTTAGTGCTCCTGTGTGGGCAAGGCAAAACTCAATTTTGCAACATTTTCTTCATTAAAAAAGAAAGTTGAGTTTCCCCACCTGTTCTAAACTCTGATATACTATTTCAAATGAACAGCTTCCTCATTCAGCACACTCCCTCATATTTAAAATTCTTAAATGCCTCAAATACTCCATATTGTGCTGCCTCGAATACAAATTAATTTTTAAAATCTCCCCACCGGAATGTTTTGCACTGAAACCCATAGATTTTTGCATCGAGGTGCACATGTTTTTCTCCTTGAAAGCCTTGGGGCATTATTCACATGGTGCAAAAATTTCTCAAATAAGTTAGAGTTCCGGTTGAAGCATCTGCAACCACAACAAAAAGGATTCAGTCCTAGGATGTGGACAACTGTGCACGTCCTTGAAAAACTGTACATCACCTTGAACTAGCCAACCTTGACCTCAACATCCCACAGAGGCATGATACAGTTTACCCAGCCTGTTCGCACATGGAATACTAGGTAACTCTTCCCACACATGGTCCCGTCAGGATTGTTCATGAACAAGCCCTAGGTCCAAGGAAGACGCTCTCACTGCAGATAATCTCACTCCTGCTTTCCACGAGCCTGTTCTACATGGGCACTGCAGGTGTGACTCTTTGATCCCAATTTTCAGGTGGGTAAGGAATACCCATTTTCTATTTTCCCTACTTACTTTTGTCCTCACTATTTGAAAATTATACATTTTAAATTAAAAATACATGCTCCTAAATCAGATTAAGGTACTCAAACCTTTATTCTTTCAGCTGAGGGAAACTACTGTGTGTGACTTGAATTCTGATAGACTTATCTGATGGAAAATAGAGGCAAGGTATGCTGTCATCAACCTGCCCCATTCCAATGTGGATCCCCAAAGGTGGGGCATCCTTCTACTTCTCTGCCAAGAGACACACTGCTCTCCTTGTTCCTTGACCCTCATATATGAATACAGTGAATTCAGGTATTAACACAAGCTAACAGGAGCAGAAATTCCAAGATTTTGTTTTCAATCCTGCAAAAATTCAAAGGCAAAAAGAGAACAAGGGTCTGGCTCTCTGTTTGGGACTGAATTGAGGATAAGAGATCTTAAACATGCAACTCTGTCTAAAAACTTATCCTGCCTTCAGTCTGTTGCAGGTATAAGGAGACAAGAGTTCTACTCTTCACCTTTCCTTTCCAGGAAAAAACATGCTCCTCTCAGCTTTGATTATTGTGAGCCATGTCTGGGGGAAGCAGGAATATTCTCTGAACATGTGGGATTAGATTCTGAGTCACAGAGAGACTCATCTGGAGTCTGGAGACATGGTTCTGATGGCCGGTATAAGCATATAGTCATGCTGCTAATTCCAGCTGTAAGTATGGCATGCATGCTGGTCAAGCAGAATGAACAACCATAAAATTAGTGCTGGCTATAGAAATGGTATGACTGTACTGGTAAATACTGGCTGAATATTAGCTCTGGAATTATATAAATATTGGGTGATTTTATTGAACTAATCAGAAGAAAGTTCTATGACTGAGCCAGGAAAGGTACTAATAAATTCCTCCCCCACCTAGGTCAGAGATATATAACAACATAAAACAATATAAAAATATTATGAATGATATAAAAGTAGTATGAACTACACATGGGTTTGTATGAATATATTATGCATATCCATTCATGTATACATGGATTCATACAACACATATAAATGCGTACCCAAATCTACATGTCCACGTGAAGGTAAAAAGCCATAAAAAAAAGAATCAAATTTTTCCACTTGCAACAACAGGATGGACCTGGAGGGCATTATCCTAAGGAAAATAAGTCAGAAAAGAATGAAGTGTTATCATATCACTTCTATGTGGAAGCTAAAAAATACAACAAACTTGTGAATACAACAATACAGAAACAGACTTACAGATATAGAGAACAAATTATGGGTTACCAATCCTGGGGGAGGGGAAGGGGCAACACAGGCATGGGGTTAAGATGCAAGTTAGTATGTTTAAAATAAACTAGTTACAAGGATATATTGTACAATACAAGGAATATAGCCAATATTTTATACTAACTATAAAGGGAATATAACCTTAAAAATTATGAATAACTATGTTGTGCACCTTAACGTATAGCATTGTACACCATCTTTATTGCAATTTTAAAAATAAAAAGTGAGAAAAGTAGGGAAAAGTGAGTCCTCTCAGAATCTCAGGTGTTAGTATATCAGGAATAGGGAAGAGTAGATATCAGGCGGAAAAAAATAAACTCAAACAAAATGGTTCAGGGATGTTATAAATACTGAAATACAAATACAGTTTTCTCAATGCCATTCAGTCATGAGTGTGAATTCACTTGGAACACATGACTATCTGAGTCTCTAAAATGCCAGTGGTGAGTGTCATAAATTTATCTAAACTTCCCCTGACATAATTACTTTTTGCTACCAGAGATCAAATTGCCAACATTCACTGGATCATTGAAAAAGCGAGAGAGTTTCAGAAAAACTCTACCTCTGCTTTATTGGCAATGCCAAAGCCTTTGACTGTGTGGATCACAACAAACTGTGGAAAACTCTGAAAGAGATGGGAATACAAGACCACCTGACCTGCCTCCTGAGAAATCTGTATGCAGGTCAAGAAACAGCAGTTAGAACCGGACATGGAACAACAGGCTGATTCCAAATCAGGAAAGGAGTATGTCAAGGCTGTATATTGTCACCCTGCTTATTTAACTTATACGCAGAGTACATCACGTGAAATGCCAGGCTGGATGAAGCACAAGCTGGAATCAAGATTGATGGGAAAATATCAATAACCTTAGATGTGCAGATGACATCACCCTTATGGCATAAAGCAAAGAAGAACTAAAGAGCCTCTTGATGTAAGTGAAAGAGGACAGTGAAAAAGTTGGCTTAAAGCTCAACATCCAGAAAACTAAGATCATGGCATCTGGTCTCATCAGTTTGGTTTAATCACTCAATTGTGTCTGACTCTTTGTGATCCCATGGACTGCAGCACGCCAGGCTTCCCTGTACATCACCAACTCCCAGAGCTTACTAACACTCATGTCCATCAAATCGGTGATGCCATCCAACCATCTCATCCTCTGTCATCCCCTTCTCCTCCCACCCTCAATCTTTCCCAGCATCAGGGTCTTTCCAAATGAGTCAGTTCTTGACATCAGGTGGCCAAAGTATTGGCATTTCAGAAGTGATCCGGTCCCATCATTTCATGGCAAATAGATATGGAAACAGTGACTTTATTTTTGGTGGTCCCAAAATCATTGCATATGGTGACTGCATCCATGAAATTGAAAGACACTTGCTCCGTGGAAGAAAAGCTATGATCAACCTAGATAGCATATTAAAAAGCATAGACATTACTTTTCTGACAAAGGTCCATCTAGTCAAAGCTATGGTTTTTCCAGTATTCAAATATGGATGTGAGAGTTGGACTATAAAGAAAGCTGAGTGCCGAATAACTGATGCTTTTGGCCTGTGGTGTTGGAGAAGATTCTTGAGAGTCCTTGGACTGCAGGGAGATCCAACCAGTCAATCCTGGAGGAAACCGGTACTGAATATTCATTGGAAGGACTGATACTTAAGCTAAAACTCAAATACTTTGGCCACCTGATGCAAAGAACTGACTCTTTTGATAAGACCCTGAAGCTGGGAAATATTGAAGGTGGGGGGAGAAGGGGACAACAGAGGATGAGATGGTTGGATGGCATCACTGACGTGATGGATGTGAGTTTGAATAAGCTCTGGGAGTTGGTGATGTACAGGGAAGCCTGGCGTGCTGCAGTCCTTGGGGTCGCAAAGAGTCAGACACGACTGAGCGACTGAAATGACAGGTTTTTATTATATAGGTTGAGAGGCCTTGTACAGAAGAAATTTAGGTACGAGAGAATCAAGAAATAAACCACAGAGGCAAATGCCAGCCTTATTCTTTCATATCACGAAAGGGAGGAGAAATTTAGGAAATAATTGAGTTGGTCAATAAGCAATGTAAGATGCCCTATATTTAAGATTGTCTGCTCTGTACTTTTCAATAGAAAGACCAAACCAATTATAGATGTGATTTCCATAAAGAAGCAAAAATAAGGAGAGAGTTCTAGAACTAATGACTGTTAGCACTGAAAGACATATTAATCAGCATAGTATTGTATCAGTTCCACACCCGATCAATCATAGAATTGGGTATTTCGCTTAAAGTTCTTTGTGAGACTTGTATAATTATAAACTAAGAGTAATACAAACTATGTTTGCATATTAAAGGAAAACTATATTTTTATCAGGGCTTCCCTGGTAGCTCAGCTGGTAAAGAATCCACCTGCAATGAGGGAGACCTGGGTTCAACCCCTGGGTTGGGAAGATTCCCTGGAGAAGGGCACGGCAACCCACTTCAGTATTCTTGCCTGGAGAATCCCCATGGACAGAGGAGCGTGGTGGGCTACAGTCCATGGGATCGCAAAGAGTGGGACATGACTGAGTGACTAAGCATAGTACAGCAGAGTATTTTTATTGAAGCGAGAATCTCCCTTCCCAATAGTTCAGATAAAAAGTATTGATCCTCAGAAGCTCTGATTAGCACAAATATTTACTTCTGAACCAACCAGAGTGGCCAGGGCCCAAGAGCTCTTTGCAAATGAAGACCTCTAACTTCTAGGACACTTAGAGAAACTTCAGTCAAGTTATAAACATCACAATGAAGTTGAACTAATACTCCCAAGCTTGCTTTGGTATATGCTTGCCTGGTTTTGCTTATATGTGGGGTGGGGGTGGGTAAAAATGCTTTCTAACTTAAAAAAATTGCATATGTTCTTAATATATTTATCAGAGCTTCCCTGATAGCTCAGTTGGTAAGGAATCCGCCTGCAATGCAGGAGACCCCAGTTCGATTCCTGAGTTGGGAAGAGCCCCTGGAGAAGGGATAGGCTTCCCATTCCAGTATCCTTGGGCTTCCCTTTTGGCTCAGCTGGTAAAGAATCCACCTGTAGTGAGGAAGACCTGGGTTCGATCCCTGGGTTAGGAAGATGCCCTGGAGAAGGGAAAGGCTACCCACTCCAGTACTCTGGCCTGGAGAATTCCATGGACTATATAATCCATGGGGTTGCAAAGAGTCGGACACTACTGAGCAACTTGCACTTATTACATTTGTCACTGATAGATGGTACTTCCTGATGAAGACAGCGTTACTAGTCTGTGAGATCTTATGTCGCTGGGTGATACATGTAGAGAAATACACCTCACATGGATTTCACATGAGTATACTGGATTCAAGGGAACTGTAATATTTTGTGAGATCTGCACAGAAGCTAAACAAAACTGAGATCTACTTTGTGTACTCTGAATTTTAATGTGCAGGGAACAGCAGGCTGCCTACCCATACAAATTGGCTTTAAAAACCAAGCAGTTAATCTCAAGGCAAATAATCTCTTATTTTAATAATTAATTCAAATTCCTTAAAAAGATGGTTAAGAAGCCAGTTACCAAGAGGTTTAAAATACAGTTATTCTATTGCTTTCAACTTTCAATTGAAGTTTAATGCTCAAATGTAGACAAGTGAGGATATAAATGTTTTAATAATAGGTTTAGATTATTTTGATAATGAATTCAAAGGGCCATTACTGATAAGTTTGCAGCAACTATTAAAATCAAGGTCAAAAGAAGATTCAGAATGGTAGATGCAGAGGGTATTAGGGGAAAATGGAGAAGGAGTAACATGGAAATGAACTGATCAAGAAACAACATTTATTTTACTTGGTTTTATATCGGTTTCATTCTATTTTTGTTACCATGAGAGTGCCCTGAAGCATGTAAAGAGAATTTAACAAAACAAATTTCTCAGTGAACTTTTGTGGGAAAACTCTTTTGTCAAAAAAAAAAAGAAAAGAAAGTTTAAAACAGAATAGGTAGAGAATACCAATGCCAGAGGAAGGGAACTAGGTAGAGTCACAAAGTCTAGGTTCCAGAGTGAGTTCTGAAATGCTATAGATAACTTTGGACAAGTCTTAACCCCACCGTATCCCACTTTTTTTCTTTTCTTCTTTCTTGGAAATGAGGGTGACAAACTAGACAATCCCAAATATCCTACTGAGTCCTAAATTATGTGACTCTATATAGTACTTTTTAAAAAAGTTAATGCATTAGAATTCCAACAGAAATCCTAAAATAGAGATCAGTAGCAGTTGTGAATATTGAAATGTACTCATATGAGAAATAAAAGCAAGTTGCAAACATAATTGAACATTCTCTCAGGCTAGTTTCATATTCTCCAACAGGCTACACAGTGCTACTTGAGTGATGTTACTGAATAGAAATTAAAAGGCAATCACAAACATTTTTAAGAGTTATATTATTTCCTTTGATAAATGTGATATGTCCTTGGAGGCAAGAAAATAAATTTCAATTCTACTTTCTTTCTTTGTTTTTTCTTCTTTTAAAGTCTAAGGGTTTTCCTTTGCCTTTCTCGGTAATCTAAAAGAAATGAAATCATGTCTAATTCACATTAAGAATCTCCTTTTTATAGCACTCTTTGCCTATGTACTGGTGCCATCCCTGCATGTTAACAGATCAGGGAATTGTATTTATTTACTTTCAGGTGCTACACTGGTTCAGACACAAAGTACTTTATTAAAGAATCTTACCATACTATATTAAAAAGACTACTATACTACAGTATATATATAAAAAATCTTTGCTTTTCTTTTATAGTCCTGTCTTCATAGACATAAGGAAACCTAGGACTACATTCAGAATGCTTTAGCTCTATACCGAGAAGAATAAAGTCACTAAAGATTGGAAAAGCGACATTTAGGTTTCTGGTTTGTTCATATAAATGGTGATGTGAAATTCATGAACTGGAGAATATAGAAAAGCACCAGATGTTGGGGGAAAGATGATGATTTTGGTACGTATGTGTGCATTTAAGGTGCCTTGGAGAAGGACAAATGGAGATGTTCTCAGAGCACAGAACATATGAACTGAGAGTTTAGTAAAGGGGTCTGGGCTGAAGCCATCAATGTTGAAGCCACTGGCATGTCCTTATAGTTAATTAAAGCAATCATTTCAGTTCAGTTCAGTTGCTCAGTCGTGTCCGACTCTTTGCAACCCCATGAATCGTAGCATGCCAGGCCTCCTTGTCCATCACAAACGCCCGGAGTTTACCCAAACACATGTCCATCGAGTCGGTGATGCCATCCAGCCGTCTCATCCTCTGTCATCCTCTTCTCCTCCTGCCCCCAATCCCTCCCAGCATCAGGGTCTTTTCCAATGAGTCAACTCTTTGCATGAGGTAGCCAAAGTAATGGAGTTTCAGTTTCAGCATCAGTCCTTCCAATGAGCACCCAGGACTGATCTGCTTTAGGATGGACTGGTTGGATGTCCTTTCAGTCCAAGGGACTCTCAAGAGTTTTCTTCAACACTGCAGTTTAAACGAATCAATTCTTCGGCACTCAGCTTTCTTCACAGTCCAACTCTCACATCCATACATGACCACTGGAAAAACCATAGTCTTGACTAGACAGACTTTTGTTGGCAAAGTAATGTCTCTGCTTTTTAATATGCTATCTAGGTTGGTCATAACTTTCCTTCCAAGGAGTAAGTGTCTTTTAATTTCATGGCTGCAATCACCATCTGCATTAAAGCAATAGGTCCATGAAAAAAAATCTCTGAGGAGAAAGCACCATCATACAGATCTCTCCCACACCTTGGCTCATTTATACTCTGCAACAAGCTCATGGGTAAATATTACTAACCTCATTTTACAGATAAGGAAATTGAGGCTCCCAGACAAGCAAATGAGAACTTATACCATGATGAAACATTCCTTTTTGGTTTCATCTTTTACTTTTTCTTAGATCAAAAGGATTAAATGTGGCTGTTCCCTCCCCAGCCTCCATCTTAATCATAAGACTTAATCATAAGGACTAATGAAAATGGCAGTTACTGATGGGAATCAGTCAAGAGGAAAATTTTGCCTGTGGTTTCTCAGTGAAGACCTGTGTGATTTCTACTTTAAAGGATGAACTGTATGAGATAATGATCAGATACCAAATTTAAGGGAAGAAAAGCTACAAGCTATCCTACTCGAATAATCAGCCATACAGTGAGAAAAGTTGGATATTTGCATTATTATTTCTAATTCTTATTTCAATCTTGCTACCTTAAGAGTTTAATTTTCCTGAGATTCTTTTTCTATTATTATCTTTCCATTTTTATTAGGTGTTTGTCACTGGACTTCCCTGTGGTCAGAATTCTAATGCCTCATGTAGTTTTCAATGCCAGTTCAGACTTCAGAATTATTCAACCACCATATGTTTTTTCCTTATTGACCTGTGCAGCTCTTTTTTTCCTGGCATGTCAACCTTGACACTGGAAGTCTGGAAACCCGTCACAGACACATACACAAGCATTTATTTCTGAAAATGTAGGGTGGGATGTTGGAGCCAGCTGAGATTGAGAAGCTATGCAAGTCAGATAACTGTATAGTGAATGCTGTAATAACTTGAAGTTTGTGCTAACAAACATTTTCCAGACCCAGACAGTCCCCATGGAAACAGGCCTTTTCTTCTGCAGTTATATCAGAGTTCTCTTCAGTAAATAATCAGTGATAACACATACTTATTTTTTCCTCATTGTCCTTTTGACAATGGTGAATCCTCTACTGGAAACAGAGAACAAAAGGAGAGGGATGCCATTGTTTCCTGAATGATAGGGTGAAATGTCTTCTAGAGAACCCTAACAACAAGGAAGAAGGGCAGCAATGAGAGTTTAAGCCTGATGGGTTTTTAAAAAACAGGCAATAATGGGTAAGCGCGTTTCTCTCCAGGCTGACCAACTTGCCAATGGATAAATATTTATTGTGTCCCAATATCAAGGCTTTATCCTAGGTCCTGACCAGAGACGCAAGTCTAAACTCTAGAGCCTGAAGCTCATTCAATACAGAGGGGAAGCAGGGAGGTGGGAAGGGGCTTCGACACAGTAATGTAAAATCTTGAATACAGAAAGGTATGGGTCACTGGAAGGGCCCCAAGCAAAATGAGGGGCTCTGAAGTTTAAGCTTCACTGGTTTCTTGGTAAATCCGTATCTGATTCTAGAAGCAGAGTAATAAAAAATGATGAGCACAATAGCAACAATAACAGCGGCCACAGCAGCTACTCCATACTGAGTTACCAGCACTGCATGAAGCACTTTAAATGCATTATCTCATTCAATCATACCACAGCTACATGACTTTGATACCAAATTTAAAGATAAGGAAATGGAGGCTCAATAACTTTCTAGTGGACAGAATGGTAAAACTGAATTCAAAATCAAAGATTCTGACTCTAATAAGCTCTTTATCACCAAAGTATAAGGTTTTCATGTGTGTGTGCGTGCTCAGTCATGTCCCACAGACCCCACAGACTGTAGCCCACCAGGGTCCTCTGCCCATGGAATTTCCAGAGGAGAATACTGGAGTGTGTTGCCATGTCCTCTTCCAGGGGATCTTCCTGACCGAGAGATTGAAGCCAAATCTCTTACATCTCCTCCATGGGCAAGTGGGTTCTTTACCACTGTATCACTTGGGAAGCCCATAAGGTTCTCAAGAAATCTCAACAGTTTTATGGCAACATGAAGAGAGTTACCTAAGACAGTCTTGGAAAACTCAGAAACAGTTTCTTTTTCTGGAGGAATGAATACATAAAGAAGCATGTCTCAACCCATGGCATGGCTGACATTTAGGGCTAGATGATTCTTTGTTGTAGGGAGCTGTTCTGTGAATTACAGAATGTTTAACAACATCCCTAACCTCTACACACTAGATACAGAAGCATCTTCTTGTCAGTTGGGATGGCTGTAAATATCTTTAGATAGTCCCTAATGTCCCCTGACTGGGAGTGGGAAAGATCACTGAATTGAGAACCTATGACTTAAAGAGACAGCAAGAGGTAGGCAGGTGAGGATGTGGGGGGAGGGGAACTCCTGAAAGAGGTCACAGCAAAAACAAAGGCAGAATAATGGGAAACAGCCTGATACATATGAGGACAGGAAGGAAATTTCATGCTATTTGAGGCTAAAACGGCAAGGCTGAGGACTAGTTGGTGGTGAGATAGGAAGAGGTCAAATTACAGAGGTCATTAAATGTCATGCCAAGTATTATTTCCTACCAGGGAGGAAGGGATGCAAAAAACTATCATGACATTTGGTAATGTCATGATCAGGGATACATTTTCAACAGTCACTCTGGTGTCTTAGTGGATAATATATCCGATGAGAACAAGTTCAGTTGTTCAGTAATTCAGTTAACTTTGCCTTTTTCTATTTTCGACATCTGTCATGCCCTCTAAGATATCTAGAAATGACCAAAAAGTTCCAGAGAATTAGAGTATGGATGCTTACTGAAAATTCACATCCATCTCTGGAAGACAGAAATCTCAATAAAACCCTACCAGGCAGTAGGCTGACAAAGCCACCCATTGTATTGGAGAATACAATGTGCTGGGGAAGTCCTGCTAAGCAACAAGTGCATCAGTTTTATAAGGGAAAGAGGCCACGAAAGAGATGAAAGCAACCAGGTATAATCTATATGAAATGCCAACTCTCTCTTTGGCTTTTATTGCAATAAAGAAGGAAAAGTAAAGAATTACAAAGATGTGTCCATGAGCATAAACTACATGGATAGCTTCCGGATAGAACCATTTGAATGACACGAGTAGTATTTTTACAGCATGGTAGATATTGTTCACTGCCTGTTGAACATCCATTTTCCCCTTGTCCTTAATAACTACATGCTGATTTTGTGCAAGCAACAATTTTGTGTTCCCAGATAAAGTTAACTTACTTCCTCAAACTCCAGTGAAGCTGTTGCTGCTAAGTCGCTTCAGTCGTGTCCGACTCTGTGCGACCCCATAGACAGTAGCCCACCAGGCTCCCCCGTCCCTGGGGCTCTCCAGGCAGGAAAAGTGGAGTGGGTTGCCATTTCCTTCTCCAATGCATGAAAGTGAAAAGTGAAAGTGAAGTTGCTCAGTCGTGTCCGACTCGTAGCGACCCCATGGACTGCAGCCCACCAGGCTCCTCCGTCCAAGGGATTGTCCAGGCAAGAGTACTGGAGTGGGTGCCATTGCCAGTGACGCTAGAGGTGGCCAAACGGTCCAGGAAAATAAGATGAATGAAAGCGTTTTGGAGTAGTCCCGCCCCCTACTGAGACTCACTGGTAAAAGGTAAATATATAGTAAAATCCAGAATGGAGGGGAAGTGCTAAACAAAACTATAATTATAATAATTTATTACTGGATAGATAGGGTAAAAAGATGTGAATTGTGACATCAAAACCATAAAGAAGTTCATGGGGGGGAGTATAAAATGTCGAGCATTTTTATGCCTTCAAAGTTAAGCTGCTATTAGATGAAAATATACTGTTATAACTATAAGAAGTTTTATGTAAGCTTCACAGTAACCATAAAGCAAAAATCTACTGTAGATATAAAAAGATAAATTAAAAAAACCCAAAACATCCTATTACAGGAAATCATCAACTCAAAAAGGAAGTGAGCAAGAGAGGAAGAAAGAAACAAAGGAACTATAAAATAGCCAGAAAACCACTTTAAAATGGCAACAGAAGTCCATACTTATTAATAGTCACTTTAAATGTAAATGAATTAGTTTCTCTAATTAAAGACAGAATAGATTAAAAAAATAAGATCTGACTACATTCTACCTACAAGAGCCTCATGCCAGTTTTAAGAGCTCACACAGGCTTGAAAAGAAATTAGAAATCAACTGCAAGAAAAAAGCTGGAAAATTCAAAATTATGTGGAGATTAAACAAAATGCCCCTGAGCAACCAAAGGGTCAAAAAATAAAATAAAAAATAAAATTTAAAAAATAATTTGAGACAGATAAAAATGTAACTACATCATACCAAAATGTATGGGATGAAGCAAAAGAAGTTCTAAGAAAATCATTTATAGTAATAAATACCCACACTAAGAAAAAAGAGATATTTGAAATAGATAGCTCAATTTTTACACCTCAAAGAACTAGTCACAAAAGGATACGAACCCCAAAGTCAGTAGAAGGAAGGAAATAACAAAAATTAGGGCATAAATAAATAAAATAGACTGAAAAGACAGCTTAAAATACCAGTGAGACTAAGAGCTGATTTTTTGAAATAATAAAAAGAATTGACAAACCTTTAGCTAGACTAAGAAAAAGGAGAGAAGACTGAAATACATAAAATCAGAATTGAAAAAGAAATAATACAGCTGATAACACAAATAATGGATCATAGGAAACTGTTATGAATGATTATATGCCATATAATTTTATATAATTTCATATATGAATTCATAAAATATGCCAGATAATTTCTCTTACTAGAAAGTAAGCTTTATGAGTAGCAGGGTCTTCATTATCTAGTTGGCACTCAATCTGCAAAATATGTCCTTATTTTGTGCTACGGTTGTGGAAATATTCCCAGGCCTCCCTGGCAACTGAGAGATGACAAGAGGGTTTCTTGGGCTCAAGTGGGATGGATTGCAAAAGCAATAGTTCTCTTTACGTTGTTATTGAACAGAAGAGTATCTGCAATAATTCACATACCACATACTCACCCTCCCCCTCCTGAAAAATTCTGTAATTATAAGCTCTATTAAGACTACTATTCAGGTTAAAAGTATATTAGCTATCTATGTAGCTTGTGTTTAACCAGAGCTATAATTAGGCTCATGGTACGAAAAGTTATATCAGTTTATACAGATACTTGATTGCTTAGTTCATCATTAACAAATGTCTATAAAGATGAACTAGAAGCTGGGAGCATATCTTTGACTCACTCTCCTGTTTAATTAGATTTATGGAGAGAGGAATTAGTCATACATATCATTCACAGTTTAAAAGTTGCCATTTAACAATATTTACCAATGAATATCACCAGCGAAAAGGAAAGGAAAAATCCATCAATAGGCTTTCATTAAGTGTGCGTGTAAAGAAATATAAGTGCATATTTACATATAAAATATATAAAGTTATTTATTTATACACAAATGCATGTTTATATTTAATATGTTTATATTATTTATAGTTATGTAAATATATATATTCATATAAAGACCAATTTTCCTGATTAAGTACAAAAAGCCCAAAGTAATAACTGTTCTGGTAAAACTAGATATCATTTATCAATCATTAAACAGATACTACATTACAAATATACCTCTTTGTTATCTCACAGGTAGTTGTCATGTTTAAATTGAGTGGAATTCTTATAACTCATATGGAAATGAAGCCTGCAGCCTTGAAGGGACAACTCAAATTGAAGTCTTAATCTCTTCTTCTGTTCCCTGGGCTTGTGTGTTTGATGTCTTAACACCCTCAGATATTTTTACACTTTAAAAAATAAATTATACCTCTCCTCTAAGGTTGAGAAGATATTTGCTATTTAGAAAAGGTTAAGAAATATTCTTTCCTGAAAAGTACTCTTACTGTCCTGATGATTACTCTATCCCAACTCATTTACTTTATGCTTTCAATTTGAAGAGTATATATGACAGAGCATTTTAGTTTTTGTAAATACCCTGTTGCAACTGCTGACTAACATCAGAATAGAAGAGAAAAGATGAAAGTGGTTATTGACTAATTAAAACACATTTCTTCCCAGGGAAAGTCTTTGGAATTAAAAAAAAAAAAAAGGCTTCCGTCCAGTTAGACTTTAAGAACAGCCTGACACAACTCACAGACCCTTTCCTGAAGTGCCTCCATTAGAGTGAACTCTTACGGCCTCACCTTGGTTAGAGCGGTGCAAAGCCGCAGCAACCAAAAGTGAGCAATCTTAAGAACCTTTTAGAGACCTAGGTTCGACTGCTTAGCCATACATACTGGAAGTGTGGGTAACAAGATAGAACATAAAAGAAAATCCTAAAAAATCACCTCCAAGGTAAGCAGTGACACACAGTAGCTGAATTTGATCCTCTGCACTGACAAGGGCTAGTATGATCACCTCCTACCAACAATTCTTCAGGGTCACCTGGGCAAGGAGAACGGGCTGACAAACCTTTCCATAGCCTGACCCGATAGTCCCTATGCCTTGGGGTAAAAAGGCCTGGGATTCCAAGATAAGCTTCCCAGCATCTCATGTTTTCCAAAGTGACTGCTGTGATGTTGACGAGAACAAAAAAGTGATGATGCCCACTCCGCTGCTCCTTTCAAAGCACAGATGACACTCTCCCAAAGATTCAAGACCACTGTTCAAAACTCTCCTTTCTATTCAAACCCACTCTATTCATTTTTATTGAGTAACCAAGCATTTCCTCATTTGCATAGTTCTGGGCACTTTGTTGGAAAATCATCTCAGTTGTGAAATAACATTCATGACATGGTTCAGAAATTAAACTAGAAATTTTGCAGGACCACAAGAAATTGAAAACTGCTTCCTCCTTTGCAAGGCTCCATTTTCCAGTTATTCCAACAGGTGGTGTTTTAGAATATTCTGAAGGGATATGCTGACTCTCATTCATATTTATCTGCTCCTCTGTATAAACATAAGTATGGGTGAAATATGTAAATATATTGAACAAGAGGAATGAACCACATCAATTTCCCAACATTCTTTCCAATCCATGTGGATGTTTTGCTGCAGCTGGCACTGCAGTCAAGAAAATCCTTTTGTTTGTTTACTGAAACATAAATCTGCCAGGAGAGCTGAACTCTAAATTACTGTTGCGTTTCTGATGGAAAGGTGCCACATAATTTAAATTTCAACAGCTCTACAGTTTCCCATATTTCTTATTTGTGACTCTACACCTCACAGACAAAGGGCATTTTACTATCATTTTAATAAATAGTTTTTGAGTGAAGGTTGTTTTTCTTTGTGTCCAATTTCCATCTGTTTCTTTCTTTTTAGTGACAAGATTCTGAGATCCAATAAAGGGCTTTGAAAAGTCATTTCATTTCAAAGGTAGCCATTATGTTTCAACAGCCAATAAACCAAATGACCAAGTAGAACCACCGTGCCTTCAAACTGATAAAGAGGTGGTGACAGTACTGGTTTGTCTGTTCATCTGAACGGAAAGGATATTGTTGATTCCTCTTGTTCAGCCACTTAGTTGCCAGTAAACAATATTTTTTAGAAAATCACTTTTTGTGGGGTTTTCTCATCAACAAAGCATTTTCCCCATAACAGGAGATAATTATCTGGTATATCTGGAAAAATGGAGTCCATCTTCACGATAGAGACGGTCGTTAGATACGCATTGAGTCCAATTGGATTCACTGTCCAAGCTATAAAGAAATGGATATCAAGTGACTTTTAATCTTGTATGAAACAAAAAGATTAAACTGTCAATATTACAATGAACTGCCGTGACGAGACCTATGATAGAACCACACTCGCAGGGCTGTTTCTAATGATATGTATGCAAGGAATAGATTTTTCCTGATAATGCATGTAATTAGAGTATAGAACAAAATGTTCTGTTCAAATTCATGACATGCCCAACTAATAAAGGAATAGAGGATAAGGCCCTTGCTATTTATTTGCATGAAAAAGCTTTAATATAGGATATACTTTAGAGAAATTAGTTTTTAATCTAGGTGACTAGATGAGATTTTGACCCTGAACTGTTTTTTGAGTTGACCTGTGAGAATTTATGCAGAAATAAGACTGTGATGCTTACAAACCAGACAGGCATTGCTTTTTTCATTAATTCCTGAATGTCTCATACAGTCAAGAGAAGCAGAAAATTGGTCCTTTTAAAAGCCCACCATACGAGAATTTGCTTTTATGAAACATAATCAGTGAAAGTTGATAGGAATCTTAGCAGGAATGTATTCTTTTTAAATTCAGACATTCAAGAAGTTAGATACATTGATTCAGCAGTGATGATTCTCCATTGACCTGTATAAAACAGAAATCTAGGGTTGTATATTGTTATGAATACATTTGAGAGGCCCACAGTACTAGTTCTCCAGGGTGAATTATGGATCACACAATGGGCACTTGGAAAAAAGCTTTACATCAACTCTTGTGCTTATTTTTCCATGATAAAGGTTAGTGTCACATCCACTTGATATATGCAAGAAATAGCTTTTAAGAGTAAGAATCTTTCTCTTATTTTTAAAAACAATTGATATGAACATTATCCATATAATGTGTCACGCAACTGCAGAAATCTATATCTATGATGCAAAAAAAAATTGCTAATTGTGAAATAAAAGTTAAATGTCCCACGCTGCATGCTTAACATCACTGAAGTAAGGAAAACTGTTGCATTCCTTGTGCAGACATGAAATCTGGCCATTTCCAGTAAAAGGCAGCAAGATCCACTCAAACACTCGAGCCAGAAACAGAGGAGTCCTCTGCTTTCTCCCTTTACCTCTCCTCCTGCTTCTAATCCATGAACAACTTCCGTCAATTCTCCGTTCCAACATATATCACAAAGCTTTTTTCTAGCTCCATCCTGGCTCACACCATTATTCTTGGATGCCTAGTCTTCTAAAAAAGTTTTTGTTTTTAAAGTTATCTCTCTATCCTTGGCCTCCCCTAATGCATCTTCCACAAAGTAGGCAGAATAATAAGATTATGTTGACCCTGCTTAAAATCTTCAATGGCTTCCCCTTGCACTTAGAATAAATCTGACGGCATAGAGCTTCTGGAACCCCTTCTCTGCCTAACCGTGTTTCCCGTGGAGCCAAAAACATTATACCCCCATCCCTTGGTCATTCTAAAGTTCTTTGCTGCTTCAAGGCTTGCTGTCCTTCCTGGATCACTTGTGACCCTGTCTGTTTCCTCCTATCTCAGCTAAAATAGTCTCTCCCTAAAGAGACTTTTCTTCATTGCTATAACTGGAGTAGGTTTTATCCCATCAAACAATTTCTTTCATTGCACTTATCAAAATTTGCAATGATTTTGCTTGTTGATCATTTTCTTTGTTTATTCCCCCATGAAAACATCACTGTCACAAAGGCAAGGACAATGTCTATCTTAGTCACTGTTATATCCTCCCTCAGTGTTTGTTGAATAAATACACGAACTTATCACAACTCTGCTTTCATAGATAGAGGCTGCAAAAAGGCAGATCAATTTCAGGGGAAAAACTGTCCTTGGTTTGTTTTCATGTTCAGGGAACACAAGTTTTCTTTTTCCCCCCATTCTAAAATAAATGTTCATTAAATCTAATTTTCACAAGGGGAAAATAAAGGGAAGGATATTCTCATATATTGCAATCATAAAAGCTTACTCAAAGTGTCTATATATTTTTTTATTTGTGAGTGGGTGAGCCAGATTTTCTCTTTGGAAGTGAGCTAACCTCTTTTGGAAGCTTTACTATCTCTTCTGGGCCACTTAAGTAACAGGAAGATATGAGAGTTGTTAACACATCCCTGAGTGTCTCATTTATTGCTAAAGAATATGCAGGTTGATTATAGATTATATCCACTTGTGTGTATTCACTGTATAAAACAAGTATAACAGTCTGTAAAAAGTGAAAAAGTTCTTGGCTGACACTGTTGAAATCTCTTACAAATCAAGCTACAATGAGAGAGCTGAAGAGCCTATTTTATAGCAACATATGAGAAAAAAAAAGATTTTCTGGACAAATATGTTTTATGTGGACAAAATATTTTATAATGCATTGCTATTTTAAATTGAAGTACTATTTCCTTATTATTCATTGGTCAAAGAAAAACTGGAAAACAAGGAAAAACTAGTTAATGAACAAATTACTATTATGAAACTGGCATAGTTGCTAAATGTATAAATTTTCTTCCATGTAATTTGAAACTTAAAAACTTAATAAAAATGAACATAGTAAGGGACAGAATAGAAATTTCATGCAAATTCTAGATAGAAAATGGTTGATTTTGAATAAATGTGTCTAACACCAATAGCTAGGAGTAGTCTTTTCTGCAATTAGGGATAACTTAATGGCAATTTTTTACAAGAATGACTAATGTGAGTAAATGGAATGTTCTTTCCTGTAAACCAGGGGGAACTGTCAAATATAATTCATTCAGTCAAATAGGCAAGAGTAAGGCACTAGGAAGACTCTGGCCTCATCAGGTAGAAGGGATTATCACATCAAAAAACACTGCCCATCCTCCCCTGAAGGGAGTCTAACTCCCCAGATGCAGTGGCACAGAGTTTGGCATAGAGGCATTGGGATGGTTTCTATGGTTCATCCATTGGCACTTCCCTGGCTTTGACATAGTTATGCAGGCACATGAGCCTGTGAACTTGTGGATGTAAACACATGTGCATGTGAACACATTTTGCCATAATCAACGTGCAGGACAGAGTCACAGAGTAATAATGCAAGGTTCTAAGCTTTTATAGGAAATGGGAGGAGGGTATTACCAAGTTTATGTTTCTAGAATCAGAAAGAGATTTACAGCTTGGACTTAATCAGCATGTCTCCCCAAGGGAAAGAAAGAGGTTTGAAAGTCAACCTGTGCCTGAAAATCTCAAGCAGAACAGATAAAAAGATTTATGCAGGAGAGATCTATAGGTGATGCAATTAGGAGGACAGACCCTTCTGTAGAGGAATCACAAAGGCACCCTCCTTTAAATGTGAGGGTGAAGATCACCCTATCTAAAGCTGATCTGCATGTGAAGCTAGAGTTCTTCTGGTGAAGTAACAAGACTTCTGCAATGAGGAAGTGGCTCCCTGAGTGCACCCCAGGATGGGACAAGAATGACAGACATTTAAAGAAGACTGGAACACCTGGCCAAAGATCTTCAGCAGCTGTTAAGAGAGGAAAAATGAAGTACCAGAGCCTCATTATAACTATACACACACACACACACACAAACTTATGTGTACACACACACCCCACACAAGCACAAATACATGTCCACAACCCTGCACATATTCACATGCACATGCAAACACATGTGATATGTGTGAGCATTTTCATTTGCTTAATTTCTGTGCTTATATTTATTATTTTCTTCCTTGTGCTTTCTTTGGGTTTAATTTGATCTTATTTTTCTAGTTTTCTAAGAAGATATGAGGCTTTTCATCTTTTCTAATCTCATGGGTTATTCAGAAGTGCGTTATTTAGTTTCCAAGTGTTTGGAGAGTTTCCTGTGATCTTTCTGTTTTTCATTTTCAACTTAAGGGTACCATCTGTATGACTTCAAGTCTTTAAAATCTGGTGAGGTTTGGTTTATGGCCCAGTTACGGTCTATGTTTATGTTGGTATATATTCTGTGAATGCTCGAACAGAATGTATATTTTGTTGTAGTTGGGAGGAGTGTTCTGTTTTGATTAGATCCTGTTGGCTGACAGTGTTGATAATATATCCTTGCTAGTTCTTTGTACAGCTATTGTTCTTTCAATTACTGACAGGAATGTTGAAGTTTTTGATCATAATTGTGATTTTTCCTATTTCTCCTTTTAGTTTTACCAGTTTTTGATTTTCATATTTTGGTTACTGGTTGCATATACACTTAGAATAGCTATGCTATTCTTAGTGAAGTGACAATTTCATCAGATGTATTGTCTCTGTCTCTGGTAATTTTCTTAGGTCCAAAGTCTACTTTATTTTACACTGTATTAACATAACTACACCAACTTAGTTTTTTCTTTTTACTTTATAAATAACAGTCTTACTGGTATAAATACATACATTACTGGCAAATAATTCAGATACCAAAATTCACACTTTTAAAGTGTACAAATTCAGTGGTTTTTAGCATGATTACAGAGTGGTATAACTTTTTACTTTCAATTTCCTTGCACTTGCAGAAGTCTGGAATCATTTTTGAAAAGAACATGGCTATATCTTTATTATTCAAATGGTATTTTATATGCAATTTTCAAATGCTTTGAGATACAGGAAGGATTCAAATCTCTCTAACTATAGTGCATTTTTTATCACCAAAAAGAAATCTTTCAGCCATTCCTCCTTCATTCAGCAGATATTCAACAGAATTTTTGAGAATCAACTCTTGAAATTGATTAAAAATACTCAGGTAAATAGTAATTTGAATAAATAGAAAGATATAATATGAACAAAAATTAACACATATGAAATACTGATGATGTCTGTATAACCAAAACATGATGTAACCTGGGTCAGGGTTTCAAATTACTCTCTGATGAACTGGGAAGTTAATCACGATTTTCAGGAAGAAACTACTGAATAACTTTCCTAATATTCCAATTTCTCCTCTATAGTTTCTAGAAATATAGTTTCTGGAACCTAACACCTATTCCATAGTCACCTCTTAATACAGAAAAGGTTGAAAAAGAAGGTGACACATGACTGCTTTTGTATTCATATTTACTGACAAATTTCATCTGAGCAATTGAAGGTACGCATTCAACCGCATTAACATCAGAAAAGTGTTACTTTCTTACATACTACACAATTGGGAGATTCTTTTTATTTTCAATTTCCTTGCACTTGCAGAAGTATGGAGGCACTTTTGAAAGCAACATGGCTACATCTTTACTACTCAAATGGTATTTTATATACAATTTTCAAATGCTCTGAGATACAGAAAAGATTTCAAATTCTGTGACTCATGACTGATATTAATGCCAATATCTTCCTATGGAGCAGGGGGACACAGAGCAAATATGAAATGGCAAAAGGAGATGGATTGGTGATTACAAAGAAGGGCAATAGACCAGTGAAATTCTGAGGAGGCAACAAAGCCACCATACTTCATGAGATAATGTGTTCCAAAGTGGAAAGGGGGTAGGACAATGGGGAGAAACAACAGCTCAGGGCACTGACATTAAAGGAAATGAAACTTCCAGAGACAGAGAGTCAGGGGGATGCCATTCAATCCCATCTGTCACCATGAAGACAATGGAGAGGGAGTAGAGAAAAGGAACAATCTTTTGGAAGGGTAATGAACAACCTGTTGAGAAACTTCAATCAGCTACTAAAAATTACTGATTTTGAGAGAATTTTGTATTTTACTGAGGAGGATATAGAAACTATCAATGTCTTTTAGTAGATATGAGACCATACTGTAGCGTATTATATAACCATTATCAGAAATTAACTCTGGTTAAATTATTTTATTTCTAGTGTTAAAAAAAAATTATTTTATTTCTAGTGTTAGATTTTTCTCATCAGAGTAACTGTTTTAAGTAAGAAAAGGCAGATGGTACATCACTCTTAAATTCACTTATTCTAGTTATTGGTATTAATTTGCTTCTTTACTGGTGAATGAAATATACTAGTATGTTTTTTATGGAAATAAACACTTTTTAATGAGACATAGAAGTGGAAATTCCTGAAGATTTTATGGTTTCCCATGCATTTGTGGTTCTTCTAACAACGAGTGATAGAAGACTGTGGTGAAATGTCAAACAAATTAATCTGGGGCCTTCCCTAACATTGAAATATGTATAATATGTCAATATTGACATACTGACATATGTCAATAAGAAGGTTTTATGCTAGGAATTCTTTTTTCATCTCACCAAGTGGGAATCTACATCAAGTGACAAACACCAAAGGGTTTAAGACTGTAAATTACAACGTGAAGGAGCCTCTGAAACTATTATGTGCTGTGCTGTGCTTAGTCACTCACTCATGTCCAACTCTTTGTGACCCCATGGAGTGTAGCCTGCTGGGCTCCTCTGTCCATGGGAATTCTCCAAGCAAGAAAACTGGAGTGAGTTGCCATTCCCTTCTCCAGGAGATCTTCCCTACCAGGTGATAGAATCCAGGTCTCCTGCATTGCAGGCAGATTCTTTACAGTCTGAGCTACAGGGGAATATGTATACAAAAATCTTCTTTGTAATGACAGTTCATATGAAAGGGAAAATAAAATAATTTCCCCTCAATATTTGCTTCCAGGTTTGTAAAGACAGTTCACTTTCAGCTTCATGGTGAAACTTACCATTTGCAGAAAGGAATGAAGTTTTGTAAGTAATTCCTCAAGATGACATGTAGTACAGTCAGGATATCTTCAGTTCAGAGACAACCTAATTACTAGGTAGTTTCAGGTTTACAGCCTGTACTAGCAAGATGGCTGGAAAACATATTCCTTGGGATCTGTGATCTTCTTACACAGCATACCTCTTCCCTTGGAAAACACCACTGGTGACAAGCCACACAGCCTTTCCAAGGGGAAAAGCTTGAAAGACGCCAGGACACCTATTCCTAGATGAAAGACATTTGAGGTCTATAGCATTTGACGTTACCAGTTGAAATACATTTCTTCATTCTAAGTAGCAGCAGAATGGGGGGAAATAATATGCAGCTTTTGAAAACACAAAGGCAAAAAGAGGCCTAAGTTCTGCACTTCGCTTCAGAAAAATGTGGTTTCGTGTGGTGAGAATACTCTCATTCCTAACAGAAAACACAATGGATTGAGTAAAGAGCTCAAATCTATCCCTTTTCAGGAGGGTATTGAAAATATGTGCAATGTTTCTGAAAGTATACTGTATACTGTTGAGAGAGTTTCCATGGTAGCCTTATTTGTTCCATGGTATATTCTTCTCTCAATTTTCCCTTCCATTTCTTGTCTTCAGCGCTTGTGCTATGCAGCACTTTTTAGTAACTGCGTACTGAGTGGCCAAAATAGAAACAGAGCTAGAAATAAATAAGGAATTCCACAGAAACATGTTTTCTCTTGGTGTAAGCTGTCTTCAAGTAAAATTTTATGTTCATTAAGAAATCACTTGCCATTAGAAAAATGACACTACTCATTTTAATTAGTGCATTTTCTGTAGCTAATCATTGAAAAAGAAAGATAAGTCAATGTTTACAAATTCATATTTTTAGTAGGAATAGATCTTGCTCAAATAGATCTTGTATTCTACTTAATTATTCCTTTAAATTGTTCCCTTCACTTAATGATTAAGTGAAAGCTAAGGTAGACCATTAATTAATTACAAATAAATATAAGTTAAACTCAGACATTAATAATATCATTAGAATAAAACATCTTGGGTTACATGCTAAACAAAGAAACTCTGATGTAAAATTTTACCTTCTTTGAAGCTGAATATACCAAGAATTAAAACACAGTATTTCTGTTGGACTGCACAGTATTTTCAAACAAGTTGGAATGCATGATCAACATTTGAAAATTGCGAGATTTTACATTAGATCAAGGTAACAGTTAAGTTCAGTTAAAACACAGAAAGTTCCAGCAACATTAGACTCATGCCACTTCTTGGAAGTACCAAGCCTGTGATTTGCAGTGACTTTTTTTTAAAATATCTATCCCTTTAAGCAGGTATGAGGTATATACTTTGTTACATTTCCCATACAGTCCAATTCACTCATTCATTCAGATATTCATTCATGGATCAATTCAATAAATACTTCTTGAATTCCTACTACATGCCAGATGATACTGTGCTAGATTCTGCCCTCCAAGAATGTACAGTCTAAGCGAAATGGACAGTAAAGAGTTCTATAAAATTGACAATTTAGAAAAGTGCTAGGAGGAACAATGCAGAGTGCTATGGAGGCATTTGCCATGGGATTCTGCAGTATTCTGGAGTAGAAGAGGAAGGATCAGAGAAGTCTTTCAGGAGATGTAGATCTTCAAACTGAGATATAAAGATCAGGAGAGGTTAACAAGGCCAGTGTGGTCTAGGGAGAGGGAACAGGATGGGGTGAGGTGAAGAGGGGATGGATTATTCAAGGATCTGACAGATGTGCACAAGGGGATGGCTGGCACAGCATGAGGCTGGGGCAGGTGTACACATGATCAGATCAAGAATCTTGTGGGTAACGCTAAATGACTGGCCTTTGGTTTTAAGAGTGGTGGATAGACACACTCAGCAAGTATGCAGCAGGAAAAGAAATGTGCTTTAAAAATAACATTCTGCTTACTAGGTGGAAAAGGGTTTGTAGGATTCAAGAATGGAAGCAATTGAGGATGACACGTACGAGAGTTGACATAGAAAAAGGCTTCAGAACTTGCCATGGATGTTGAAAACTTGAAGAGCATGGGAAATGGCACAAGGCCATAAAGGAAGACCTTTGACTTGCTGCTCCAGATCTCCTCTATCCTTCTATGTACCCAGGAGGCTGACCTACCCAGACTTCATCCACAGGTTCCCTCACCCACTGTATTCTGTGTTCAGCTGATGGGTGTCATCCGGAGGTGATCAAAGGATGGCAGAAGAGTAAGGTTAAGGCATTTACTGACCTCTCCTTCTAGATTGTTAGTGGTTGAGTTTCTCCTCCAAAGGGCCTGGCTCTTGTCAGACTTTACTCTCTCCACTTTCCTTGATCTCTCCCTCTCCTTGCCCTTCAAGCTTAGGGGCTATGACAGATTTCCACTGTTGCCCAAATGAGGGTGTCATCACTCATTGTTAGTTTCCGTTAACTTTGCCCACACATTTCTAAACAGTCCCTTCATTAATCCCTTCTTGGTTAAGCCCACTTGAGTGTGCCATTTGTTTCCTGCCAGGATCCTTGGCCTCACCCAAATTGTTACCATAATGGAAACTGGTCCAGCTAAGTTTTTTTAAAACTCCTAATCCTAGTATCTTTAAAGGTAGAGACAAAAGAAATGATACTAGAATCACAATGACAAATCCAAAAGAAAAGCATTCAATAGGAATCATTATGCCTGCCATATACAGCTGATTCATTTTGGTATCCAGTAGAAACTAACACAGCATTGTTAAGAAACTGTACTCCAATAATAACAAAAGCATCAGGAACACAGATGCACACAGGAGAGGGACAGAGAGGCAATTGTAGCGGGTGCTGTTTTGCGAGGGGTGCTGTGGTGTGTTGCACAGACACCCTCTTCAGGCCTGCCCTCAGTTCTCATTCTCAGTTGCTGGGGTGTTGGTGGCTGATGGGTTTCAGCTGAGCTGCACCCCAGGCCCTGCCTTTCATCAGAGAAGGCCTGCAGGTGACAACTGATTGCTGAGGCCATGCAAAGGCCTAGGTTGGTCAACTGAATGGGCGCCCCGGCTTCTGGCTGAGGTTCTGTTGCAGCTGCAGCATCCTCTCCTTTATCAACTCTGCTTTCCAACAGCCTCACAGATGTTGATCCCAGGGAACCTATCCAATAAGCTTCCCACACGCTTGCCTCTATTTCAGAGTCTGCTTCTTGAGTAACCAGGCTTAAGACAGGTATTATGAACCATTCTCTGACACAAATGAAGTATAAACTTCAAATGTCAGAATTTTAAGCTGAGGCATGATAATCAAAAAATACTATGAGTTTTATTAAAGTCTGCACAGTTTTATACTCTTAATACAGATTTCTATGCTAGGAACTGGAGGTAGGCAACTTGTCTTTTTGTGGAGCTTACTGCTGCTGCTAAGTCGCTTCAGCCGTGTCTGACTCTGTGTGACCCCATAGACTGCAGCCCACCAGGCTCCCCAGTCTCTGGGATTCTCCAGGCAAGCTTATTGACACACAAATCCTGTGGTAAAGTACAATATGCATATCATTTTGGAACGTGGTATCATTTTAAGGCTAAGACAATCTTTTGAGAAATGTGTCCAAGGATATAGATCTACTGCACTAGACCGGGGCAAAGGGCAAACAAAGGCATCTGGTCTGGTATACTTCTCCTTCAGGACACTTGTAGGTTGGGTTACTGTCTTCTTAGCTTCGAGTAGGTACCAGACCTCGCACTCAGTTTCCCATGTGTGCTGTCTTAGGCAGTTCTCAAAATAAGCACTTGTTATAGATGATATTATTATCCCCACAAGTGCAGGAGAAGAGGATCAAGTTCAAAAGTAAAATTTTGTGTGTTCGAGTCACTGAATCTCTCTGGACATCTGCTTCCTTGGTTGAAAATGGGTACAAGAATGACCTACTGATAGGCAGTGGGGACAAAACGAGATGTAACAGGCTGATGGAAATGCTTTCCAAGGTAGACTATCATGCAAATATTACAAATGACAAGCAATGTAGTGTATGTGGGTGTGAATTAGTGAGGGAGTGTGTGTGTGTGTGTGTTAAAGAGAAAGACAGAATTAATATTCAACAGACCAGAACACTGGCACTTTCATTTTATCTGTGAGCAACTGTGATATATATGAAATAAAATTTCTATTTCAAATAATTCATTTGACATGAACAAGATTATCATATGCCATTAGGAAGAAAAAGGTGACGTATCAAAAAGAAGATAGATTTGAAAGGCATTTTAAATACAGAACATGCTTTCTGCTGCCCCCTTTTCCTTTCTAAAAACAGTGTTGATTATTGCTCCTATTATTCAAGGTAGAACATGACAATTCCTATATTCTACTGAGTGAACTGGTCCCTCTGCTCCTCGAACTCTTGATAATACTCTGCCCATCCTCTTAAAAACGTAACCTGATTAGAGGACTTTTAAGTTTAGCCAGTTCTCTTTGAAGTGATAAAACACCAGTCCCAAAGGCAAGTGAGGTTTCTGAGCTGAGTGTCATGGTGACTGGTGCGATTCATGTCGGAGCTTTGTAAGAAATACAATAAATTTCATTTCTATCATCTGCAGTGCTGGTTCACTGGGAAACATTTATAACTAAAGCTGTTGTTCATATGCAGGCTATGGAAGAAGAATGCAGCTCCAAATGGGAAATACGATGAAAACCTACCTGCATAAATTTAACTTAATAGTACTAACTTGGGTGGATAGATCATTGTTCATAGGCCTGGGTGAGAAGAACTTGTGTACTAGAGTCTGAATTATAGGGAGAGAAACACTGGTTGTTAAGACAGGCTTCCAATGCAAATGCAACAAAGGAATTTCCATAGATTCTGTTCTGATATAAAAAGAGAGGTTTTTGAGAGTCTTGGAGAAGGCAGTACACGAAGTGCTGACCTATTGTGAAGCCTGTACTTCATATAATGAAAGCAAGAAAGACAATCTCAAGAATGAGTTTTTAGGAAATTCAGGAGTGCTTAAAAATTGTAGCATAGTAAGCTACATAATATTGCCTATAACTAGACCCAAAAAATGGAGGGAGAACTTTCTAGTGATCTGGGAATGACTTAAAAGCCTCATTCATTCCTTAATCCATTCAAAATACAATTTCTGAACATCTGCTATATTCCAGGTACTGTACATATAGGTTGAATACTGAACAAAAGGAGTAATGCATAATCTTTTACGCGCACAGTTCTCACAGATTTAGAAATCATGATGTAACGATAAGTAGGTCCCATCACCTTATGGCAAATAGATGTGGAAACAATGGAAACAGTGAGAGACTTCATTTTTGGGGGCTCCAAAATCACTGCAGATGGTGACTGCAGCCATGAAATTAAAAGATGCTTGCTCCTTGGAAGAAAAGTTATGACTTACCTAGATAGCATATTAAAAAGCAGAGACATTACTTTGCCAACAAAGGTCCATCCAGCCAAAGGTTTGGTTTTTCCCGTAATTATGTATGCATGTGAGAGTTGGACTATAAAGAAAGCTGAGCGCTGAAGAATTGATGCTTCTTAACTGTGGTGTTGGAGAAGACTCTTGAGAGTCCCTTGGACAGCGAGGGACTCCAACCTGTCCATTCTAAAGGAAATCAGTCCTGAATATTCATTGGAAGGACTGATGCTGAAGCTGAAACTCCAATACTTTGGCCACGTGATGTGAAGAACTGACTCATTGGAAAAGACCCTGATGCTGGGCAAGATTGAAGGCAGGAGGAGAAGGGGACGCCAGAGGATGAGATGGTTGGATGGCATCACTGACTCAATGGACATGAGTTTGAGTAAGTTTTGGGAGTTGGTGATGGACAGGGAGGACTGGCATGCTGTAGTCCATGGGGTCACAGAGTTGGACACGACTGAGCAACTGAACTAAACTGAACTTAACTAGCTGAGGTTGGATCCACATTCACTGACCTTTGATGAATTTCAACACATAGGTATATAACAAGTATCATGGCCCGAATAGCTGTATCTCTGAGATCAGAGCTACAGATCAGATCAGATACAGATCAGATCAGATACAGATCAGATCATTACCAATTATTCAGCATGGTAATGTACACCAAATCTTGAGCTGGCAAATAACCAGATAAACAAAAAATGTTCAATATCATAAGTCATTAGGAAAATTTAAATTAAAACCTCAGTGTGATATCACTATACATATTAGAATGGCTTAAATTTTTAAAAATCTGATAATACCAATTGCTGATGAGGATGCAGAACAATTATTATTTTCATATGTTGCTGGTGGGGATGCAATATGATACAGTTGCTTTAGAAAGCAACCTGACATTTTCTTATTAAGTTACACAAACATTTACCATATAACCACCAGTCCACTCAACCCAATATCCTTCAGTTAATGAACTTTCTTTAAAAAAAGTTGTAGTAAAAAATAATAAATGCTGGAGAGGGTGTGGAGAAAAAGGAACACTCCTACATTGTTGATGGGGATGTAAAGTGGTGTGCCACTATGGAGAACGTATGGATGTTCCTTAAAAAACTAAACACAGAGTTACCACATGATCCAGCAAACTCACTCCTGGGCACATATCCAGACAAAACTTTAATTTGAAAAGATACATGCACCCCAATTTTCATAGTAGCACTATTTACAACATCCAAGACATGGAAACAACTTAAGTGTCCATCAAGAGATGAGTGGATAAAGAAGATATGGTACATACATACATAACAGAATATTAGTCATAAAAGTAATGAAATAATGCCTTTGAAGCAACAGAGATAATCATACTAAGTGAAATCAGACAAAGACAAATATCGTAGGTTACCACTTAAGTGTGGAATCTAAAAAAATTATTATATAAATGAAATTATTTACAAAACAGAAACAGACTTAACAACATAGAAAACAAACTATGGTTATCAGAGTTGGGGGTGCAGATGGGGGGAGATAAATTAGTGGTTTGGAATTAAAATATATATATACTACTATGCATAAAATAGATAAATAAGAAGGACTCATTTTATAGCACAGAGAACTATATTCAAAGCCTTGTGATAATCTATAATAGAAAAGAACCTCAAAAAGAATACACACACACACACACATATATATGGAACATAATCACTTTGCTGTATATCTGAAACTAACACGGTGTTGTAAGTTAATTATGTGCACTAGCGTACTAAGTTGTTTCAGTCATGCTCAACTCTGTGTGACCCTATGAACTGTAGCCTGCCAGGCTCCTCTGTCCATGGGATTCTCTAGACAAGAATGGTGGACTGGGATGCCAAGCCCTCTTCCAGGGGATCTTCCCACCCAGGGGTTGAACCCGAATCTCTTAACTCTCCTGCATTGGCAGGTGGGTTCTTTACCACTAGTGCCACCTTGGAAGCCCAAACCTTAATTATACTTTGATTGTAAAAATGTTTACAAATTGTAGTACGTCTAGGCAATAAAATATCAGTCAGCAATAAAAAGGAATGAACTACTGACTCACATAATAACACAGATGACTATCAAATGAATTATGCTAAGTAAATTAAGCCAAACTCAAAAGGCTAAGTACCATATAATTCCATTTACGTGACATTATTACAAAGACGAGCAATAGAGACAGAAAACAGACAGTGATTTTCTGAGTTTGGAGGTAGGGGGGAAGGGTTGATGACAAAGAATAAGGGGGGGATTTGGGGATGCTGTAACTGTTCTGTATATTAATTATAGTGGTGACTAGAGCACTATATTTGTTGGTAAAAACCCATGAGATTTACAATAAAATAATTTCATTTTACTCTATACAAATTATACTTCAATAAATGAGACTTAAATGTAAGTAGTAACCATCAAAAATGTTCTGAGCATTTCATTTATATTTAATTTTATCTGAGTTCTAAAAACATGGTTACTGTCTTTGCACACAGTACAGAAGTTTACTTTCTTTTAGATATTAACATAGAGGTCACCAGTAAACACACCAATAATTACATCCTGTGGAGAGCAGTAAATATCATTGAATGGAAAGAAAAAATAAGTGAATGTGAGGATAAACTATATTAAGTTAGCAAGTTAAGAAAGCTAATAGCAAGTTGCCTTACTTTTCTTACTGAAGAGGTATTGTATGAGAAGGAGTGAATTAAAAGGTAGGAAAAAATACACAGGACAACTGATGAAGAACGGGGGAAATGGCATTAGTTAGGAATGAATACAGTTCTAAAAGAAGATCTAATAAGAATAATCTAGATATGGTAGTAAAAATTGGAGAAGGAAATGGCAGCCCACTCCAGAAATCTTGCCTGGAAAATCCCATGGATGGAGGAGCCTGGCAGGTACAGTCCATGGGGTCACAGTCAGACAGGATTGAGTGACTTCACTTTCACTTTCACTTATGGCAGCAAAAATTATAGGCAGAAGCTAATACATACAATGCAAAGAAACAGGAAAACAATAAAATGGGAAAGACTAGAGATGTCTCCAAGAAAGCTGGAGATACCAAAGGAATATTTCATGCAAAGATGGGCATAATAAGGGACAGAAATGGCAGGGACCTAACAAAAGCAGCAGAAATGAAAAAGAGGTGGCACGAATACACAGAAGAACTATTAAAAAAGATTTTAATGACCCACATAACCATGATGGTGTGGCCACACACCTAGAGCCAGAATCCTGGAGTGTGATGTCAAGTGGACCTTAGGAAACATTACTACAAATAAAGCTAACAGAGGTGACTGGATTACAACTGAGCTATTTTAAATCCTAAAAGATGACGCTGTTAAAGTGCTACACTCAGAATGCCAGTAAATTTACAAAACCCAGCAGTGGCCACAGAACAAGAAACGGTCAGTTTTCATTCTAGTCCTACAGAAGGGCAATGCCAAAGAATGTTCAAACTACCATAGAACTGCAATCATTTCACATGCTAGCAAGGTCATGCTCAAAATCCTTCAAGCTAAGCTTCAACAGTATGTGAACTGAGAACTTCCACATGTACAAGCTGGATTTAGAAAAGGCAGAGGAGTCTATAGTAATACCACCCTGAACATGCTCAATCTTGTCTGATCTCAGAAGCCAAGCAGGATTGGGCCTGGCTAGTACATGGATGGGATAAAAGGCAGAGGAATCAGATACTGAATTGCCAACATTTGTTGGATCACAGAAAAAGGAAGGAAATGACCAAAGAATCTGCTTCACTGACTACACTGAAGCCTTTGACTGGGTGGATCACAAAAAACCATGGAAAATTCTTCAAGAGATGAGAATACCAGACCACCTTACCTGTCTCCTGAGAAACCTGTGTGCAGAACAAGAAGCAACAGTAGAATCAGACACAGAACAATGGACTGGGTCAAAACTGGGAAAGGAGTATGTCAAGGCTGTATACTGTCACCCTGCTTATTTAACTTCTACACAGAGCACATTATGCAAAATGCCAGGCTGGATGGCTCACAAGCTGGAATCAAGATACCCAGGAGAAATATCAACAACCTCAGATAGGCAGATGATACCACTCTAATGGCAGAAAACAAAAAGGAACTAAAGAGTCTCTTAATGAGGGTGAAAGAGGAGCGTGAATAAGCTGGCTTAAAACTCAACATTGAAAAAACTAAGATTATCACTTTATGGCAAAATAGATGGGGAAACAATGGAAACAGTGAGAGACTTTATTTTCTTGGCCTCCAAAATCACTGCAGATGGTGACTGCAGTCACAAAATTAAAAGATGCTTACTCTTTGGAAGAAAGGCTATGAGAAAGCTAGATCGCATACTAAAAAGCAGAGACATCACTTTGCCAACAAAGGTCCATAGAGTCAAAAATATTGTTTTTCTAGTAGTCATGTACAGATGTGAGAGTTGAACCATACGGAAGGCTGAGCAACAAAAAACTGATGCTTTTGGACTGTGGTGCTGGAGAAGACACTTCAGAGAGCCTTGCACAGCAATGAGATCAAGCCAGGCAATCCTAAAGGAAATCAACCATGAATATTCATTGAAAGGACTGATGCTGAAGCTAAAGCCTGAACACTTTGACCACCTGATGTAAAGAGTTGACTCATTGGAAAAGACCCTGATGCTGGGAAAGTTTGAGGAGGAGAAGGGGGCAACAGAAGATGAGATGGTTGGATGGCATCACCGACTCAAAGGACAGGAGTTTGAGCAAACTCCAGTAAATAGTGAAGGACAGGGAGCCTGGTGTGCTGAAGTTCATGGGGTCACAGAGAGTCTGACACAACTTAGTAACTGAACTACAACAACAACAATACATACAAGCCAAAAATATTCTTTTAATACTGGCTCCTCTGAGTATAAGGTTAGGTAAAACTATTGTATGCCATGTATCTTCTCCCTTTGTAGCTCGAGCTTTTAAAGCCAAAGAAGAACCTCCATATTGTTTTCCATAGTGGTTGTAACAATTTACATTCCCACCAACAGTGATCAAAGTTTCTATGTCTCTACATCCTCGCCATCATTTATCTCTTGCGTTTCTGATTACAGCCATTCTAACAGGTATGACGTGACACCCTGTAATATGTAAGTGTATCAAACTAACATACTGTTTACCTTACACTTTCAACATGCACGATGTTACACGTCAATTATATCTTACCAAAGCTGGGAAAAAATAAAGCCTAAGAAGAACTCGGATTAGTCTTAACAATGATGTTAAGGATGTTTTTTGTAAGGCTATACCAGCAGCAGTATCATTCTATCGATGTACCTGCAACAACTCAGAGAGGCTGCTTTTGCCAAGGTCTCTAAGCAACAATGGCTAGGATGGTAGTTTCCAGGAAGCAAGTACTTGCTTGAAATATATAAATATGAATATAAATGTTTGTGTGTGTCTGTTTGCCCACATTGAAAACACCGTTCTGTCATCAAGTTGCTCTTTAGAAACAGCAGTTCTAAAATCCTCTTAGTAGAATAGAAAAAGGATAATAGTAAGGCCAAACCTCACTCAGAGAGAACAGAATGAATGTGACTGATATAACAATTCTTAAGATAACACACAAAAGCATTTAGCAGGATTCAATACATAAATTGAAAGAAGACTTCAACTACATAGCTATACTCTGTTCAAATTAAATGACACAATTTCCTCGGTTAGCTGAATAGAAAATTCAACTATAAGTAAATGGAAACTGGAATTATCATTTTAGTAATAGGTAATCCATGTAGCTACAGGAATAACTGCCCACTATGAAGAAACACTAGAGATCACCATGGGAAAGACTAGGGATCTCGTTAAGAAAATTAGAGACACCAAGAGAACATTTCATGCAAAATGGGCACAATAAAGGACAGAAATGGTTTGGACCTAACAGAAGCAGAAGATATTAAGAAGAGGTGGCAAGAATACACAGAAGAAGTATGCAAAAAAGATCTTCATGACCCAGATAACCACGATGGTGTGATCACTCTCCTAGAACCAGACACCCTGGAATGTGAAATCGAGTGGCCCTTAGGAGGCATTACTATGAGCAAAGCTAGTGGAGCTGATGGAATTCCAGTTGAGCTATTTTAAATCCTGAAAGATGATGCTGTGAAAGTGCTGCACTCAATATGCTAGCAAATTTGGAAAACTCAGCAGTGGCCACAGGATTGGAAAAGGTCAGTTTACATTTCAATCCCAAAGAAAGAGAATGCCAAAGAATGCTCAAACTACTGCACAATTGCACTCATCTCACACGCTAGCCAAGTAATGTTCAAAATTCTCCAAGCCAGGCTTCAGCAGTATGTGAACGGTGAACTTCCAGATGTGCAAGCTGGATTTAGAAAAGGCAGAGGAACCAGAGATCAAATTGCCAATATTCATTGGATCATCGAAAAAGTAAGAGAGTTCCATAAAACATCTATTTGTGCTTTATTGACTATGCCAAAGCCTTTGACTGTGTGGATCACAACAAACTGTGGAAAATTCTGAAAAAGATGGGAATACCAGACCACCTTATCTGCCTCCTGAGAAATCTGTATACAGGTCAAGAGGCAACAGTTAGAACTGGACTTGGAACAACAGACTGGTTCCAAATCGGGAAAGGAGTACATCAAGGCTGTATATTGTCACCCTGCTTATTTAACTTACATTCAGAGTACATCATGAGAAACACTGGGCTGGATGAAGCACAAGCTGGAATCAAGATTGCAGGGAGAAATATCAATAACCTCAATAGCAGATGACACCACCCTTATGGCAGAAAGCAAAGAGGAACTAAAGAGCCTCTTGAAGAAAGTGAAAGAGGAGAGTGAAAAGTTGGCTTAAAACTCAACAGTCAGAAAACTAAGATCATGGCATCCAGTTCCATCACTTCATGGCAAATGCAAGGGGAAACAATGGAAACAGTGACAGACTTTATTTTTGGGGGGCTCCAAAGTCACTGCTGGAGAAGGAAATGGCAACCCACTTCAGTATTCTTGCCTGGAGAATCCCATGGACAAAGGAGCCTGGTGGACTACAATCCCTGGGGTCACGGAGTCGGACACAACTGAGCGACTAACACATACACACAAAGTCACTGCAGATGGTGACTGCAGCCATGAAATTAAAAGACACTTGCTCCTTGGAAGAAAAGTTATGACCAACCTAGATAGCACATTAAAAAGCAGAGACATTACTTTGCCAACAACTGTCTGTCTAGTCAAAGGTTTGGTTTTTCCAGTAGTCATGTATGGATGTGAGAGTTGTACTATAAAGAAAGCTGAACACTAAAGAATTGATGCTTTTGAACTGTGGTGTTGGATAAGACTCTTGAGAGTCCCTTGGATTGCAAGGAGATCCAAACAATACATCCTAAAGGAAATCAGTCCTGAATATTCATTGGAAGGACTGATGCTGAAGCTGAAACTCCAATATTTTGACCACCTGATGTGAAGAACTGACTCATTTGAAAAGACCCTGATGCTGGGAAAGATTGAAAGTGGGAGGATAAGGGGACGACAGAGGATGAGATGGTTGGATGGCATCACCGACTCAATGGACACGAGTTTGAGTACACTCCGGGAGTTGGTGATGGACAGGGAAGCCTGGCATGCAGCAGTCCTTGGGGTTGCAGAGTCAGACATGACTGAGCAATTGAAGTGAACTGAATTGAATGAACAGTGATTTAAAATAGTATTCCTGCATGAGACAGGTGCTCAGGGCTGGTGCACTGGGAAGACCCATAGGGGTGGGATGGAGAGGGAGGTGGGAGGGGGGATCAGGATGGGGAACACATGTAAATCCATGGCTGATTCATGTCAATGTATGGCAGAAACCACTACAATATTGTAAAGTAATTACCCTCCAACTAATAAAAATAAATGGGAAAAAAATAATAAAATAGTATTCCTAGAAAAAAAAAGTGAGTTTTAATACTTGTAGAGAATGAAAGATACAGAGAAGAAAGTAATGGCTATAATCTATTAATATTCAAGTACAGCTTTTAAATTTACTTTAAAAACAAAGTGCTGCTTTGTTTAAGAAAATATCCACCATTGTTCTTCAGTATCATAATAGTAGTAATTTTATTTTCAATTTGAAAACAAATAATTGACAATTTAAATTTATAGCTAAAAATCTTCCTACAAAGAAAACTACAGTCTTCACTAGTGAATTTTAACAAGCATTTATAAAAAAATGAATAATTCAGATAACTCAGTCAGTAAATGCAAAAGAAAAAAATACATTTCAATTCAGTTTATAAGGCCTTTATAACCCTGATATTAGGGCTTCTCTGGTGGTAAAGAATCCACCTGCAAAACAGGTGACCCAGGTTCTATCCCTGGGTTGTGAAGATCCCTGGAGAAGGAAAAGGCATCCTATCTAGTATTCTTGCCTAGGAAATCCCATGGACAGCAGAGTTTGGCAGGCTTCAGTCCATGGGGTTGCAAAAGAGTCAAATGTGACATCCCTGATGAGCATAGCTGAAAGAAGCCTTAAGAAAATATTAGTGAATTGAGTGTGGCGAGTCATAAAAAGGATAAATTATAGCCAATCTCATGTGAGATCATAGGTAGGTACAGTTGGTTTAATATTCAAAAATAAATGTAATTTATTGCATTAATAGACTGAAAAAAAGAAACATTATATGGCCCTCTCAATAGATGCAGAAAAAGGATTTGACAAAATCAACATGCTGTCAAGATAAGAATTCTCAATTAGGAACAGTAAAGAATCTCCCTTAACCTGATAAAAGGCATCTAGAAGAAAGTCTTCACTTTATATTCACGTCTATTTTGTTTTCCCTAAAACTGGATTCAAGGAAGTCTCCTCTCAATATGTTTGTTTAATACTAGAAGATCCAATCAGTCCATCCTAAAGGAGATCAGCCCTGGGTATTCATTGGAAGGACTGATGTTGAAGCTGAAACTCCAATACTTTGGCCACCTCATGCGAAGAGTTGACTCATTGGAAAAGACCCTAATGCTGGGAAGGATTGGGGGCAGGAGGGGAAGGATTGGGGGCAGGAGGGGAAGGGGACAACAGAGGATGAGATGGCTGGATGGTATCACCGACTCGATGGACATGGGTTTGAGTAGACTTCGGGAGTTGGTGATGGATAGAGGCCTGGCATGCTGCGATTCATGGGGTAGCAAAGAGCTGGACACGACTGAGCGACTGAACTGAACTGACAAGAAAGTCTTCACTTTATATTCATGTCTATTTTGTTTTCCCTAAAACTGGGAACAATTCAAGGATTTCCCCTCTCAATATGTTTGTTTAATAATAAGTTATATTTCACTGTAGCTAATACAATAAGGCAAAAAAAAGATAATAAAATCATACAGACTGGAAGGGGAAAAGCAAACTCTAATTTGCAGATGACAAGATTGTCCTTGTAGAATATTCTAAGAAATCCACAAAAACTCTACAAGAACATATAAACAAGAAATTCCTAGAAACAAAAATAAGAGAAAAATATTTGTAGCATGCTCTGTAACAACTAAGCTCATGCACCATAACTACTGAAGTTCACACACCAGAGCCCATGCTCCACAACAAGAGAAGCCACAATAATAACAAACACGTGCACCCCAATGAAGAATAGCCCCTGCTCGCTGCAACTAGAGAAAGGCTGTGTGCAGCAATGAAAACCCAGAGCAGCCAAAACTAAATAAATAAATACACAAATAAAAATTAAAAAAACAAATTATATTCAACATCATCATTAATTTGGGAAATTAAAATTAAATCCTCAATTAGATACCAGTACATCCACTAGAGTGGTTAAATTAAAATGACTAATAATACCAAGTTTTTAAAGGTTGTTGAGCTGAAATCTCATATATTTACTAGTAGAAATGCAAATGATACAGACTCTGGAAAAAGAGATCAGCAGTATCTCATAAAATTAAAAATACACACATCTTATGATCCAGGAATCCTTCTTTTGTGTATTTTCCCAAGAGAAACAAAAGTATACTTCCATACAAAATCTTGTATGCAAATGCTAGCATCAGGAGTATTCATAATACTCAATAACTTGATACAAACTAAATATACTTCAGTTAGATAGTGGATAAACAAATCATGGCATCTATACAATTATTCAGCATTAAAAGTAGAACTATTATAAATGCAGCACCATGGATGAATCCCAAAGCATTACACCAATGTAGGAAACCAGAAATAAAAAGTACTTATTTCTAATATAGTCAGTATGCTAGGCCATATAACAAACCTCAACAAATTTGAAAGGATAGAAATAATACATGGTATGATCTTCAACTGTAAAGAAATAAAATTAGAAATCAATAGCAGAAAAAATTTCTAAATATGTGGAAATAAAAGAATATACTCATAAATAACCAATGGATCAAAGAAGAAATCAAAAGGGAAAACAAAAAATACTTTGAGATGAAAGATAATAAAGACACAACAAAACATGTGATACTGCTAAAGCAGTGCTAAGAGGAAAATTTATGGCTATAAATGTCTTTATTAAAAAAAAAAAGAAGCACAATCTCAAATCAATAGCCTAAGAAATGCAAGCCATTCCAGTATTCCTGCCTTGAAAATTCCATGGACAGAGGAACCTGATGGGCTACAGTCCATGGGGCTGCCAACAGCTGGACATGAGTGAACAACTCAGCACTAACGTACACCACCTTAAAACATCTGGAAAAGAAGAGAACCCTAAATCCAAAGCAAGCAGAAGGAAAGAAATAACAAAGACTAGAGCATAAATTGGTAAAATAGAGAATATAAAAATAGTAGAAAAACAAAAACCTGGTTGTTGAAAAGATATACAAAATTTGCAAGGCTTATTATTCGCAAGGCTTAACTAGATTAACCAAGGATAAGAGAGAAGAAAGGCAAATTACTAGAGTCAGAAATAAGGGACATTATCATTGAACTTACAGAAATAAAACTGATTATAAAGAAATGCTACAAAAAATTCTATGCCAACAAATTAAATAATTTCAATGAAAACTATAAATTCCTATAAAGATGCAAACTACCAAAACTGACTCAAGGTTCAACAGATCATTTTAATACTCCTCTCTAACAAGTGATGAGACTGAACTAGTCACCAAACACTACCCACTAAAATGGTTAGAAAAAGAAGTAATATGCTAGAAAAAGAAGTCATATAATAGAAAAAGAAGTCATGTAATAGAAAAAGATGTCATATAATAACAGGTGTTGAAAGAATATGGAGAAAATATAATCCTCATCTACTGAAGGCTAGAACATAAAATGATACAGATGCTTTGGAAAACAATCTGGAATTTTCTCAAATAACTAAACACAGAGTTATCCTATAACCCAGCAATTTACTACACTCAGGGAAACTGAAAACATATGTGCACACAAAAATTTGGTACATGAATGTTCACAGTAGTATATTTATAACAGCCTAAGGAAGACAATCCAAATATCCCTCAGTTGGTAAATGCATAAGCAAAATGTGGCACATTTGTATGATGGAAGGTTAGTCAGTCACAGAAACAGATGAAGTACTGACAGACGCTACAGCATGGATGAACCTTGAAAACATTATGCTAAGTGAAAGAACACAGCCACAAAAAGACTATATATTACATGATTACATTAGCATGAAATGTCAAGAACAGGGAAATCTTTCTGTTGACAGAAAATAGATAAGCAGTTGCTTAGGACTGGAGTGATATCTAAACGGTGCAGTTTCTTTTAAAGATGATGAAAATTTTCTAAAATTGATGGTGGTGATTGTTGCACATACCTCTGAACATATTAAAGCAAACACTGAACTATATATTTTAAATGGGTGAATTGTATGGTATACGAATTATAGCTAATTAAACCTATTAATTTTTTTAAAGGAATATTTTCCCATTTGCATGAAATTCTAGAAAAGACAAAAATAACAGTGACAATAAGTAGATCAGGCATCATCAAGGATCAGAAGTGGGAGGAGGGGACTGTCTGTAATGGGACCCAAAGGAAATTTTTATGGTGATGGAAATGTTCTGTAATATGTTTGTTATGGTGCTTAACATTATATATTTGTCAAAACTCATCATTTGAACTTTTAAAATAGAAAACTTTTAATGTATAAATTTAGTGTATAAATTACACTGAGAATTTGATTTTAAAAGATGACGTTAAAAAATGCCAAGTTATTTAAGGTTTTACTAGACCCTAATTCCTCTAGATTAGAATATCAATGCAAAGTGATAGTACAAATATTTCACTAACTTTGGTGAACACTAATACTTTATCTGTTTCTTTTATTTTTTTCCCATTTATTTTTATTAGTTGTAGGCTAATTACTTTACAATATTGTAGTGGTTTTTGCCATATTGACATGAATTAGCCATGGATTTACATGTATTCCCCATCCCGATCCCCCCTCTCACCTCCCTATCCACCCGATCCCTCTGGGTCTTCCCAGTGCACCAGGCCCGAGCACTTGTCTCATGCATCCAACCTGGGCTGGTGATCTGTTTCACCCTTGATAATATACGTTTCGATGATGTTCTCTCTAAACACCCCACCCTCGCCTTCTCCCACAGAGTCCAAAAGTCTGTTCTGTACATCTGTGTCTCTTTTTCTGTTTTGCATATAGGGTTGTGGTTACCATCTTTCTAAATTCCATATAAATATATTACTCAGCCATTAAAAATAATTCATTTGAATCAGTTCTAATGAGATGGATGAAACTGGAACCCATTATACAGAGTGAAGTAAGCCAGAAAGATAAAGACCAATACAGTATATCTGTTTCTTTTAAATAACGGACTTTACATATCATTGCAAAGCATTCCTCTATTAGGTAGGCAAAAGACATTGACACATTTAGTCATAAATGTGGACCCCCAAATCAATAGTATATAAAAATTTTATCTGGATACAGGAGTCTTCTTCCTTAGAATAGTTTCTTAGAAACAGGAAATTTCCTCACACTCAAGTCTTTATATGTTGTCTCACTACAAGGTGCTTTCTCAAATGCTTTGCTTTAAACCTGATAAAACTGTTTCTTTTAAAAAAAGAAGAAAGAAGAAAAATAAACTTGACACAAATCTGGTGCTTTTGAATTTTTCCTGGAAGAATGACCTCATTGTAGCTAGATTGGATGTCTTTGTAAACAAGCCTTTTAAAAAGCAATCCAGAAAGCAATTACATTGTGGAGATCAGGACTATAAACCTATAGGACAGATGATGACCCTCATTTACTTGTATGCTCTAGCAAAACTAATATATCCAGGTTGAATGGGGTTGAATTTTAATAATCTAACATTTGGGGTCCATGTGCAGCAATCATAGTTTTCATTGTTACTAAGCAAATGTACAGTCATGCTCGCAGAGCCTAACATCCTGGTTCTCACTCTGTCTCGGGAGAGAGACTCAGACCAATGGGTATGCCAGAAGTTAATAGGAAGCTACATCTGGCTTTGCATCTCTGACTTGGGACCAAGACATCTGCTCATCACAATTGTTGCCAATTTCACTGTTAGTGGATGTGCAATTTTCACCAGGGACACTCTGAAAAGTAAAAAACCAGACCATTAGGTTCCCAGATAATGAGCAACAATAATAGCACAATTTTAAGAGTGGTGGTTTTACACAGTGAAAGAGCTATTTTCCACAACAGTGACCAACTAGACTAACAGTTGTGAAGCCAGACCACAGCCAGACTACATGGCTTAGCATCTTGTTTTCACCACTTGTGTGTACGTGTACTGTGCAAAGCCGTTTCAGTCGTGTCCAACTCTTTGCCACCCTGTAGACTGTAGCCCTCCAGGCTCCTCTGTCCATGGAATTTTTCAGGCAAGAATACTGGAGTGGATTGCCATTTTCTCCTTCAGGGGATCTTCCCAACCCAGGGACTGAACCCGCATCTCTTATGTCTCCTGTATTAGCAGGTGAGTTCTTTACCACTAGCGCCACCACTTAGAAATCATTAACCATCTCTCTGTGTCTCATGTTTTGTTTTTCCTGTAAAATGAGGAAATCAGTAGTATCTACCTAGAGTGCTGCTGTGGGGGTTAAATGAGTTAGTAAATGCAAGGTGCGTAGTGCAGTGCCAGGCATCATGGAAGTGTCATTTATCACCTGAGGCAGGCAGCACAAATGTCATCATCCACATTGTGCAGATGGGGAAACTGAGGCTTAGAAAGACTCAATGACCCACACAGCAAGTCAGCGGCTGAATTAGAACTAAGCTCTCCAAAATCTTACTCTAGTGTCACACACTTTCTATCACATATAGTTAAATTTAGAATAAAGAAAGATGGGTTTGTTTCATTCAATTATAAGAAAAGCAGTAATCAAGGATCTGTTCACTCTCTGACTTTTACACCAAAAACAGCAAGAACTTGCTTAGGCTATTAGAACAGTATTTTCAAAATGCCAGTACTAACCCATTAGTGAGTTGAATATTCAATTTAGTGAGCTGCAATCAGTATTTAAATAAAAACCAATAGAATAGGAAATATCAGAATGTATCAAACATACTAAGGGTGATAATTACTTCGTGGCATTTTGGTTCAGTTACATATGTACTCATACATGCATACACATAAAGTGGATTGCATTATTTCCCTCAGTATTTCCCTCCTCCCCTCTCTTACTTTCCTTCTTGAAGGACCATTCATCCTTCCTCCTTACCAGCTGACTTGCAGGACTCCGGCGAGAGTGGAGTGCTTCCTCACTGCACTGATGTTTGGGAGGGGCTGAGGGACTCACTAGAGTCAACAGAACACAGTGTCCCTGACTTATGGCAGTCTGACTTATGGTTTTTTGACTTTAGGATGGTGTAAGAGCAGTGCACATTCAACAGAAACTATACTTCAAATTCTGAATTTTGATCTTCTGCCAGGCTACCGACATGCAGTAGATTCTCCTTAGAGATGCTGGGCAGCATCAGCCCCTGCAGCTCCCAGGCAGCCTTGAAACTACCAGGGTGAACAACCTGGTAACCATGAACAACAACTTATAACCGTACTGTACCGAATCATTCTGTATTTCACTTTTGGTACAGTATTCAATAAATTACATAACATACACAAAACTTTATGATAAAAAGAGACCTTGTGTTAGGTGCTTTTGCCCAACTGTAGGCCAATGTAAGTGTTTAGAGCACAATTAAGTAGGTTAGGCTGAGTTACAATGTTCTCCAGGTTAGGTGTATTAAAAAGACTTCCACTTAGGATGGGTTTATGAGGACTTGACCTCATCGTAAGTAGAGGAACATCTGCATAAGCATGTGAGATACTGCCAAGTGTCAGAGAAGCTCTGGGAGCAATTATGTAGCTTGGCTCAGTGCTTGACCCTTTCTCATGGCAGAGAAATTGCTCTCAGGATAGGGCTGCTCCTTTATCCTGAGTCCTGGAATGGTGAGATACTTGGAGCAGCATCACAGCCTCCCTACAGCCTAGAGAGAGCTACAAAGTACAGCAGAGCAGCTGGGGATGCATAGCCTACACATAAAATAATGAGAAAGAAATCAGAGATTCTGAGTTGCTTGTTACCATAGCATAACCTGGCCAAAGAAGACTAAAAAAGATGTACATGTGTATTAGACAGATTATTTCTTACTGAGGGTGATGATCAAAGACTTTAAAAATTGCTTCATGGAATGAGCATTTTGAGAACTTGATTCTTTAAAATGTTAGCTTAGCTCCCTTGACAGATTAGGTGTTTCCTTGGACTTCCCATACGATTTGCACTTCACTTTATTTTTGTCTGCTTTTCACTAGAAAGACTCATTGTATCACTTAAGATGTGAACCAATATTTGTCAAAGTTAGGCATTTATAGAACAAATAATAATAGATTTTTCAGACATTCACATCACCATGATTAGTAAATTAAAATATGTAAAAATGCAATAATATTTACTATTTAATGATAATAAAAGTTAAATATCAGTGGGAGAGATGGTTTTATAATACATTAATAATAAAGCTGGGCTCAATAAAGGACAGAAATGGTACGGACCTAACAGAAGCAGAAGCTATTAAGAAGAGGTGGCAAGAATACACAGAACTGTACAGAAAAGATCTTCACGACCCAGATAATCACAATTGTGTGATCACTCACCTAGAGCCAGACATCTTGGGATGTGAAGTCAAGTGGGCCTTAGGAAGCATCACTACGAACAAAGCTAGTGGAGTGATGGAATCCCAGTTGAGCTATTTCAAATCCTAAAAGATATGCTGTGAAAGTGCTGCACTCAATATGGAAATTGAAAATTTGGAAAACTCAGCAGTGGCCACAGGATTGGAAAAGGTCAGTTTTCATTCCAATCCCAATGAAAGGCAATGTCAAAGAATGCTCTAACTACCACGCAATTGCACTCATCTCACACCCTAGCAAAGTAATTCTCAAAATTCTCCAAGCCAGGCTTCAGCAATGCATGAACTGTGAACTTCCAGATGTTCAAGCTGGTTTTAGAAAAGGCAGAGGAACCAGAAATCAAGTTGCCAACATTCACTGGATCATCGGAAAAGCAAGAGAGTTCCAGAAAAACATTGATTTCTGCTTTATTGACTATGCCAAAGCTTTTGACTGTGTGCATCACAATAAACTGTGGAAAATTCTGAAAGAGATTTTTCATTCTGCAGAGAAAATTCTGCAGCCTCACCTGCAGGGTCTATGATTCGCATTTACCCAAAAAAACAGACTCTGAGAAGTCAAGAGGGAATGGAATGTACACAACTTCCACTTGCAAGATGCTTCCAAACGCCCCCTCCAGGAGGTGCCCTGGTCAGATGGGAATACCAGACCACCTTGCCTTCCTCCTGAGAAATCTGTATGCAGGAAAAGAAGCAACAGTTAGAACTGGACATGGAACAACACACAGGTTCCAAATAGGAAAAGGAATACATCAAGGCTGTATATTGTCACCCTGCTTATTTAACTTACATGCAGAGTACATCATGAAAAACATTGAGCTGGATGAAGCACAAGCTGGAATCAAGATTGCAGGGAGAAATATCAATAACCTCAGATATGCAGGTGACACCACCCTTATGGCAGAAAGTGAAGCACAAAGAACCTCTTGATGAAGGTTAAAGAGGAGAGTGAAAAAGTTGGCTTAAAGCTCAACATTCGGAAAACTAAGATCATGGCATCCGGTCCTATCACTTCATGGCAAATAGATGGGGAAACAGTGGAAATAGTTAGAGACTTTATTTTTTGGGGCTCCAAAATCACTGCAGATGGTGATTGCAGCCATGAAATTAAAAGACGCTTACTCCTTGGAAGGAAAGTTATGACCAACCTAGACAGCATATTAAAAAGCAGAGACAATACACTGCCAACAAAGGTCCATCTTGTCAAGGCTATGGTTTTTCCAGTAGTCATGTATGGATGTGAGAATTGGACTATAAAGAAAGCTGAACGCTGAAGAACTGATGCTTTTGAACTGTGGTATTGGAGAAGACTCTTGAGAGTCCCTTGGACTGCAAGGAGATCCAACCAGTCCATCTTAAAGGAGATTAGTCCTGAGTGTTCATTGGAAGGACTGAAGTTGAAGCTGAAACTCCAATACTTTGGCCACCTGATGTGAAGACCTGACTCATAGGAAAAGACCCTGATGCTGGGAAAGATTGAAGGCAGGAGGAGAAGGGGACAACAGAAGATGAGGTGGTTGGATGGCATCACTGACTCAATGGACATGAGTTTAGGTAAACTCCAGGAGTTGGTGATGGCCAGGGAGGCCTGGCGTGCTGCAGTCCATGGGGTCACAAAGAGTTGGACATGACTGAGTGACTGAACTGAACTGAATAATAATGTTAATATCATAGCCAAGTAAGTATATATAACTACTTGCATAAGTAGCATTAGCTGTAGGATATGTACTTCGTCCACTCAGTTTATTTTTATATCCTTTATTTCTATAAAATGACATCCAGGCCAAATATAGACATGGATTATGGGGAAAATACCCCATTGAAGACCATGCCAGCCCACAACATGATGCTAAAATAATACCACAAAACACATTCAAAGGCTGGAAGACTGAATGTTTACCTTGAAGGATCCCACACAATGGAATGCCAATGCACTCTGGCTGTTTTCAGCCCTACAAAGTTCATTTCCTTTTCCTATAGCAGCTTTTGAATGGGGTTTTAAACGTACCCAGTAATATGTTAGGGCTTCTCTGGTGGCTCAGACAGTAAAGAATCCACCTACAGTGCGGGAGATCTGGGTCTGATCCGTGGGTCAGAAATTTCCCCTGGAGAACAGAATAGTTACCCACTCCAGTGTTGTTGCCTGGGAAATCCCATGGACAGAGGAGCCTGGTGGGCTTCAGTGCATGGGGTTGCATAGAGTTGGACATGACTGAGCATTTTAACTGAGCAACTAACACTTTCACTTTCTTTCAATAACGTGTCAATGACTTCCTTCATAGATAAGTGGCGGGGGCGGGGGGGGGGGGGGAGTTGTCCACAAAGCATTTGAAAAGAACAAAATTTGCAAAGACTGAGGTGTTTGCCCCACACTGCTGCTAAGAAATTTTGATGTCTTATCTTCAGCAGTAAAAAATAATGACACTATTTCCTTGAAGTGATAGATACATGCATTCAAGATTCTGGATAAATCAACAAAATCTGCCACTTGAGAAACTGTCTGAAATCACAGAAGTAATCTTTACTGGAATCATCAGTGTAATGAAGAAATGTGTTTCTAAATCTCACTTCTTGTTTTAAAGTTCATCTAGCATCTTTTTCCTCAAAAAAGCAAAAAAAAAAAAAAGTAAGAAAAAAAGCACTGTAGAAAAGTAAAACACTGAAATTGCTACACATGCCTAATACTCTGTAAGGAGTTAAAACAAATTGCTGTTATTTCATAGTCTTTGTATTTTAAAAGAAGTACTATATATAAAATATTGGAGAAGGAAATGGCAACCCACTCAAGTACTCTTGCCTGGGAAATCCCATGGACAGAGGAGCCTGGCGAGCTAGTCCAAGGGGTCACAAGAGTCAGACATGACCTAGTGACTAAAACTACCAACACCACATACAAAATATATGCAAAATTTTATGTTTATTTATAACATATCACATATCGATATATGATATTTTACTTATATATCAATGTGATATATTACACATTCAATATTACAGTTTTTATTTATATATAAATATAAAATAAAAATACATATGTTACTACTTCTTCAATACTAGATCAGGATCCAGAGACATATTATTGACCACCATTACTCTCTGTAAATAAAGTAGTTTTGGATTGATAATCAGGTGTAACCCTTTTAATTTAAAGTCCTTCATTGTAACTCACATGTAATTGGTGCTCTTTCAGTATTGATTACAGCATACATTTTCTATTCCACCTCATATCTTTCAAATGACTATCAATGAAATAAAATATCTCTTCTATACAATGGATGCTAATTGGTAAACAAAAAAGAAAATCATTAAGCACTTCTCTCTCGTAGCACATATCATGCACACACTAAGAAACTTAGCCTGGAATCCAATTGTAATGCAAAGCACCTGTCAACTCAAACATCAGTGCTTTGTATTCCCCAGTGTACACTGCATACTTTATATAATGGCCATCAGTGTCACTTGATGAAAGAATCGTGCTGAAAGTTCACTCAGTTCTCTCTCCCAAGTGTATATGCCATTAACTCTGCTGCTTTGTATGTGTGTGTGTTATCTTTTCTCTTGTTTTTCAAATTTTTATTTTTATTGGAGTATAGATGATTTACAATATTGTATTAATTTAAGGTGTACAGCAAAGTGAATCAGTTATATACGTACATATATCCACTCTTTTTTAGGTTCTTTTCCCATATAGGCTATCTACAGAGTACTGAATAGAGTTCCCTATACAGTCAGTTCTATACAGTCAGTTCTTAATAGTTATCTATTTTATATATGGTAGTATAAATATGTCAATCACAATCTTTCAGTTTATCTCTCCCTCCACCCTTACCCCCGGTAGTGAAAGTTACTCAGTTGTGTCCAACTCTGCGACTTCATGGACTATTCAGTCCATGGAATTCTCCAGGCCAGAATACTGGAGTGGGTAGCCTTTCCCTTCTCCAGGGGATCTTGGCAACCCAGGATCAAACACAGGTCTCCCACATTGCAGGCAATTCTTCACCAGCTGAGTCAGCAGGGAAGCCCACGAATACTGGAGTGGGTAGCCTATCCCTTCTCCACGGGATCGTCCCGACCTGGGAATTGAACTGGGGTCTCCTGCCCTGCAGGCGGATTCTTTACCAGCTAAACTACCAGGGAAGCCCTGGTAACCATTAGTTTATTTTCTATCTGTATTTCTATTTCTGTTTTGTAGATAAGTTCATTTGCATCTTTTTTTAGATTCCAAACATAAGCGATATCATATGATATTTTGGATGGACCTAGAAATTGTCATACTGAGTGAAGTAAATCAGACAGAGAAAGACAAATAACCCTGCTGCTTTTTACCATGAGAATGCAACTCTGTATGATGCCTCTGTAGTCATGCCCTTCTCTGACTTTACCAACGTAATTCTTCAATTTTTGTACTGTCAAATTTTTTTTTGCATTTCTCTTTCTGAGAAAACACAATTAGTTTATCTGCATATTATTTGAAAAAGATAAAAGGCATGAGATACATTATGGTATTATTATAAAAATTGATAATGGAGTGGTCCAATTAAATCCAACTTTCAGACGTTCCTCACTGTAATTCTTAGACACATTTTGCTGGTTTGGCTGCCTGAGTTATCTCACACCTATAACTTTGCTTGTCCCAGCAAACACAGATTCAGAGGCTATATTTAGTCCATGGGCTTCCAACTGCATCTTAAGCTATAAAAAATAATGAAAAGCAAACAATTTCACTTTTTCTTTCACTACTTTTAAAGTTGAACTATTTCTATTTATTCATTTCAGTAAATCAGCAGAATAATGCAATAACAACAAAAATGAACACTTAATTATAAACAAAAACAATAAAGTCAAAAAATTACTTTATCATGGAAGAAATAAGTTCTGTTATCTACTTGGAAAAGTGTTTTTTAAAATGCTTTTTTAATGAGGCTATTCAATGAAAACATATGATTGGCTGATCTCTGAATAGTGGGGCTCTTGACTACTATACTCATTTTTATCAAGTTTCTTCCATTTCTCTATTATAGTCCTCCCTTGAAAAGTCACCCAAGGGCCCTTCATGCAGTCCAATATTAATACGTCCATATTACCATTCTACTGATTCAAAAAATTGACAGGCACTAAAAGATAAATTTTTCCCTATCAAAAGGGATAGCTTTTAATTTTCTTCATAATGGTTTATGTGTTTAATGTCTTACAGTCAATATTTTAAAAAGTTTTTGATGAGATACTCTGAACACTGTAATTTTTATTATCTGTAAAGAGGTAATTTTATAAAATGAATGAACCATAAAAGGCTATCTTTGCATTTTCTACATTATAGAAAACTGGATACATTGTTTTCAGAGAAAAAAATTTTAAACCAATGTTGACAAAAATTCCGTACAGAGATTTCTAATGCCTGGGGCAGGTATTCATCATGCCAGCTACAATCTTTCTGATAAGGACCATTTTAGTTTAATCCTTCCCAACTTTTAACAGATGATGACAAGGCCAAATGGCATTAACTAATGAAATTTAAAATTTGTATAAAATATTTTATCCATAGAATACTGTTGTGTGAGAAGCTTTAATTTGCTACTGAAATCTTAACACTTTTTGATATTCTTAGTATTTTCATAGCTACTTGTCTCATTTGATAGTATATAACTTAAAATACTTATCACTGCTAAAAATACAATGGGTTAAAACTTAGCCTTTCATGTCAGACTGGACTAGGTTTAAAATTCTGAGTTTTTGCATATGGTGTGATCTTGATTAAGTAGCTCAACTTTTCTAAATCTCAATTCAATTTCCATGTAAGAGTAAGGATATAATCTACTGACCTCATAATTTTATCCCCCATATTAAATATACTAGCTGGTACCTGATAGGTACTTAACAAATATTTAATGACTAAAAAAAGTACATTTGATGATGGGGCCAATCATGTACTTTCCTCATGGGGTAGATAAGAAAAGGAAATATGGTTAAACATGTAAATGCTGAGCACAGATCTGGAATATGCACATTAATAACAGTTTTTACTAAGGTGATATATAGTATCACATTCTGGACACTTTTGAGAGTGACAGTAGATACTAACAATACATAGGAACAAAGGTGTAAACTCAGTTCAGTTCAGTTCAGTTCAGTCGCTCAGTTGTGTCTGACTCTTTGCAACCCCATGAATCGCAGCACGCCAGGCCTCCCTATCCATCACCAACTCCCGGAGTTTACTCAAACTCATGCCCATTGAATCGGTGATGCCATCCAGCCATCTCATCCTCTGTCGTCCCCTTCTCCTCCTGCCCCCAATCCCTCCCAGCATCAGGGTCTTTTCCAATGAGTCAACTCTTCACATGAGGTGGCCAAAGTATTGGAGTTTCAGCTTCAGCATCAGTCCTTCCAATGAACACCCAGGACTGATCTTTAGGATGGACTGGTTGGATCTCCTTGCAGTCCAAGGGACTCTCAAGAGTCTTCTCTAACACCACAGGGATATCTAAACCAAAACAGATCCCCTGGAGAAGGAAATGGCAACCCACTCCAATACCCTTGCTTGGAAAATCCCATGGACAGAGGAGCCTGGTAGGCAACAGTCCATGGGATCGCAAAGGGTCAGACACGACTGGACGACTTCACTTTCACTTTCCAAACCAAAACAAGGTATGCAGTCACTCTGGCTCTTGTTATCACTAGGCATTATAGAAAACCAAGAGTGGAGGAAAATATATAATAGCTCTTCTTTGAAAACACTTGAAATGGATACACATAGGGCCAGAAGAACAGGGTATAATCTTACAAAAAGTGCCTTGATCTACTTCCCTGAGGCATTAGCAAAGAGAAACAGTTGAAAAATAAATTTTCCTGGATCCAAATGGTTACATTTGTTGTTATGGGTTCCTTTAATCTACCAAATCGAATTCCATTAAAAATTATTTTTCCAGGTCCTTTTCAAATCTTTTACAGTGATTGTTTTCCATGTTTCCCCTACTCTAGGCCCTGCCTTTTCTGGGCAGAAAACCTCACTTTCCAATTTAATAAGAACTTACATAGCAGCCTAGACTTCTGAGTCAACAATGCATCTTCTTTAAGATCTTTCTGTAATATCACTTTCCCTTTCCCTACCTTTCCTGTCTCCACAAAGATTCATTATTCCTTCAGACCATGACCCAATCCCTCCCACGGGCTACTCATCTCATAGGCTCTGTGGTGTTGCTCCATCAATTATTCACTGCTATCTTATCTGCATCTTCAATAACTTCTTCTTGTCAAGATTTAGAACTTTAAATCTAACACTCCAAGATAAAAAAAAATTAAGATTTATATTTTGGCTTTTCAGTGTACTATTTGTGTGCTCTTGAGAAAACTGCTTAACATCATCGAGCTTCAGTTTCTCCATAGATAAAATGGTATTAATAATATTCACTTCAAAGCATGGTATTGAGAATTAAAGGTCTAGGGGACCGCTGGGCAAAATGGCACCCAAGATTTAAGCACTGGTATATTTTCTCTGCTCTAAGGAAATAACAATGTCAGGCAGAATATGAAAAATAAAAAAGCAATAAGATATGCTGCAGCTCAAAAATAAGATAAGCGTAACTTGAACTAAAAACAGAACAGAAATACAGAGTAATAAATAGAGCTGAAAGTGCAAGCCTGTTGGACTCACTGTGGACAGTGGTTGCCGAAAGCTAGCCTCATGTTATAACACTGGCCAAAGAGATGCACAGAAGTTAGGCAGTTGGAGTCAGGTTCATCACGGCATTTCCAAGGCAAACTATTAAACATCACAGTAATCCAAGTCTATGCTACAACCAGTAATGCTGAAGAAGCTGAAATTGAACAGTTTCATGAAGACCTACAAGACCTTCCAAAACTAACACCCAAAAAAGATGTCCTTTTCATCATAGGGGACTAGAATGCAAAAGTAGGAAGTCAAGAGATACCTGGAGTAATAGGCAAATTTGGCCTTGGAGTACAAACTGAAGCAGAGCAAAGGCTAATAGAGTCATGCCAAGAGAATGCACTGGTCATAGTAAACACCTCTTCCAAAAACACAAGAGAAGAGTCTACACGTGGACATCACCAGATGGTCAATACTGAAATCAAATTGATCATATTCTCTGCAGCCAAAGATGGAGAAGCTCTATACAGTCAGCAAAAATAAGACTGGGAGCTGACTGTGGCTACAGATCATGAACTCCTTACTGCAAAATTCAGACTTAAAGTGAAGAAAGTAGGGAAAACAACTAGACCATTCAGTTATGACCTAAATCAAATCCCTTATGATTATACAGTGGAAGTGACAAATAGATTCAAGGTATGAGATCTGATAGAGTGCCTGAAGAACTATGAATGGAGGTTCATGACACTGTACAGGAGGCAGTGATCAAGACCATCCCCCCAAAAAAGAAATGCAAAAAGGCAAAATGGTTGTCTGAGGAGGCCTTACAAATAGCTGAGGAAAGAAGAGAAGTGAAAGGCAAAGAAGAAAAGGAAAGATATACCCATTTGTATACAGAATTCCAAAGAATAGCAAGGAGAGATAAGAAAGCCTTCCTGAGTGATTAATGCAAAGAAATAATGGAAAACAATAGAATAGGAAAGACTGGAGATCTCTTCAAGAAAATTAAGAGATACAAGGGAAAATTTCATGCAAAGATGGGCACAATAAAACAGAATGGTATGGACCTATCAGAAGCAGAAGATATTAAGAAGTGGTGGCAAGAATATACAGAAGAACTATACAAAAAAGATCTTCATGACCCAGATAACCATGATGGTGTGATCATTCTCCTAGAGCCAGACATCCTAGAACATGAAGTCAAGTGAGTTTTAGGAAGCATCACTACAAACAAAGCTAGTGGAGGTGATGGAATTCCAGTTGAGCTATTTAAAATCCTAAAAGATAATGCTATGAAAGTGCTGCACTCAATACGTCAGCATATTTGGAAAACTCAGTAGTGGCCACAGGACTGGAAAAGGTCAGTTTTCATTCTAATCCCAAAGAAAGGAAATGTCAAAAAATGTTAAACTACTGCACAATTGCACTGTCTCACATACTAGCAAACTAATTCTCAAAATTCTCCAAGCCAGACTTCAATAGTATGTGAACTGTGAATTTCCAGATGTACAAGCTGGTTTGAGAAAAGGCAGAGGAGCCAGAGATCAAATTGCCAAAATCCACTGGATCATCGGAAAAGCCAGACAGTTCCCAAAAAAACTTCTATTTGAGCTTTATTGACTATGCCAAAGCCTTTGACTGTGTGGATCACAACAAACTGTGGAAAATTCTTCAAGAGATGGAAATACCAGACCACCTTGCCTTCCTCCTGAGAAATCTGTATGCAGGAAAAGAAGCAACAGTTAGAACTGGACATGGAACAACACACTGGTTTCAAATAGGAAAGGCAGTATGTCAAGGCTGTGTATTGGCACCATGATTATTTAACTTACATGTAGAGAACATCATGAGAAATGCTGGGGTGGATGAAGCACAAGCTGGAATCAAGATTGCAGGGAGAAATATCAATAACCTCAGATATGCAGACGACACCACCCTTATGGCAGAAAGTGAAGAGGAACTAAATAGCCTCATGATGAAACTGAAAGAGAAGAATGAAAACGTTGGCTTAAAACTCAACATTCAAAAACTAACACCACGGCATCTGGTCCCATCACTTCATGGCAAATACATGGGGAAACAATGGAAACAAGTGACAGACTTTATTTTTTTGGGCTCCAAAGTCACCGCAGATCGCAACTCCAGCCATGAAATGAAAAGACTTTTGCTCCTTGGAAGAAAAGTTATGACCAATCTAGACAGCATATTAAAAAGCAGAAACATTATGTTGCCAACAAAGGTCCATCTAGTCAAAGCTATGGTTTTTCCAGTAGTCATGTATGGATGTAAGAGTTGGACTATAAAGAAAGCTAAGCACCGAAGAATTGATGCTTTTGAACTGTGGTATTGGAGAAGACTCTTGAGAGTCGGTTGGACTGCAAGGAGATCCAACCAGTCCATCCTAAAGGAAATCAGTCCTGACTATTCACTGGAAGGACTGATGCTGAAGCTGAAACGCCAATACTTTGGCCACCTGATGTGAAGAACTGACTCATTTGAAAAGACCCTGACGCTGGGAAAGATTGAAGGTGGGAGGATAAGGGGGCAACAGAGGATGAAATGGTTGGATGGCATCACCAACTCGATGGACATGAATTTCAATATACTTCGGGAGTGGTGATGGACAGGGAAACCTAGCGTGCTGCAGTCCTTGGGGTCGCAAAGAGTTGGAAATGACTGAACGACTGAACAGAACTGAGATGGGGGGAAAAAGTTGTATACCATTACATGGGACTAAAGTCATCAACCAGGGCCAGAAGCTTACAGTTTTAGGGGCTTCCCTGGTGGCTCAGGTGGTAAAGAATCCCTCTGCAATGCAAGAGGCCCGGGTTCGATCCCTAGGTTAGGAAGAACCCCTGGAGAAGGAAACGGAAACCCACTCTACCATTCTTTCCTGGAGAATTCCATGGACTGAGGAGCCTCTCAGGATACCACCCATGGGTCACAAACAATGGACATGACTGAGTGACTAATGCTTTCATTTTCACTTTCATGGCCCAGGAGGCAAGAGGACCAAAACACATCTGGATGAGTAGAAACTGAGCCAATATCCTTGACATCACAGTGAGGAATGAGGCTCAAAGTGACTTAAAGACTAAGGGTCCAGCTGCTGAATATCAGCAACTAAAGAGGAAGAGAGGGAAGAGGGAAGTAGAGAAGTCAAAATAAGAGAAAAAACAAAACTATGGTATTGGGATTTTTATTGATAAAATTCACCTCTTGAAGATATTTATTTTATAGAAGAGTACAAGGACTTTAAAATAGATGTCTAGAATATCTAAAGACAAAAATATATATGCATTAGTATACTGTATTGGTCTTTATCTTTCTGGCTTACTTCACTCTGTATAATGGGCTCCAGTTTCATCCATCTCATTAGAACTGATTCAAATGCATTCTTTTTAATGGCTGAGTAATATTCCATGGTGTATATGTACCATAGCTTCCTTATCCATTCGTCTGCTGGTGGGCATCTAGGTTGCTTTCATGTCCTGGCTATGTGCTGCGATGAACACTGGGGTGCATGTGTCTCTTTCAGATCTAGTTTCCTCGGTGTGTATGCCCAGGAGTGGGATTGCTGGGTCATATGGTAGTTCTATTTCCAGTGTTTTAAGGGTTCTCCACACTGTTCTCCATAGTGGCTGTACTAGTTTGCATTCCCACCATCAGTGTAAGAGGGTTCCCTTTTCTCCACAGCCTCTCCAGCATTTATTGCTTGTAGACTTTTGGATAGCAGCCATCCTGACTGGCGTGTAATGGTACCTCATTGAGGTTTTGATTTGCCTTTCTCTGATAATGAGCGATGTTGAGCATCTTTTTATGTGTTTGTTAGCCATCTGTATGTCTTCTCTGGAGAAATGTCTGTTTAATTCTTTGGCCCATTTTTTGATTGGGTCATTCATTTTTCTGGAATTGAGCTGCAGGAGTTGCTTGTATATTTTTGAGATTAATTCTTTATGCAAAACAGAAAAAGAGACACATGTACAGAACAGACTTTGGGACTCTGTGGGAGAAGGTGAGGGTGGGATGTTCTGAGAGAACAGCATTGAAACAAGTATACTATCAAGGGTGAAACAGATCACCAGCCCAGGTTGGATGCATGAGACAAGTGCTCAGGGCTGGTGCACTGGGAAGACCCAGAGGGATGGCATGGGGAGGGAAGTGGGAGGGGGGTTCAGGATGGGGAACACATGTAAACCCATGGCTGATTCATGTCAATGTATGGCAAAACCACTACAATATTTTAAAGTAATTAGCCTCCAACTAATAAAAATAAATGAAAAAACAAAACAAAACAAAAATAAAGGAATAAAAGCCATAAAATAACTGAGCATGACATATACATTAAGGAGACAGAAAACAAGGATGACTAAAGAAACTGATGAAATTTATCAGTAAAGTATTGACTATTTGGGGTGTGTGTTAAACAGCACTGTGTGAGACAAAAAACAATATAAGGGGAATAGAGAAGTTTGGTTCATTAAGTTGTGATAAAAATGAGGATAGACATAATACTAAAAAAAAACTTCACATTTGTAAAGGATAGTAATAGTTAAATATATTTGTGGGAAAAAAAATCAAGGGTTGCTACTATAGCTAAAGAGTACAATGTATATTCTCAACTGTTGTATAATAAATTATCACAAATTTAGCTGCTTGAAATAAATACCTTCAGTATGTCAGAGTTTCTGTGGGTAAGGAGTCTGGTTACAGATTAGCTGGGTTCTCTCTGCTCAGGGTCTCAGAAGTTTACAAAGTTCTGGCTGAGTTGCACCCTCATCGGGCATTCAATAAGGACAATTCTCTTCCGGTCTCACTCGGCTGCTGGCAAAATTCATGTTCTTGTAGTTGTACAACTGAAACCCTGGTCTCACGAGCTGTTGGCAGAAGATTGGTCTTAGGTCCTAGGTGTCCTCAGGTCCTTGCCATGTAGTCCCCTCCATCGTCAGTTCACATTGAGACTACATGCTTTCTCGAGGCCAGTAGGAGAATATCTCTGATTTGTTTCTTTAGACCCTCATTTGAGGCACTCACCTGATAAGTCTGAACCAGGATAACCTCCCTCTTGATTAGCTTTAAGTCAGCTGATTAGAGAACATGATTGTATATGTAAAATCCCTGCACCTTTGTCTGTAACGTAACTTAATCACTGGAAAGCTGTCCTGTCCCATCTTTTTCTCTAGTCTTGCCCATTCTTGATAGGAGAAGATTAAATGGGGTGGGAATTCCCAGAAGATATGACTCTTAGGGACTGCCTTAGAATTCTGCCTACCACATTTTGCCCTCTGATTCCCAATAGCTCACATCCTTCCAAATGCAACATTCATTTACCTTTCTAAAGTTCCCACAGGTCTCATGCTGCTATAGCATCAGCTATCATCCAGCAATAGGGTGTTTAAAGAATGAAATACCGCAAACTCTACCTACTCTACCAATTGGAAAGGAGAAATAGAAAACAACAAAAAAATTGGTTTAACAGAACACAAAAAATAAAACTATCAAAAGAGATACAAGTAAATCCAGTTATCACGATAAAAAAATAAATTCATTTTTAAAAACAAAGATTTTTTAAATGGGTTAAAAACACAAAATCTAGCTATATTTTTTACAATGGATAAACTAAAAACATGAAAAAATTGAAAGTAAGGAAATTTTTTTTAAAAAGCCAGTAAAATGATGACCCTCCAAATTCTGGGTTCCTAATACAATAACAAACAAAACAGAAGCTAAGTCCAAAGCATTAATGGGGATAAACAATACTAACAATTATAATGCAAGGACTAACTCTCTTAAAGATATAATTATTCATTTATACCACATCTGACAATATTACCTAATGTATATATAAAAACAAAATTAAACTGGGAAATTTCAACATAACTTTATCAACATAAAATTTGAACATAAGTTTATCAACATAAAACTTGATAAGGATACAGAACATTTGAAAACAGAATTACTATGTTTGATTTTGTAGCAAAATATTGAATTTTATACTAATAAATTCTTTTCAAATATAAATGTTATCACCTATAGTAATTAACTATGTCATAAAGAAATGCCAAAAAACTTCAAAATTTAACTATCATACAGACTATGTTCTCAACAGACTTCAAAGTTTCACTGTCACTCAAACTACAGTAATAAAAATTGAACTATATATCAAGAATTAAAAAACAGCTAAAAAGATTACACATTTAGAATCTTAGAAAAATCACTGCTACATAATTCATGTTGAGAGAATTATGAAATTTACAGTGAGAGAATTATAAAATACTTAGGATAGAGCACCAATAAAAGATAACATAAACTAAAGAGATGTAGCTGAAAAAAGAGGTAAGTTTAAGTACACATGTTCAATATCAAGAAAGACCAAATATAAATGAGTAAATATTTAAACCAAAGAACTAGAAAAATGTTTTTGAAAAGTAAACCCCAAAAGCAGAAGAAAACATAATAAACATTATTAAGAAACCAATAAAACAAAAATATAACAGGCAGGATTAACAAACCAAAAATTGGCTCTCTGAAAAAAAAATTTCTAGAAAGACTAATTTTTTAAAAAAGAGATGGCATAAATAAACAATAAGAGGAACAAAAAGGAAACAGACACACCACAGATACTAAAAATTTATTAAACTGAGAATCAACTTAATTTTATTTCCCTTGCTAGTGATCAAGATAGGAAAGGTTATATGACAATTGTTGAGAAAAGAACAAGACACAATGGGAAAATTTCTTACAACTCTTTCATGAAGTTTTATTTTTTCTTTTTTCATGCTAAAGCCATGTCACAAGACAAAGAAGAGCCCTTCCTGTGTGACCGCTGTCTGAAGAAGTGATGCCTGGTGCTGCAGCCATAATGGATGATGACAGCGAATTCAGAGAAACTAACAAGGATACAGCTGAGCCCTCTGAATAACCAACCCAAAACTATCATACCTTCAGATTCCTGTTATGTGAGATAATACACTCTCTTTTGTCTAATTAGCTCTTATAAAATTATTCTATGAGTTGGAGCCAAAGCATCCTATTGGACATAGTATGCTGGGCTATTTTAAATTTAAAAATTGGAATTTTAAAATTGTATTTTAAAATATGGATTCAATGCAAAATTCACAGCTTTTATTCCCAAACAAAATGGAACAATCTGAGTAGCCTTCTTTTGTAACAAACGTCACTCTAGGAGCCAGGAATGGAGAGGTGCTGTTAGAGGACGACAGCTGTTGAACCTTCTGAACTCTCTGCTTCCTTCTCATCAAAGTATTGAACAAGGAGCAGAATTCAAAATCATGTTACATAAGATGTCTGAAGAGGACCCATAGCCAATTTTCCATCTAACTTAGAAGCCAAGACTTAGAAATCTGACCATAGTCCTTGATTACACATTCTTTTCTTTCCAATAGCTTTCAAATGCCAGAGCTGAAGTACACTTCTTCCACAAAGTTTCTAGACACAGAATACCTAGATACAATCCTAAAATATTCTTGAGGAATTGGGCACATATTCTCTTCAATTTTCTAATTACATTACCGGGTAGCTGAAGTTAAATATAAAAAAAATAATTCTGACAATATTCATTAATTTGTGAAGGTAATTTTGGCAAAAGTATTATAGCAAAATTAACCTTTAACATACAAAAGATGCCAATGGGACACTTATTTAGATTTTTCTGGGTGACATACTCTTGGAGATCAGTTCTATATCCATTTGAGTTTTCTGGCTTTTTGGTTTTAGTACATACAACTTTCTTGCTTTTCATAAGAGGGTTAAAACTGAAGTCAGATTCTTGTAATGGTTTTTTTTCTTTGCAATACATTTAAACATACAAGATTATGGGGTCTATAATGCCCTGTTATTCCCATTCATTGACGGAACATAATGTAGTACTAATTCTTCTCTCACTGGAGGATTATGCTATGAGGACCACACTTCCCCTGCAACCTCCACCCCTGTCCCTCATCTTTGGGAAAACAATTCTGTGGTCCCCTCAGATTGCTGACATTTGGATAAGGCAGCATAAAACTGAGGAGTTTTCTTATCTCCCTATAGAGATTAAAACTACACACAGAATTTTCTTCTAAAACAGAGAATAGAGTGACTATAATATAATCTAGATTAGAAGTCAAGACTCACATGGCCAATTGTTCAGTCTTAGACTTTTGAGATACTGGGTGGAAAACTACTCAAGAGTCTCATGGCACTTCTCTGGGCTACACCTATAAATGGTAATTATACTTTTGTATTATGGAGCTCTGGAGAAGGAAATGGCAACCCACTCCAGTATTCTTGCCTGGAGAATTTCATGGACAGAGGAATCTGGCAGGCTACAGTCCAAAAAGTCGGACACAACTGAGCGACTAACACACACGCGCGCACACACACTATGGAGCTCTCTACCGTCTACTGTGATATGTTACCATCTCAAAGGAATAGCTGGCAGCTTAGTTAAAAGGATGGAGTATATATCATTTTGAGCTTCTCACAGGAATGCAAAAATGCACATTAAATACAAAGTCTAGAGTTACAAGAAGGGAAATAAAAGCTGTGATTCATGAACACAGCATGAACGGGATAGCGGTTATGAAGAATACAACTGCAGCCTGTAGATGAAAAAGGAAAATGATGCAAGTGATGAAATGGGTTAATTTCTAAGGAAGGGCTGAGTAGATAGATGAGGTAGATTTTTGCCACAAACTTGCAAATGGGCAGTTGTGCAGTCATGGCAACTTAGGTAGAGCTTAAAGTCCAAAATGGTCTGGGCCCCGCTCACCTCTTTGTTATGAGATTGATTACATCAATGGCCCAATTCTTCATCCTTTCCTGTACCCATGACTTTTGGCATGTGATTTTAAGTAACACTCACCAAAAAGCAGAGAATACTTATAATATCTTGATTCTAAATTTGGCCATGTATACAAAGGAAACTATAAGTAAGGTGAAAAGACAGCCGTCAGATTGGGAGAAAATAATAGCAAATGAAGAAACAGACAAAGGATTAATCTCAAAAATATACAAGCAACTCCTGAAGCTCAATTCCAGAAAAATAAATGACCCAATCAAAAAATGGGCCAGAGAACTAAACAGACATTTCTCCAAAGAAGACATACAGATGGCTAACAAACACATGAAAAGGTGCTCAACATCACTCATTATTAGAGAAATGCAAATCAAAACCACAATGAGGTACCATTACACGCCAGTCAGGATGGCTGCTATCCAAAAGTCTACAAGCAATAAATGCTGGAGAGGCTGTGGAGAAAAGGGAACCCTCTTACACTGTTGGTGGGAATGCAAGCTAGTACAGCCACTATGGAGAACAGTGTGGAGATTCCTTAAAAAACTGGAAATAGAACTGCCATATGACCCAGCAATACCACTCCTGGGCATACACACTGAGGAAACCAGATCTGAAAGAGACACGTGCACCCCAATGTTCATCGCAGCACTGTTTATAATAGCCAGGACATGGAAGCAACCTAGATGCCCATCAGCAGATGAATGGATAAGGAAGCTGTGGTACATATACACCATGGAATATTACTCAGCTGTCAAAAAGAATTCATTTGAACCAGTCCTAATGAGATGGATGAAACTGGAGCCCCTTATACAGAGTGAAGTAAGCCAGAAAGATAAAGAACATTACAGCATACTAACACATATATATGGAATTTAGAAAGATGGTAACGATAACCCTATATGCAAAACAGAAAAAGAGACACAGAAATACAGAACAGACTTTTGAACTCTGTGGGAGAAGGTGAGGGTGGGATGTTTCAAAAGAACAGCATGTATACTATCTATGGTGAAACAGATCACCAGCCCAGGTGGGATGCATGAGACAAGTGCTCGGGCCTGGTGCACTGGGAAGACCCAGAGGAATCGGGTGGAGAGGGAGGTCGGAGGGGGGATCGGGATGGGGAATACGTGTAAATCTATGGCTGATTCATATCAACGTATGACAAAACCCACTGAAATGTTGTGAAGTAATTAGCCTCCAACTAATAAAAAAATTTTAAAAAATTAAAAAAAAAAAAAATTTGGCCATGTAACTTGCTTTGGCCAAAAGAATATTAGTGGTTATGATGCAAACAGACGTCTAAAAAAGTGCTTACATGTTTTGGGTTTTGCTCTTGCTCTTCTCTGATTGTGAGAATATGCCTTGGCTAGGATGTTGAAGGATGAGACGCACACAATAGAGCCAAGTTGTCCAGGTGCCCCAGCCAAAGTCAACCTAAAACAAACATCATTTAGCTGGCTCACAGACATGTGAATGAGCCAAATCATAAAGAACCCAGCCTAAATCACTAATTCAGACTCAGGAGCAAAATAAATGCTTATTGTTTTAAAACACTGAGTTTTGAGATATTTTATTATACAGCATTCATGGTGGCAATTGTCTGGATATGCTAACACTTTTCCCCTTGCTTTCAGTACTCAAACAACATTAGACATACCGATTTAAGAGAATGTGCCATGCACCCCACCACAGGATCCTTGCACATGCCATTCCTCCTCCACTTGGAACTGTCTCTTAGGCTTCTCTCCCTCATCCCTTATTAGCCAGTTCCTTAATTAAGTACATGTATTCATCAGTTCTTAGCTCAAAAGCAGTTTCCTTTACCTAAGGAAAGGACTTTCTTTCCATCCTGGGGTAAGACAAATTTCTTTATTAGAGATTCATGTTACATTATGCTAGAAGAGTTGTTTTTTTTTTTTTTTTCCAGATGTCTCTGCTATTAGTTATACTCTGATATTTGTGACATTGATTTTAAGTCTGACCTCTACACTAGATCAAAAAGCCCAAGAGTTTAGTGAAAACAACTGCGATCTGGGTCTCCACTGTGCCCGAATGCAGTGGCAATGCCTAATACAGGGACTAGGACCAGCTTTTACTGAATAAAGAAGCTGTGGCAGAAGTACCAGTCCTCCACCTCCAGTTGGTGATGACATTTCACAACTTACATCTATAGCATTCTCCAGAGTTGTGAACAACCTTGAGTGACAGGAGCTGCCTCATTCAGAAATACCTGAGAGGTTACCCAAACCAACCCTCTCCTCCATGCGGAATACAATGACCAAGGATAAAGGAGGTATTGAATAGTCCAGCCTGCTCTCCGCTGGATGAAACAACTTCTGTGGTGCAATTTATGCTCAAAAGCTCCCATAGGATGTAGCTTAGGCTAGACAGCCTCCTGCAACTGCATATTTATCTAGTCTCTTATTCTGGACTATGACTTCCCCCTCATCTCTTTCATGCTTTTTGAAAGAAAAGTGGGTTGCCATTTTCTGCTGCAGGGGGTCTTCGTGACTCAGGGATCCAACCCATGTCCTTATGTCTCCTGCGTTGGCAGGTGGGTTCTTTACTACTAGCATCACCTGGGAAGCCCTTTTCCAAAGAACTTGACCTCAATAAATTATTTGCAGAAGAATTTTTCTTTCAAGTTCTGTTTCCAATCAAACCAAACTAAAGACATGAGTTCAGGTTGAGAATTTCTCACTTACCCAAGAAAACTTAGAACCCTGAAATAGTATCCTTTGGGATAACTCTTTGGATAGATTAAGAGCTCACTTTTCTCAAAGGGTCCAGAAATTCGCAAATATCTAATAATTTCAGGATTGGTTACAGCCTCCATAATTATTAATACTAACTCTTTCAAATTTAAGATTTTAAGTGGGTTATTAAAATGTAGGAGCATACAGCAGTTTTATTTCTTCCTGGAAATGTGGGTTTCCATATTTGTACCACTGCATAATACTGCAATTCTCAAGAGAACTGACCAGGTAAAAAGCATGTTTGATATCTGACTACCAGGATTTTCATCTCATCTATAGATGTGGGTTGCTGCTTTCAGAAGGTAACTAAAGAAGAGGTGATGGCAGCTGCAAAAATGCCCATAATGAAGTGTTAAGAGAAAAATGATACAAATCTGCACATAGTAGAATCCTAAATAGTAAAACAAACAAACAAAACTATCCATCTATTTATCTCTCTATCAAAGCATTAAAAGATAAATGAAGCATACCAAGATGTAAACAGTAGCAGTAGGGTCATGAAAGATTTTAATTCCCTTTTGTATATTTTCCTAATTTCAAAAAACCTTACAAATTGCATGACTGCAATTTTTTAAATGGTAAAAAATAAATGATAACTCCCAAGAAACAACCAAAATGAGCAAATCAGCAAAAAGATTGTAGACAACAATGGCATTCTCCTAATTGAACTCAGTTTAAAATCTATGAAGGGGATCTTCCACTTTGGGGAAGGAGTAGATGCACTTTTCTCTTTTCCTTTCAAAAATTACAACTAAAAATATTGCACATTATGTATTAAACAAACATAAGATGCCTCTCAACGGTGAAGAAAAGATTTCCTAGGCACCTAAGGAAACCAGGAATAAGGTGGTGAGATTCCTGGGGTTTCTTTTTGTCCCATATGTTCCAGACTTGGAATTACAGAACTTGGCAACCTGGAAATGCCAATGGGTACAGACCAGAAAAGCACCAACGAAAGCCTGTTCTTTGTAGCCAAAGGGTAAGAAACAGAAAACAATATGGAAAACATTTAGACCATCTTTTCACTACTTCACTGAGAAACCACAAAAATAATCTGCTACCTACCTCACCCAAGCCAACAAAAGTCTAGTGGGGGAGCCTAGATTTCCACTTTGACCAGGCTACAAAGAGCTGCTCCACCCTCCTCTGTCCAGGCCAAAGTGACTAGCTTTCAACACTGCAGCTAGCCCAGGAAGATTGAGATTTAAGTAAAGAAATATTTAAGACATGAAAATGTTCAATACTTTTGTGTAAAATATGGTATTCTGTGCATGTGTCATGTGTAAGAAATATTTAGATTAACAAGTAAGCATCATGTTTCCAATCTAGCGTGTGTATATGAGCTTGAAAAAGACTTGGGTTTTAAACTGAAATCTTGCTAAGCACATAAACAATATCAGCACATTTAAGATCATTTAAGGATGACTATTTTAACTTTAATTTATTAGATTTGTAAGGACTCCTTAAATTCTTGGGATGGCTTGTCATAAAATTGAGAACACTCAAGAAGAAAATGGAACATATTAAATCTGTATGACAGTTTGAGTGTTTAAAGACATTTCACTAAGCTTAAAAACAGACCAAAACATGAATTGAAGGCCCCTTAAAAGTGATTTGATAGAATCAGATAGATGTACAAATAGAATAAGATCATCTATAAATTTAGAAAATAAGTTTAAAATTTATAACAATCAATTATTAACTTTTAAACCAATTTGAATCTCTGAAAGATCTTTTTAATGCATAAAAGTTGCTCCCAAAGACATAAAATCCCTCACATTGGCATACACATTACATGAACACATGGTATGATTATCACCTGTGGAAAATTTTTCCCAGGTGTTTCTAATGTTTCATTTTCCATCACTTTCCTAAGTTCTGTCAAGTGTCAGGGAGTAGTTCTAAGCACATCTGGATGATCCACTCCTTGAGTACAGGGTTTGTCTTTATTGGCTCAGACAGTAAAAATCTGCCTGCAATGCAGGATTCCCAGGTTCGATCCCTGAGTCTAGGAGATTCCCTGGAGAAGGAAATGGCAACCCACTCCAGTATTCTTGCCTGGAGAATTCCAAGGAGTGTGGAGCCTGAGGGCTATCGTCCATGGGGCTGCAAAGAGTCAGACATGACTGAACACTTCCACTTTCACTGTGTTCTCCCAGCAGCTGCCATGTTGCTGGGGAAGAGCAGATGTTAGATAAACATTTGTTTGAATTAACCTTAATTAGCTACATTTTTCAAGCTCTAATTTTAAAATGACATTTGCTGGGGATGCTGAAGAGGTTTTGTGCTCATGGCACACTTTCAAGTACCAGAATTTTAGATATGCTTCCATGGACAAAAAGACTCTGTAGACCCTGCAAAACACCAGCCATATTTGCACCTGAGCACTTAAATGATGATGTGTTTAAGCAGCACGTGGGCCTCTCCAGCACTCTGAGGCTGGTTGGGGAAAACTGTTGAATAGCTCAAACACAATTTCTACATACTCGGGAGGCAAAGTCTGCCGTGTTCCCTTTAACCACTCATGTTTTCTGCAATGCTGGCTTGTCCTTACACTACGCTTCTACCTAAAAAACAAGTTTTATCTCCACTAAAGTCATCAACATAGATCCACATACTATTTGATATACATCACTTGAACTCAGTGGGGCATAATTTCATGTATTAGAATATTAGACACCCACACTTAAAGGTTTAAGGGACTCCAAACAATAGAACACTCTTAATATCTCATAACTCATACTGTAGAAGAAAATAATTCCTATGTATTGAACAATATTGGGGGATATACCAATGAAATATATACCAGTTGAGAATCACAAATTATTCCAATCCTAGGCCAAGATTAAATTATCATGTATTCTGAGATATACAGTATAAAGTGAATGAGGAGATCTTAAAATGTTATTTAAATATAGCAGTTTAAAATATATACTTTTACTTGGATCTGTGTTGACCTTATTTTCTTTTCTAATTTGGTCTTTATCTCCCAACGTAGAACATTATTTAAAAGAACAGTATGCTTTACTAAGTTTTCACTTAGTGGAGATATGCATTGCAAATTAAGTCAAGACCCCTAACAAAGGACTATATATAAAAATGAATTTATATCTTTTTGACTTGAACACATTCATCTACTAAGCAAAATCTACTCGAGTTTCACTTGATACAGCATTTCTGGGTAATTTTATTTTTATTATATCAGTAACCCTTATTTACTATAGCAAATTAGTAAATACAATTAAGTCAGGTTTTCTCAATCTCAGCCTTACTGATTTGGGCAGGAGGATTTTTCCTTGTGGAAGGCTGTCCTGTGTGTGAGGATATTTAGCTGTATTTTCAGAGCTACTAGAAGTGAGCTACATTTTCCCAGTTGTAACAAACAAAAATCTCAGATATTGCCAGATACCTCTGGGGGAGAAAAACTGTCCCCAGTTGAGAACCAATAAGTTAAATTAAAAGAAAATAAAATTAATTTATATCCTTACCATAAATTTTCTATGCACACAGATACAAATGTATGAACAAATTCTTTAAATTATCTCATATATTATTTGTTACTATTCTTCTGCAGCATATATAGCACTTTTTATATTAAACTATAGTTGATTTGCAATATTATATGAGTTTAAGGTGTACAAAATAGATTCAATGTTTTTATAGATTATAATCCATCTAAAGTTATCATACTGATTATATTCCCTATACTGTACATTACATTCTTACACCTTATTTATTTTACGAACAGTAATTTGCTTATACATTTTGGATATTAACCCCTATCAGACATACTGCTTGCAAATGTTTTCTCCCATTCCATAGGTTGTCTTTTTCCTTTGCTGGTGGTTATTTTTTTGAACATGGTATGGAATCAATTTTGTACATCATTGAATTTACCTTGCTAATATTTTGTTGATCATTTTTGCACTTATATTCATCCCAGTTATTACTCCGTAATTTTCTTTTTTTGTTTTGTCTTTGTCTGGTTTTGGCATCAGGGTAATGGTGGCCAGACTGAATGAATCTGGGAGTCTTCCTTCCTCTTCAGTTTTTTGGAATAGTTTGATAAGGACAGGTATTAGCTCTTCTTTATGTGTTTGGTAGATTTCCTCTGTGAAGCCATCTGGTCCTGGACTTTGTTGGGAATTTTTTGATTATTGATTCAATTTCAATTGCAGTGATAGGTCTCTTCAGATTATCTACTTTTTCTTGATTTAGTTTTAGAAGATTGTATGTTTCTAGGAATTTATTCATGCTTTCTAGACTGACCAGTTTGTTGGTATATAACTGTTTGCAGTATTCTCTTATGATTGCTTAGATCTCTGAAATATCAGTTGTAATTTCTCCGCTTTCGTTTGTGTTTGTGTGTGTATACTTGAGTAATCTTTTTTTTCCCCCCTAATGATCCTGGCTGAAGGTTCCTCAATTTTGATTATCTTTTCAAAAAACCAGTTCTTGGTTTCATTGATCTTTTCAGCTAGCTTTTTTTTTGGTGGGGGGGGGGGTTCCACTTTATTCCTTTACACTCTGATCTTTAGTTTTTCCTTTTTCTGACTTTGTGCTTTGTTTGTTCTTCTTTATCTAATTCTGTTAGAAAGTAGGTTGTTTGAGAATTTTTGTTCTTTTTTTCTTGAGGTAGGCCTGTATCACTACAAACTTCCGAGAATTGCTTTTGCTATATCCCACAGACTTTTGGATGGTTATGTTTTTATTTGCAGTTGTCTTGAGATATTTTCTGATTTCCTTTTTGAGTTCCACACTGACCCAGGGTTTTTTAATTAGCACGCTATTTAGTCTACACGTGTTTGTCTTTATTTCTGTAATTGATTTCTCATTTCATACCTTGATGGTCACAAATGATATACTTTCTATCCTCTTAAATTTGTTGAAATTTCTTTTATGGCCTAGAAAATGAACTGTCCTGGAAAATATACCACGTGCACTTGAAAAGAATGTGTATTCTGATGCTTTTGGATGAAATGTCCTGTAGGTATCTATTAAGTCCAATTACTATAAAGTGTATCAGGAACACTTTTTCACAAATAAGCCCATATCTACTTCATCATTCCTAATGGTTACATAGTATTCCACCAGTTAGACATTATATAGTTTATTTGCTCAATTACCTGTACTTAGATTTTGAAGTTATTCCTAATATTTTCACAGACAGTAACATGACAAAAGTGCTCACTTAGTTGGCTAAGATATTTTTGGGTGACACTTTCCTTCCCTAAGAATTTTACAGATTTTGTTTCATGTCTTTTGATATTAAAAGTTGGTTAGAGAGAGAAATATAAGTCCAGTATGATTGCTTTTCTCTTATATATTCTCATTTGTATGTTTAGGCAGTGAAAGATTGTCTGCTCTCAAAGTTGAGAAATTTGGGCTTTAAAATGTAAATTTTTGTTACTGATATTTCCTGGAGTATACTGTTCTTTTCATGGTTGAGGCACAATTCTACATTCTTTTCAATGAGATTTTCTTCTATCAATATCTTTAAATTAACTTTCATTTTCAGTTGCTGTAGCCCTTCTTCACTGCCACCAATTTTCCTTATATTGTATTATCCCTGGCTTTGTTATTTTCTCCTAAGTGCTCTAATTTCTTTATTTTCCCCTTTGCCTTCATTGTGAATCATACAATCCTTCATTTAAGTCAGTGTTTCAGCTTTTCTCCCCTTTAGTATTTTTTCTTTTGGTATCTTTATTTTAATGACACAAATAACCCATATTTACCATAGTTATGTTAACAAATGCAGCTAAATGAGGGCTTCTCAACTTTGACTCTAACAACAGTTGGGCTGGAAAACTCTTCATTGTGGGGTGTGGGGTCTTCTGTGCACTGCAATATATTTAAGATTTACTGAGCTTTGTGACTTATTTATTAGTTCTTGAATAGTGTTGTTCTGGTCCTCTTCTGGTGTCCTTAGCTCCTTTTTCTTTCTCTGTAAGTCATTATGAGCATATTTTTGTTTATTAACTGAATATTCTTCTTAAGGTCTTCCATACCATGAAGCTCTTATCAAGAATTTGTTTTCTGTATCTTGAGTAATATGTTTTATGTTTTTCCAAAAGAGGTCAATTGTCAGTTATAATAGGACAGATATTATGTTCTTCATTTTCTTGCTCATAATTGACATAGTTGATCTCTTTGTTATTATCTTTGTTATGAAATAGTATGTGCCAATTCTCTTTTGACTCACTGCCCACCTTATCAGAGATCAGCTGCCTATCTGTCTGAGTCCTAGAAGGTGATATTCAACTCCTTTCCTCAGTCTGTGTGCCAGTGGTGAAAATTCTAGGGGAGCAGATGGAAACTGTTCCACTGGGCCAGGGTCATCTTGATATAATTAGTAGTGCGTGCTGTTACCATTCACATTTCTTCAGTTGTGGTGAGGAAAAATATCCTTTGGCATCAAATCATTCCTGCTTTTAGCACAGAGCTTCCAGCCATTGCTTCAGTCCAATCAAGCCAATTTTCCCTCTTTCTGATTCACATGTTGACACAGAGCAGTCATTCCCAAACTCTGAAGAGGTAAAATTATGAGCATTAAAAAATATTTTTATATTTGACAGTTTCAGTTTTACTGATACAACTGAATGCAGCACTATGTAAATTTAAGGTGTAAAGCATCATGATTTTAGTAACATGCATCATGAAATGATTGCCGTAAGGAATTTAGTGAATATTTATCACCTCATATAGATACAAAGGAAATAAATAGTGCTTTCTTGTGATGAAAACCTTTGGAATTCACTCTTTAACAAGTTTCATGTATAATACTCCAGGATTAATTATACTAGTTATGTTTTATGTTGTATACTACATTCCTAATATTTATCTTGTGACTGGAAATTTGTACCTTTTGACTATCTTCATCCAATTCCTCCTACCTCTAACCCTTGCCTCTAATAACCACAAACCTAATCTCTTTTTCTATGAATTTATTTTACTGTTTTTGAAGTATAATTGACTTACAACACTATGTTAAATTTTTGGTGCACAACATTGTGGTTCCATATTTCTAAACATTTCAAAATGAGCATGATGATAAATCTAGGTGTCATTTGTCACCACAACAATATCACACAATCATTGACTATATTCATCACATATTTTATTTCACACCTATGACTCATTTTCTAACTTAAAGTTTGTACCTCTTAATCTCCCTCACTTGCTTCTCTCCTCCAATCACCCCATCCTTCTGACAATCAAGTGTATCTATGACTGTTATGTTTGTTTTTTGTATTCCACATATAAATTATACAGTATTTGTCTTTCTTTGCCTGACTTATTTGAATAAGCACAATACTGTCTAGGTCCATCCATGTTGTTGTAAATGGCAGTATTTCATTCTTTTAATGGCTGAGTACTATTCCATTGTGTGTGGATGTGTGTGTGTGTATAACATCTGTATCTGTTCATCTATTGATGTGCACATATGCTGCCTCTGTATCGTGGCTACTGTAAATAATGCTCCACTGAATATAAGGGTGCATGTCTCTTTTCAATGTGTGTTTAAAAATATCCAGAAGTATATGCTCTAGGAGTGTGGGCTGTGTAGGCCCTTCTGTTACGATGGGGCTGACTACTGTGGGCACTCTGATAGGTGTGGCTGGTCCCTGACCCAGCTGGCTGCCATCTCCAGCCTAGGGTGAATGTTGCTGGCCACTGGTAGATGATGCCAGGTAATGGCATGGCTGGCTGCATGACTCAGAAGTCCCAGTCCTGGTGCTGTCCTGCTAGTGAGTGGAGCCAGGTCTTGGAGTGGCTGTCTGCAGATCTGTGGATCCTGGAGGTAGTATTGGCTTGATAGTGGGCAGAGCTGGGGCCCAGGAGTTCCAAGTTTGATGACAGCCCTTTCATGAGTGGGCTGGGTTGCGATCTAATTGGCTACAGTGCTGCAGGGATCCTGAAGCTGATGCCATCCCAGTGGTGGTTGGAGCTGGGACCCCACACAGCTAGCTGCTTATCTTGGGGAAGCTCCAGTTGACTGGCGAGTGAGGGATATCAGATCTCAGTGCTAATAAGCCAGAGGGAGTGTTCCAAAATGCAACTCACACAGCATCAGTGTTCTCATGGTAGAATGAGCTCCTCAAAATGGCCATGACCAGCATCTATGTCCTCAGGATGAGTCCCAGTTGCCTCCTCCCTCTCCGGGAATGTCCAAGATCAGCAAGTGCATCTGACCTGGTTCTATCAAATTACTGCTTCCTGTCCTGGGTCTCAAAGACTGTGAGATTCTGTGTGCAAACTTTAAGAGCAGATTCTGTTTCCTATAGTCCTCTAGCTCTCCTGAAAGTAAGCTGCACTGGTCTTCAAAGCAAGGTGTTCTGGGGGCTCTTCTGGTATAGAATTCCTGGGCTGGAGAGCCTAACATGGGGCTTGGACCCATTGTTACTTAGGGAGAATCTCTACAGTTGTGATTATCCTCCTCTTTGGGAGTTCCTTACCTGAGGTGTGGGTTTTGACCAAGACTCTGCCCCTCCTACCCAACTCACTGTGGTTATTTCTTTATATTTTCACTTGTGAAGGATTTTTCCTGCTAGTCTTCAGGTCATTCTTATCAATGGTTACTCTTTAAATAGTTACAATTCGGGTGGGCATGTGGGAGGAAGCCAGCTCAGGTTCTTCCTACTCCATCATGCTGGCCACTTGCCCCTTAACTATGAACATTTTTAAGGCCGTTGAGCCATACTAAAAAACTGCCCTGCAGAAAGGTTTTAATGATCACAAAGCAATTGCCACATGAAAGGGGTGTATCCACCTCCCTATATTCTTGCCAACCTTGTTTACTTGCTTTCTTGTTAATATAATTGGACTTTTGTAAAAAAATTAAAATAAAACTATAAAAATGCATTTTAATGTATTTCAAATGTATTCAAATAATTTATGATTATTTTTTGAAATTCACATGCAATATCTGAAAGCTTATAAATGTCATGTACACACAAACTGTACAATATTCTAAAAACTTAACAGAAATGTAAAGGATTCTTATTAATGTGTAAAAAAGCATCTTTAAAAGGCAATTTTTAAAGCAATTATATAAAACTGGGGGCAATTTATAAAATAGACTTAAATGTTTAAGACACAGTGTTGAAGGTAGGAAAAAAATGACTTTTAAAGTAAAGGATGAAATGTTTTTCAGAAAGTAATAGCTGTTTCTTTGAAATCCAGAAAGAAAGGTTATCAACTATTCTTCCCATGAACACATGTACAAAATGATCCCTATCTCTAAGGTCACCTGATTGTATCCCTGAGATAATATAAATGAAGAGCAGGAAATAAAACCCAACCTATAAGATGGCGGAGAAGTAGAACGGGGAGACCACTTTCTCTCCTACAAATTCATCGAAAGAATAACTGAACGCAGAGCAAACTTCACAGAACAACTTCTGATCGCTAGCTGAGGTCATCAGGCGCCCAGAAAAGCAACCCATTGTCTTCGAAACGAGGTAGGACAAAATATAAAAGATAAAAAGTGAGACAAAAGAGCTGAGGACGGAGATTCGTCCCGGGAAGGGAGTCTTGGGCGGCATTGCTTGGGGTAGGGTCCGGGCCTGAGTGCCCTGAGGACAATCGGAGGGAGCTTCTGTGAGGTGCCAACTTGAACTGTGGGAGACCAAAAGAGAGAGAGTACATTAACCGGCCGGAACACACTGCCGGCCGTTCGCAGACCAAAGAGACCAAGAAAGTCCAGAGAAGAGCTCGCAGGCTGCGGACCGGCCCAGCCCCGCCGGAGGCAGGAGGCAGGGGGGAGGGGAAGGTCGCGGCAAGACACAGGGCGCAGGCACCCGACCGGCGCGGGCGGGGACTGGGCCTGGGGACGCGGAGGGCAGAAGGCGCAGGCACCCAACTGGCGCCAGCGGAAACTGAGTCTGGGTCCGTGGAAGGGAGTGGGCGCGCCGCACCTGGGGAGAGTGCGCCCACCAAGCCCCTGGCTGCCTGGACCGCTCTGACGGGGAAGGCACAGAGAGCAGGCGCAGCTTTTCGCTCCGCGCTTTTGTGGAACACCCGAGGGCTGGAACCTCGCGCAGCGCGGGGCGCACTCCATATAGAGCAGCCGGGAGCCTGAGCAGCGCAGACGGAGAAAGCAGCGTCAGCCCCTCCCGGCAGCGCCAGCCCCTCCCCGCGGCACAAGCCCCTCCCCGCAGCACCAGCCCCTCCCTGCAGCGCCAGCCCATCCCCGCAGCGTCAGCCCCTCCCCGCAGAGCGACGGAACTAGCTACCTGAATAAGAGTCCACCTCCGCCCGCCTGTGTCAGGGCGGAAATGAGGCTCTGAAGAGACCGGCAAATAGAAGTCAAATAAACAAAGGGAACCGCTTCAGAAGGGACTGGTGCAACAGATTAAAATCCCTCTAGAAAACACCGACTACACCGTAAGGGGCCTGTAGATACCGAGAAGTGTAAGCTGGAACGAGGAGCTATCTGAAACTGAGCCGAACCCACACTGACCGCAACAGCTCTAGAGAAACTCCTAGATATAATTTTACTTTTTTCTTTTTTTTTCTTTTTTTTCTTTTTTATTTTTTCTCTTTTATTTTCCTTTAAAATCCCCTATTACTCCCCCATTACTCCTTAACTTTCATTTTCATAGATTTTTACGATTTTTTTAATTAGGGGAAAAAAAAATTTTTTTCTTTCTTTTTTTTTTTTTTCATTTTTTTCTTTTTTCTTCTTTTTTTTTTCTTTTTCTTTCTTTTTTCTCTTCTATTTTTCTTTTCCTCTTATTTCTTTTAAATTCCTCTAGTACTCCTCTACTACTCCTTAATTTTCATTTTCAACACACTATAACCTTACAAAAAAAAAAAAAGAGAAGCCCTATTTTTAAACCGAAGATTATTCTCTCCCAATCTTGACTCTCTGTTTTCTACCTCAGAACACCTCTATTTCCTCCTTTCCCCTTCTCTTCCCAATCCAATTCTGTGAATCTTTGTAGGTGACTGGGCTACGGAGAACACTCTGGGAACAGACAGCTGCGTAGATCTGTCTGTCTCCTCTTGAGTCCCCCTTTTTCTCCTCCTGCTCATCTCTATCTCCCTCCTCCCTCTCCTCTTCTTCATGTAACTCTGTGAACCTCTCTGGGTATGCCTAACAGGGGAGAATCTTTTCGCCATTAACCTAGAAGTTTTATTATCAGTGCTGTATAGCTGGAGAAGTCCTGAGACTACAGGAAGAATAAAACTGAAATCCAGAGGCAGGAGACTTAAGCCCAAAACCTGAGAACACCAGAAAACTCCTGACGACATGGAACTTTAAGTAATAAGTGACCGTCCAAAAGCCTCCATACCTACACTGAAACCAACCACCACCCAAGAGCCAATAAGTTATAGAGCAAGACATACCACGCAAATTCTCCAGCAACGCAGGAACATAGCCCTGAACGTCAACATACAGGCTGCCCAAGGTCACACCTAACACATAGACCCATCTCAAAACTCATTACTGGGCACTCCATTGCTCTCCAAAGAGAAGAAATCAAGTTCCACGCACCAGAACACTGACGCAAGCTTCCCTAACCAGGAAACCTTGACAAGCCAATCGTCTAACCCCACCCACTGGGTAAATCTTCCACAATAAAAAGGAACCACAGACCTCCAGAATACAGAAAGCCCACTCCAGACACAGCAATCTAAACAAGATGAAAAGGCAGAGAAATACCCAACAGGTAAAGGAAGATGAAAAATGCCCACCAAGTCAAACAAAAGAGGAGGAGATAGGGAATCTACCTGAAAAAGAATTTAGAATAATGATAATAAAAATGATCCAAAATCTTGAAAACAAAATGGAGTTACAGATAAATAGCCTGGAAACAAAAATTGAAAAGATACAAGAAATGTTTAATAAAGACCTAGAAGAAATAAAAAAGACTCAATTAAAAATGAATAATGCAATGAATGAGATCAAAAACACTTTGGAGGGAACCAAGAGTAGAATAACGGAGGCAGAAGATAGGATAAGTGAGGTAGAAGATAAAATGGTGGAAATAAATGAAGCAGAGAGGAAAAGAGAAAAAAGGATCAAAAGAAATGAGGACAACCTCAGGGACCTCTGGGACAATGTGAAACGCCCCAACATTTGAATCGTAGGAGTCCCAGAAGAAGAAGACAAAAAGAAAGGCCATGAGAAAATACTCGAGGAGATAATAGTTGAAAACTTCCCTAAAATGGGGAAGGAAATAGCCACCCAAGTCCAAGAAACCCAGAGAGTCCCAAACAGGATAAACCCAAGGCGGAACACCCCAAGACACATATTAATCAAATTAACAAAGATCAAACACAAAGAACAAATATTAAAAGCAGCAAGGGAGAAACAACAAATAACACACAAAGGGATTCCCATAAGGATAACAGCTGATCTATCAATAGAAACCCTCCAGGCCAGAAGGGAATGGCAGGACGTCCTGAAAGTAATGAAAGAGAATAACCTACAACCTAGATTACTGTATCCAGCAAGGATCTCATTCAGATATGAAGGAGAATTTAAAAGCTTTACAGATAAGCAAAAGCTGAGAGAATTCAGCACCACCAAACCAGCTCTTCAACAAATGCTAAAGGATCTTCTCTAGACAGGAAATGCAGAAAGGTTGTATAAACGTGAACCCAAAACAACAAAGTAAATGGCAACGGGACCACACTTATCAATAATTACCCTAAATGTAAATGGGTTGAATGCCCCAACCAAAAGACAAAGATTGGCTGAATGGATACAAAAACAAGACCCCTATATATGCTGTCTACAAGAGACCCACCTCAAAACAAGAGACACATACAGACTAAAAGTGAAGGGCTGGAAAAAAATATTTCATGCAAACGGAGACCAAAAGAAAGCAGGAGTCGCAATACTCATATCAGATAAAATAGACTTTCAAATGAAGGATGTGAAAAGAGACAAAGAAGGACACTACATAATGATCAAAGGATCAATCAAAGAAGAAGATATAACAATTATAAATATATATGCACCCAACATAGGAGCACCACAATATATATGGCAAACACTAACGAGTATGAAAGAGGAAATTAATAGTAACACAATAATAGTGAGAGACTTTAATACCCCACTCACAACTATGGATAGATCAACCAAACAGAAAATTAACAAGGAAACACAAACCTTAAATGACACAATGGACCAGCTAGACCTAATTGATATCTATAGGACATTTCACCCCAAAACAATCAACTTCACCTTTTTCTCAAGTGCACACGGAACATTCTCCAGAATAGATCACATCCTGGGCCATAAATCTGGTCTTGGAAAATTCAAAAAAATTGAAATCATTCCAGTCATCTTTTCTGACCACAGTGCAGTAAGATTAGATCTCAATTACAGGAAAAAAATTGTTAAAACTTCAAACATATGGAGGCTAAATAACACGCTTCTGAATAACCAACAAATCATAGAAGAAATCAAAAAAGAAATCAAAATATGTATAGAAATGAATGAAAATGAAAACACAACAACCCAAAACCTATGGGACACTGTAAAAGCAGTGCTAAGGGGAAGGTTCATAGCATTACAGGCTTATATCAAGAAACAAGAAAAAAACCAAATAAATAACCTAACTCTACACCTAAAGCAATTAGAGAAGGAAGAAATGAAGAACCCCAGGGTTAGCAGAAGGAAAGAAATCTTAAAAATCAGGGCAGAAATAAATGCAAAAGAAACTAAAGAGACCATAGCAAAAATCAACAAAGCTAAAAGCTGGTTTTTTGAAAAAATAAACAAAATTGACAAACCATTAGCAAGACTCATTAAGAAGCAAAGAGAGAAGAACCAAATTAACAAAATTAGAAATGAAAATGGAGAGATCACAACAGACAACACTGAAATACAAAGGATCATAAGAGACTACTACCAGCAGCTCTATGCCAATAAAATGGACAACTTGGATGAAATGGACAAATTCTTAGAAAAGTATAACCTTCCAAAACTGAACCAGGAAGAAATAGAAGATCTTAACAGAGCCATCACAAGCAAGGAAATCGAAACTGTAATCAAGAATCTTCCAGCAAACAAAAGCCCAGGACCAGATGGCTTCACAGCTGAATTCTACCAAAAATTTAGAGAAGAGCTAACACCTACCTTACTCAAACTCTTCCAGAAAATTGCAGATGAAGGTAAGCTTCCAAACTCATTCTATGAGGCCACCATCACCCTTATTCCAAAACCTGACAAAGATGCCACAAAAAAAGAAAACTACAGGCCAATATCACTGATGAACATAGATGCAAAAATCCTTAACAAAATTCTAGCAAACAGAATCCAACAACATATTAAAAAAATCATACACCATGACCAAGTGGGCTTTATCCCAGGAATGCAAGGATTCTTTAATATCTGCAAATCAATCAATGTAATACACCACATTAACAAATTGAAAGATAAAAACCATATGATTATCTCAATAGATGCAGAGAAAGCCTTTGACAAAATTCAACACTCATTTATGATTAAAACTCTCCAAAAAGCAGGAATAGAAGGAACATACCTCAACATAATAAAAGCTATATATGACAAACCCACAGCAAGCATCACCCTCAATGGTGAAAAATTGAAAGCATTTCCCCTGAAATCAGGAACAAGACAAGGGTGCCCACTCTCACCACTACTATTCAACATAGTGTTGGAAGTTTTGGCCACAGCAATCAGAGCAGAGAAAGAAGTAAAAGGAATCCAGATAGGAAAAGAAGAAGTGAAACTCTCGCTGTTTGCAGATGACATGATCCTCTACATAGAAAACCCTAAAGACTCTACCAGAAAATTACTACAGCTAATCAATGAATATAGTAAAGTTGCAGGATATAAAATTAACACACAGAAATCCCTTGCATTCCTATATACTAACAATGAAAAAACAGAAAGAGAAATTAAGGAAACAATACCATTCACCATTGCAACAAAAAGAATAAAATACTTAGGAGTATATCTACCTAAATAAACAAAAGACCTATACATAGAAAACTATAAAACACTGATGAAAGAAATCAAAGAGGACACAAACAGATGGAGAAACATACCGTGTTCATGGATTGGAAGAATCAATATTGTCAAAATGGCTATTCTACCCAAAGCAATCTATAGATTCAATGCAATCCCTATCAAGCTACCAATGGTATTTTTCACAGAACTAGAACAAATAATTTCACAATTTGTATGGAAATACAAAAAACCTCGAATAGCCAAAGTAATCCTGAGAAAGAAGAATGGAACTGGAGGAATCAACCTGCCTGACTTCAGACTATACTACAAAGCCACAGTCATCAAGACAGTATGGTACTGGCACAAAGACAGAAATATAGATCAATGGAACAGAATAGAAAGCCCAGAGATAAATCCACGAACCTATGGACACCTTATCTTTGACAAAGGAGGCAAGGATATACAATGGAAAAAAGACAACCTCTTTAACAAGTGGTGCTGGGAAAACTGGTCAACCACTTGTAAAAGAATGAAACTAGAACACTTTCTAACACCATACACAAAAATAAACTCAAAATGGATTAAAGATCTAAATGTAAGACCAGAAACTATAAAACTCCTAGAGGAGAACATAGGCAAAACACTCTCCGACATAAATCACAGCAAGATCCTCTATGACCCACCTCCCAGAATATTGGAAATAAAAGCAAAACTAAACAAATGGGACCAAATGAAACTTAAAAGCTTTTGCACTACAAAGGAAACTATAAGTAAGGTGAAAAGACAGCCCTCAGATTGGGAGAAAATAATAGCAAATGAAGAAACAGACAAAGGATTAATCTCAAAAATATACAAGCAACTCCTGAAGCTCAATTCCAGAAAAATAAATGACCCAATCAAAAAATGGGCCAGAGAACTAAACAGACATTTCTCCAAAGAAGACATACAGATGGCTAACAAACACATGAAAAGATGCTCAACATCACTCATTATTAGAGAAATGCAAATCAAAACCAAAATGAGGTACCATTACACGCCAGTCAGGATGGCTGCTATCCAAAAGTCTACAAGCAATAAATGCTGGAGAGGCTGTGGAGAAAAGGGAACCCTCTTACACTGTTGGTGGGAATGCAAGCTAGTACAGCCGCTATGGAAAACAGTGTAGAGATTCCTTAAAAAACTGGAACTAGAACTGCCATATGACCCAGCAATCCCACTTCTGGGCATACACACTGAGGAAACCAGATCTGAAAGAGACACGTGCACCCCAATGTTCATTGCAGCACTGTTTATAATAGCCAGGACATGGAAGCAACCTAGATGCCCATCAGCAGATGAATGGATAAGGAAGCTGTGGTAGATATACACCATGGAATATTACTCAGCCGTTAAAACGAATTCATTTGAACCAGTCCTAATGAGATGGATGAAACTGGAGCCCCTTATACAGAGTGAAGTAAGCCAGAAAGATAAAGAACATTACAGCATACTAACGCATATATATGGAATTTAGAAAGATGGTAACGATAACCCTATATGCAAAACAGAAAAAGAGACACAGAAATACAGAACAGACTATTGAACTCTGTGGGAGAAGGTGAGGGTGGGATATTTCAAAAGAACAGCATGTATACTATCTATGGTGAAACAGATCACCAGCCCAGGTGGGATGCATGAGACAAGTGCTCGGGCCTGGTGCACTGGGAAGACCCAGAGGAATCGGGTGGAGAGGGAGGTGGGAGGGGGAATCGGGATGGGGAATACGTGTAAATCTATGGCTGATTCATATCAATGTATGACAAAACCCACTGAAATGTTGTGAAGTAATTAGCCTCCAACTAATAAAAAATTAAAAAAAAAAACAAAAAAAAAACACCCAACCTATGCCTTTATTAACACATGCAACTACTAATACAAGTCCTCCTACCTATATATGTGTCTATCCATCCTGAATCTAGAATAGCTTTATTGAGAAGTAATTTATATAGTATAAAATCTATCACTGAAAAGTACAGTTTAGTGGTATTTAGTAAATTCAAGTTGTGTAACCATCACAACTATCTCATTTCACAACATTTTTGCCATCCCAAATGAAAACCCATTATGAGTCACTCCCCATCCTCCTCTCCTCTCTAGTCCTGGCAAATACTAATCTATAACCTATTTCTTTACATTTATGTACTGTGGACATTCCCTAAAAGTGGGATCATATGTTATGTGGCCTTTGTGACTGTATTCCTTCATTTGGTTTAATGAAGGTTCATTAAATTTTCTGAGGTTTCCAGTTCATCCATACTGTAGCATTCCTGTACTTCATTCTTTTTATTGATGAATATGGATATACACCATTTCATTTATCCAGTCATAAGCTGATAGACATTTGGGTTGTTAGCACTCTCTGGAAAAACTTTCTGCAAATAGTTTAAGTTATTTTATTTTAATACATTCAACTTGTATTTGTTTGCAGATTGTACTCTTAATACAAAGTCAAAAATTATTTTCTTGAGGAAAAGTAATTATAAGGATTTAGAGTACATGAATATTCAACATTAAGATATAATTTAAACTCCAAATAAGAACCTCCAAATCTTGTAGTCCATACACGTCTCTGTCTGATCTCTGAGAACAGATCTCTAAATGACTGCCAGATAATGATTCTATTTCATTTCTTTCTCCTCTGGCTAGAAAGGGGCTAAAAGCACTCCCAGTTTAAAACAAAAAAAATGTCTCCACATACTTCCTGTGCACATAATGGAGGAACAAGAAAATAATGTATTTTCCCACAGTCAACATATAAAATCTAATTAATTTTGGATTTGTGGAATTTGGCATAATGTACATGAGAACTGCTGCTGGCCTATTTTGAATACCAGGACTTGAGACAAGAGTTATGGATCTAAATTGTCCAGAAGAATAATGATACATTTAACTAAATTTTCCGCAACTGCTATGGTAACACTCTCAGCTTTCACCCTCTGCCTTTTGTCTTGTTTTGTCCTTGTTCTGTGTATTAGAGAAGGCAGTGAATTAACAAGAAGGCACTTGGAATTAAGTACCCAAGAAGTGGCCCCTATCTTAGACTTTACTGTGTGGGTATGGAAACGTGCCATTCCCATTACAGTCTATACAACTGGTCCAACTGCAGAAGGCAATCTTTCAGCTTTTAAATTTTCCTTCCCAGGGCAAGGGGTACACTAAAAGGCAAAACACTCAAGTACTCAGCTTGCTAAATATCTTTGCCTCCAACATTCTTTACAATTATCCATCACTATCAGCAGCAAAACTGTATTGAATTTAGGTTCTGACAGATTTAAGCAAAAAAGGACTAGCTTTGGACTCAGAAGATGAGTTGAATCCTGACCGGTCACATATTAGCTTTGTGTTCTTGGTCGTGTTATACCTTCCCTGAGATATATATCACCTGTAAAACATTTCATCTGTAATAGAGGAATGAGAGATTCACAGAGATGCTAAGAAGATTAATTAAGGCAACATCTGTAAAGTTCCTGGAACACAGTAATCACTGAATCAGTGAGTTCCTCTGATGTCAAAGTAATGCATAAAAACCCACCAGATTGAGACTGAAGGGCTATGCTGTCCAAAACGGTAGCTACCAGCAACAAGTGGCTACATTTTTTTTTTTTTTTTGCCACACCATGTGGCATGTCGGATTTTAGTTCCCAATCAGGGATCCAACCACCACCCCCCAGCATTGGAAGTATGGAGTCTTAACCACTGGAAGGCCAGGGAAGTTTCAGGGGGCTACTGAGACTGTTATCGAAACTCAGTAATCTTTAAAATTAAGTTTTCAGTGCTTAATAGCCTCATGTGGCTAGTAGCCATATACTGGATAGCACCAATACTTACCATCACCATCATCACAGAAGTTCTACTGAACTAGATGCATTAGAAGTGACAGAATTCAACGAAAACCAGAAGCCCAGAAGCCTAAATTCTTGCCACTATGTAATTTTAGCAGAGCAACTTTATCTCACTATGCTACTGTTCCTCAAGATAGAATGTAATAATGCCTTTACAGCAACATTGCAGAGATGAGGTGCATTGAAATAATTTTTCTTTGCTTTCTTGCCATCTTCCCAGGACCCCAAGATTAAATTATGCACAAAAATTAGCAAGGACCACTTTGAGTACGACTCAATAGATACAGCTCTTTGGGAGTTCAATATTCAGAGCCATGATTTGAAGTTGTTCCAAGACACCTGTAAGTAGTTAAGAATAGCGTATTTCAGAAGCACACCTAGCTATGTGCAGGCACTTCTTGGGGTGATGGAAAGAAACAAAGTAACACAGTTAAAAAGATGTTCATTGGCAAATCTCCTTTCTTAGACAAATCAATCTTCACTGGGTTTAAAATGCAAAGGTCAGAGATCCTATTTTCTACTTATTTGTTTCACTTTAATGCCTTAATCTGCCTTTCCCAGATTTAGAAACAATAATCTGGGCTGTCATTGTGAGGATAATACTGTAATTTTTTTTTTTTTTGTAATACAGAGAAGGTGTTGACAGTTTTTTCTGTAAAGGTCCAGAGTAAATGGTCTAGGGCCATAAATTTTCTATCATAGTTACTTAATTCTGCTGGTGTAGCATGAAAACCACCACAGAATGTAAATAAATGGCATGGTTCTGTCAATAAAACTATATAGTCCCACAGGCCTACATTTGCCAACTTCATATGTAGAAGGACATGGAAGAACATAGCTTTTCCTGCTCTTCTTCACAGTATTTTTAACATGATTATATGATTTTTTCATTTATTTTATTTGAACATACACTGTATTCTACAAATAATCAATTTTAAATGTTTAATTTAGAAATGTCAAAACATTTTTTCTTCTCATTTTATTAAGATATTGAATATAAATAATATAATTCTTTAGGACGATACCTTTATTTTCATGCTGATAGCAAACTGAGAAGGATGGTCATAGTATATAAACTGTAAAATAACAAATTAAGTGATTCACAGATCTAATAAGGTCATTCAAAGTTTCCTACCTATTTTACGAATTCATGAGTTGAATTAAAACTTAAATAGAAAACCAAAATTGAGCTAAGAGCCTCAATGCCATTACTTCTTAAGTTCACATTACTGTTCTACACAAATAAATCAAGGTCAAATATTCAGATGACTCAAGCAGCATCTATTCAAAAAACCTGGTAACTTGTATGCATAGGTTAAGAATGGACTGCCAAGAAATGATGAGAAATTAATAAAATAAAATCATGACATTTCAGAGTTGTAAGAGTCTTTATAGAACAACTTGTTCAACCTCATTGCTCTATGGATGATGAGTGTGGTAATCTTTTAATTTTCCTTTCCAGAATACACTGTTTCTTCTCATTAGATCCCGAGGTTTCTTATGGAAACTTCCTTTTCTCACTCTCAGCTCTGGAAGTTTGAATGAGGGTGGTCTCATTATCAGGCCAACAAGTGGGGATTTAACCCAGAGAGGACTCATCAGAACCCTATAAACTCTTGACCAGAGGACTGGTTCAGAGGTAAATTTCTGACCTAAAATCGTCATCTAAATTCTGGGATGTTTCTTAGAACTGCCAGGAGAGAACCAACCTTCCTTCTTTCCTTCCCTTTTCCTTCTCCCTCCCTCTTCCCTTCCCTTCCTTTCATCCTTTACTCTTTCTTGCCCCCTGCCCCATTCTTTCTCTCTTATGGAGGCAAACTTTTGAGAATACCTACCTGGGATGGCCAGCAGCCCTTTTGCCACTTTGTGGAAATGGCCCACCTGAGAATGAACCCAACACAGAGACTAGCATCTCTGAGATGCAGAGTTCACATTCCGAGGCTCTGAGTTTCTGGATCTAGCCTTAACTGTAGCTGAAAATGTCTGCCTTTTGTAATTACAAGAACAAAACCATCCTCCCCCTCTCAGCCTTTTTTCTTAAGCTTGAGTTGGTTTTTTGCCACTGCAAAAGAGCTTATACAAATACAAGAGGTTGTTCAGCCCAAAGAAGTGAATGTTGCTAAGTGGGAAGGTCAGGACTTCAATCCCCTCTAAATCTGATGCTGGTTCTACGAGACTGACAGGGTAGACTGGCAAACCCATTAAAATCTTACATGCAAAGCAGTTTGGGTAAAAGGTGTGCATTACTCTCTAAGCGTCTTTGAGGGCTGTATTTAGACTCGCACTTCCTTTCATAGACACTCTTGTTTAGGATAGGGCCATGTATAACAAATACTGATCAGATTTAACGGAAATTACTTTTCACCCTTACATACAGTACAGCTGAAAGACTTGAAGGGGACATCAGAAGGTCAGAAACACAGCACACACTGGAGTAGGTAATATACAGGCTTCAGATCCACACCACCAACTGCCCCCAATTCTCCTGTGTCCCCTCAGTCTGTGTGGCTGTGCCTTAACACATACCAGTGATTCAGTCCATAAAAATCCATGGAAACTGTACTGTGTTTAGCACCAGGGTTACTATGCAAACCACATAAACTCAATACATTGAGCTTCTACAAAAATATAGCTTCCCACGTCTTTGAAAACAAAGGGCTGTTTGTTATTATTTAACAAAATAATCACAAGAATGATTTCATTTCTTTACCCCCTCCTGCAAACTGTATTGATTAGAAATACCCATATACACAGCCAGATGAACACAAGCCTTAACAAAGGGTAAAGGATTCAAATATGTAGTTTTTGCTAATTGACAGAGTATACATTATTTCTTTTACAATACTGACTACTACAAAACACACTTAAAAAGACACTGTTAATATTTTTCATGTACTGTGTAACAATTAATAAAGGATGTAAGACCGATCTATCAAATGAGTTCTTCCTCCACGATAAACACAGATCTATAAAACAATGGTGTTTTAACTTCTGTCCAGATAGGAAGTTTTGGAGAACAAGGTACAAACTGGTTAAAAAAAAGAATGGTGTGTGACACATTTGTATGTTGAGAGGAAAATGGCTAATGCTGGAACCTGAGCCGCGTAAGTGGGAGGAGATTATGTCTGAATATTTCCTACAGTGCTAAGCAAACTAAGGCCATGTTTTAACTGTCAGATATTTGTGGCACTTACCTGGGTTTCCAGGGTGTATAAAATTTTCATCCTTTGATTAAGTAATCTCCTAATGGAAACAGTCACTGAAAATGTTGAGTAGAACTGGAATAATCCTGGGACAACCCAAATTTTCTATCTTTGGCTATATTGCCTAAGACACTAGTATCTTAGTAAAAGAAAAAAAAAAGATAAAATGTATTAAAATGAGAAATACATAGATCTTAGAGTTTATAAAAGAGGATTTTATTTGAATTTACATACAGATAAAAATTTACCAAAATTTTAACACAAACCTAAATCACATTCTTTCCCACCACAAAAATGGACACTATGCAAAAAAGCCACATTCTCAATTACATTTTCCCAGGTGGTAGATTCAGGGGGGAAATAGGAAGGGAGAGAAGACAGTGACACTCACAGCATAATTTGATTTCAGTGTTGTCTCATCTTGAAATGACTCAATCAGAGATTTCCATAAGAATCAACCTTCAGTTTTGAGGTTAAAAGAGAAACTTCTACTCCAAAATCACAAATAAGGCTTCTGGCTTCATTTTTAATATGAGGTAAATGTATTCAATATTAAGGCAAATGGTAGGATACATGTATACGGTATTAATTATGAATCTTCCATTGTAAAATACATTTCTAAAATAAACATGTTGGAATTCAAAATAGTAAAAACTCTTGCAGTTTATAACAGCTACTTGTTTCAGTGTCTTAGCTGCACCTTTTTGATGGCAAATCTGTTGAATGTAATCTTGTCTAACCTTTTTTTTTTTTTAACACAGTACAAATATTCACCGAAATTGCTGCAAATGAACCAGGGCCTGATCTCAAATGCTGTATACACACACACTGTTTGGCCTCGTAGATTGCTCCCCCAAATTGGCAAAACAATGGTGAACTGACTCACTATGACAGAACATTATGAGAATGCAGGACATTAAAATAATAAAGGCTATAAGGGAAATTAAGCTGTCCAGGTATCTTATTCAAAAAAATACAGATTTAAATTTTTTAAACAAAAAACTTGTAATTCTTGCTTTTCCCCTTCTCCACCCCTCCCCTCTTTCTCCCCAATGGAATAACCATTTTCTTCACAGTGGTGAGAGAACCATCCCTTTTTATGGGTAAGTGCACTTCTTCCAGGGGATCAGGGCAAGGCATCACTTCTTAGCTACGCTGGCCACAGCTTTCTTGGCTGCATCCTCCAGGTCGACAGCTGAAGTGATGGGGAGTCCGCTGTTACTGAGAATGTTCTGGGCCTCGTGGACATTGGTTCCTGGAAGGGAGTGGGGGGATGTTGTACAGTCACTGAGATGGAACTGAAGGTGGTGCCCCAGGAAGTTTCATACAACCTGAAGTTGTGAGATACCTGAGTCTCCTGTACATGCGTGCATGCTAAGTTGCTTTAGTCGTGTCTGACTCTTTGTGACCCAGTGGACTGTAGCCTGCCAGGCTCCTCTGTCCATGGGATTCTCCAGGCAAGAATACTGGAGTGGGTTGCCATGTCCTCCTCCAGGGGATCTTCTTGACTCAGGGATCAAACCTGCATCTCCTGCACTTCTTGCACTGGCAGGTGGGTGCTTTACCACCTGGGAAGACCACCTAAATCTTCTAACACCATTTAATTACAATTCAGGTCAACTTTTTATGATCCAGATCTGGCTATTCAGATATATTTAGATGGCAAATTTTATTTTTTTCCTCTTTTTAATTCAAATGCCTGGCATTAAAAAGATATTGCCTATATTTTCTCTGGCATTAAAAAAACTGAAATAATGAGGTTCTTAGAAGATTGTAAACAAAGATTAACAACCACTTGTTCAACTAGTTTGAAAGAGGAAAATCTTCTGAAATAGATGTATCCTTTGACTGGATAGTCAGAATATGGAATATAAAGAAAAAAAACTTTGTGCACACACAAAAAAGAGCAAGAGAATGGTAAGTCAGGGTGTTAGAATTATATGGAGTATGGCAGTAACACAGGAAGACGCTCAGGGTGAATCTACTTGGAGCTTTTCACCAGGAAGAAAATTAAAACACAGATTCTAATCAATGCCACAGACAGGAAAGATGATGTGACAAAATCTGTATCAAGTGATAGTCCAGCTACAAAAAAAGATGAAAGATAGAATTTGCAAGAGACTAATGGACATTTTTTTCCTGATAAAAGCTAAAATTGCTGCTGGTAATCCACACACTCAAGTGAATTTAGTGTAGTTTTGGCTCATTCCAGAAGTCCTTTGTCTTAATCTCTTGAAACAAAAGGTCTGAGTCATGAGCTAATCTGAGATCTGAAGTTAGAGAATCTGCTCACTGGCTCGAATTCACTGCATGGAGACAGTGACAGTATTCAATGCATCCCTTTATGCTTCATCCTCATTCTACCTAACAAAAATGGCAGATGCCATGAAAATGAGCACTGTAACCTCTGATGACATCTCTTGGCCATTTCTGGTGGATCTGTAGCATATGCAGGCCAAACCACCCCACCTCATTGTGTTCTTCGGTGACTATTTAACATGCAAAAACATCACTCTGTTCTCTTCAATGTGAACAAGCCCCTGGGAGAAATGTGATAAAATTTAAGTGTCTAATGAAATATCTCATCTCACATCATCTCCAGTGCTTTTATCTAGTTAGCAAGACAGAGCCTATTTATAAACAAAAGACCTTGAAATATAGGCCTTGGAGGACTTCAGAGTACAAATAAAAAGGAGATGCTTGGTCAGCATGTTTCATACCAAAGGCAAAGGCAAGAATTAAGGAGGAACAACTGAGGTGAGAAGGCGGTATAGCACTGATTCTCCTGGCATGCTGGGTCCACCAAACCGTGCTGAAGCAGACACTGGATACTGTGTCTTTGGCTCAAGGCTGACTCGGGGCTGCCTTACACAGGAATCTGATTGAATGGACTCCATGACAAGCAAGAACTTAAAACATAGGGAAGTTGTTATTTAAAATCCCTAGACTCCCATCCTGACTCTGTCGTGTATTAGTTGTGTAGTTTTAGATAAATCATTTAAATCCTTTGAGCATCAACTTCTTTATCCTCAGACATAATACTGTGATCATCTTCCTCACAATGAATATTGATTAAGCATATGTCAGGTACAGTGCTAAGGGATTTACATGTGACACACGAAAACTTTACAATGAATTTGGATAGGTCTGGTTGTACCTATTTCACAGATGAGATAACTGAGGCACAGAGAGATTAAAGAACTTCTCCATAGTCACACCGGTTGTAAGAGGCAGAGACGGTACTTGAATCCTGTTCTAATTATGTCCTAAAGGCATACTAGTCTGTTTTCCTATCTTTAAAATGAGGATAATAATGCTGGTAGCATAGGTCGCCATGAGAACCAAATGAAATAATAGGTGTGAAAGCATTCTGTAAATGGCAGTCTCTGTGGCAGTCGTGGCTGGCTGTCTACCAAAGCTCCATGCTCTTCTGCTACAGGGGGGAGCTACTGCCGGGAAAGAGCTGCCAAACAGGAACCGCATTTCCCAGGCCCCGTTCCAGGTGGGGGAGGGGGGCCGTGTGACTGAGTCCTGACCAATACACTGTGAGTAGCAATGAAACACACACCCGTGAAGTTTCTTCCACTGTTACTCTCTGTATTCCCTCTGCTTTCCTTGTCTGCCTTCTGAAATGTTGCCAGCCAGAAAAATACTGGATGGCAGCTTTTTTCAGGTGACAATGACTCCCTTAGCATCCATGCCTGGGTAAGCCTGCAGAGCCAAGCACCCAGCTCACTCGCCCTCTCTGACTTTGTATGAAGCAGAACGAAACCCCTACTATATTGCCTCTGAACATATCTGTTGTTATAGGAGTGAGCATTACATTTTTATAAAAAATTCATTTATTTTCATTTAAGGGTAATTTCTTTACAATATTGAGTTGATTTCTGCCATGCATCAACAGGAATCAGCCATAGGTATACATATGTCACAAGCATTACTTTAATTAACGCACTATTGTGTTAAGTGTGGGTGGCAGCTTCTAAAATGGTTCTCAGATGACTGACCACTACCTCTTGGTGTTCATGCCCCTTGAGTACAGGCTGGAGCAGTGGCCTGCCTCTAAAGGAGAAGAATATAACAAAAGTGATGGAAGGTCACTTCTGAGACTAAGTCTATCACTGCGGTCTTGCTTCCTCTGATTTTCTGTTTGTTCACTCTAATGATACCAACTGCCATGCTATGGGCTATGGGCTGCCCCATGGGGAAACTCACAATGCAAAGGACTCAGGGCAGCCTCCAGCCAGCAGGCACCAAGGAACTGAGGTCTTCATTCCAACAACCATAAAGAGCTGCACCCCACCAACAACTGTGTGAGTGTGCCTATAGGCAACAACCCCGGCTCCCGCCACCCCTGCCAGGCTAGCTGCAACAGGACTCCAGTCCTGGCCGACACAGTGATTGGACTTGAGAGAGATCTTAAGCCAGAGGACACAGCTGAGCCAGCCCTAGATTCCCCACCAAAAAAACTGTAACATGGTCAAATGTTTCTTGTGCTAAGCGGCAGCTAAATTTTGGGGCAGTTTGTTTCACACTAGAACTTAACTAATGCAGATGAAAAGATCTACTATTTCATTAAGAACAACCTCAATGTGCATTTTGATTCATTTGGTAAAGTTTCAGCCAAGGTCCCAGAGGCTGAAAAGTAGGACAGGGGATCAGACTGTGGCAGGTGTTGGTACCAGGCTAAGGGATTCCAACCTTAATCTGCAGGCTTATATATATAATAGTAGTGGTACAACGTGAATCAGTCTTGACAGACACAGAATCGAATCAGTCTTTGGACTAGGAGGTCAATGAAAGTTAAAGATGGAAATTTTTATCTCCTTCAACAGAGATATAGACTTAGAGCGCTCTCTCCACCTGGGCTCCAATCGCCAGAGAAGAAAAATCTACATTATGCTACAAAAGACTCAGAATTCTTCTTCTTTCTTTCTCAACATACAGCTCCCCAGGTCCCCATGCATCACCCCAAGAGGCAGTCTTCTCCGCGCGAACATCCCTCATCTTCTAATCTACTTCTCCTCGCTATGACTCCTCCTGTGGGTACAGGTCTCACCCACGTACACCAAGCTCTGTGTAACTGGACTGAGAGAGTTCTGCTAGGAGTGGGGCTGACAGCAATAAAAGCAGAGAGCAGCTTCCGCTTCACACAGGTCACACACTGCTCTGGGGTTCTAAGTATATTAGCTCCCCTGTTCCTCAGTAGAAACCCTGAGATAGCTGCTATTATCTTACTTTTACAGAGGAGAGGACTGAGGCACAAATCAATTAAAGGCTAGTCTAGCAAGTATGGCTAGTAATAGGAAGCAGTGGAATGAACATTTAAATAATGCTTGACATACCCATTCTGATACCTGAGTAAGTCCTTCTTATGATTTTGTAAATATATGTCATCATCATCCTTATAACAACAACAATAAAAAGTCTGGTTTACAAAGTCCTCCCACATTACTTTATTTGACCCTTACAAGGAACTTGTGAATTAGATGTTTCTAAATAAACCCATGAGCTTCAGTGTTTATAAATCAGTTCTTTTTCTTTTTTTTTTAAGCCAAGAGCACTGAGGCTTAGTAACTGATTGGCAGAATTCAGTTTCAAAATCCTTTGCTTTCTGGACTCTATTTTGATTTCCCAGTGACTCCTGTTTGACATTTAAAACACGGAGCTCTTTCCCATGCATGAGATCATCGGAACCTCAATAAGGCTATAAATTATTCAAGAACAAGGATCATGTACAACTAGGATGTCTGCTCTTCTGGCTAAACCTTCTTGTCCCCATAGTCCCTGCTCTATGAGGGACCATGGCATATTCTCTGCCCCAAGGCAGACCTTGACTGCTTCCAAGACACTGACTGCACCTGACCCAAGGGTGGTCCAAATACAGACCATGGTCACCAGTCCAATTAGATTTGCTCCATAGAGAATCTCAACCGGTGGTTTCCATGAAAGAGAAAGTGGTAGCGTGAACAGTACTTCCAGTCATAAGTAGGCAGATAAGAGAAAGACCGTGCAAATACACAGAGGGTGGAGAAGTCAAGTGAAGAGACCAACGGCTGGAATGATGTTCCTGAGGTCTGCCTCCAACTCAGACCCTGCTCTTCCTTGTGGGCCAGTTTTATTACGGCCCCCACCCACTGAGAGAACTGTTTGTTCACCTTCCTTTCCGTGAGTATGCATGAAATAACCTCCTGATAAATGGGTTGTTCTTCCTTATAACCAACTAGCCAGTTTCTGACTTAGTGCCCTTTTCAGTACACAACTTAGCACCAGATATACCCAAGGGGGAAAATGGCTGACAGAGAAATCTGTGAACCTGCAGACAAGCCTGCTATGCCCTCCACCCTGAGCTCTGCTGCCCTCTCTGCTTGGAAGACACCATATGTCCGTGAACTATCTTTTAAAATGACATTTCTTTGGGGATGCTTTCTTGTCACCACATCTCAACCCCCAACCTAGAGTAGCGGACTGGAAAATGAGCTTCCCAAATACTTTGTACATCTAAAATCCCAGCACTGTTATGACTGCTTACTGACACTGCTCTTGTCCCCACTAAACATACGCTTTGGAAGGGCCGCCATTGCTCAGGTTTGCTCACCGTGTACCTCCAGGCACAGTGTCCCCCACAAAGGATGTGCCTGTGCATGGACTGAATAACTGTGGACAGGCTCATCCATACAAAGTGAGCTTCAGGCAGCAAGTGTGGGTGACTCCTCTTCTGAGCACCTTGCTGGCCCAACACCTCAAGATAACTCTTTTTATAAGCTTGAAATAAAAAACCCAAATGGCCTCAGGGAAAATGAAAAGGGTTGTTCCTGCGCTTTCTGAGCCCTTAGATGCTTTCAGTGGTTCCTCTCTCTAAGAAGGGCCACACAGCAGCTGGCTGTGCTGTGTCCCTGAGAGAGGCCCCAAGCTCCTGCCACTCCTAGCTGTCCAGGCATACGAGGTCACTGTGCTCAAGGTTAACAACCAGAGTGGTGGCCAGGGTAACAGAGTGGATAGGGCAGCTCCACACTAACACAGGGTCCTTCTCTCCTTCCAGCTGTTCCTGCAGGGCCATATCAAAACGCCTGATTTCTTCATAATTCCAGGATCCACTAAAGTGAATTTAATTATACCTGCAGTTACACTTCAATTACAGTCTTAATTATTAAGCACATACTAGGCATGCTCAGAGCCAAGCAGTTTTGGAAGAGAACCTCGCAGTAAAATAGAAAGCTCAGGCATAGGACTACGAGGAGAAAGGGGAAATATACAGAGGGGCCTTGGTCAAATGAAAATCTGTCACACAAGGTGGGGGGGGGTGGTGGGTGGGTGGAGGCTGGTGTCAGAAACAGGTTAAGAAAGAGAGAAACACACAGAACAGATGAGATGGAGGGCGTGGCAGAGCCAGAGGCAGGAGAGTCAAAAAGAAAGAGACAGAAAGAGAGACTGAGGGACAGACAGAGAGACAAGATAAACAGAGTCGAAGAAGAGGAAAGAGACCAAAAAACAAACAAACAAACAAACAAGGAGAAGAAGGGACAGAATGGATGAAAGAGGAGATGACTAAGAGAATGAAGGACAAAGAGGGATGAAGAGTCAAACAAAGAGAATGAGGGGGAAAGAAGTGAGGGAGTTTCCTCTGCAGCAGCCCTGCGCTGCCCCTGCCAGCATCTCCCTGTCAGCACCCTCTCGATTTCTCCTTGGCTGGCAGGGCGAGGGACAGGCCTGGGAGAAGCAAAGCCCAGGGACCCTGCCTGGGAGAGGAATTATAAATCACCTCCTCATTCTGGTTCTGAGAGCAGCTGGAAGGGGTAGTGGGGATGCAAAGACGATGGTGACAAAGAACAGCCATCACTGAAATGAGGTCACTGGAAATGATGAGGGGAACGGACGGAGCCTTCAACAAACGTTTGCCAGTCTGCAGAGTCTTTTTGTTAATGACATCATGTGAGTATTTCAGCTTAGTTTCTTCTTGATTCATCAAGTGGCTGACACCTACTCCACATTCCCTTCCCGTCCTTCTTTGTAAATAGAAACCATCATGGCTGCTAAACGGTGACACGGAATCAAGAGTTCCAAACAGACTGTTTATGCCTATCCACACAATTACCAAGAAAACTGATCTCTTTCCCACATTTAAATTGTGCTGCTGACATTTTCTAATATTTATTAAAGGCTGGGTTGCTTTTTAACGAGGCTGCAGGACAACACTTTTAATAACCACCTGTACAGATAACTGATCAACTCGTGCTGGTCGACGTTCAGGCACTTCTTAATATCTGCCTGTTGAAAGCCACTCAGCTAAATGGTTACCTACCACTGCAGGCTTTAAAAACAGCTATAGAGAGTCACAGGGGACTGAGTTTAAAATGAAATCTTGCTCTATTGGTACAGGATATTATAAAAAGAACAATAATAATTATTAAAATTAAAAAAAATTTCCTGTCTCTTCCATATGATTTACCACTTACTTCCTGCCACTGGGTGGAGTGAGAGAGCTGTATACAGAGATGCAAGGTTAATTTATCAAAATTTTTTCCGTGTTTTCATTACATGGGAGAGAAGATAACAGTAGTGGACACTAATTACAGGGTTTTGTTCAAAAAGTGCAGCCCCTCCCTACCACTTAGGCCAGCTTTTTATCACAGGGCTATGAAGAAAACTACTTTCTAGTTTTAAAAAGTATTATTTCAATAGGAATTCAGCTTTTTCATAAAAAAAAGAAAAAAACCAGTTACTACAATTAATACAAGTTATTTTTAATACAATAGTTAGCACTTAGTGTATATTAGGTATAACAAATGTTCGTTGGACAAGTCAGTAGAGGGGTTCACAGGTATCCTATTAATTGAATCTTCACAGCAACCCTAAAGTTGACATCACTGCCATCCCCACTCTACAAACGAGGCAACTGAGGCACTGGGGGGCTTAGGAACTTGCCCAACGTCCCTCAGCCAATCCCAGGCTAGAACCTGCGTTTGTCTGACTATAAAACCACATGACAACCACGCAGCCTTGGCCTTTTAGTGCAGGAAGGAATCTCAGGGCTCCTTTAGGATCAGTCTCTTGTTCTCACTAGAGGAAACTGAGGTCTAGAGATGAGAGATAATGTACCCAGACAACCAGCAAACCATGACAGGTCTGTGTCTCAGGCTGGTGCAATGGCCTGGGGGACAAACTCAGGCTGCTTCCTCTTTTTGTACCACCTGTGAGCTGAGAATGGTTTTTACATTTTTTAGACAGTTGGGAAAAAATCAGAATAATATTTTGTGATACATGAAAATTACATGAAATTCAAATTTCAGTGCCCATAAATAAAGTTTCAGTGGAACACAGCCAAAGTGATTCATTTACAGATCGTCAATGGCTGCTTCTGTGCTCCAGTGGTGGAGCTGAGGACTTGTGACAGAAACAGCATGGCTCATAAATCCTAAAATACTTCGACCCCTGCTTTGAATAATTGAGTCTTTTTTCCTTTTCCCCAGGATAGGAGAGGTCAGTGGAAACAAAGCAAATTCTATAAAGCAGCAGCTTCCTCCTCAAATGTTCACTGTCCCTGTGCCCTTGATCCTTCTTCATTATTCTTCCGAGTGACAATCAGATAGAGGAGGTCCATTTTCTTGGTGACACGTAAATTTAGAAAGCTTATCACACCTCTTGTGTCTTGTGACTGTATTGTTAGAAATGGAATAATTCATTGAGGATCAGAGGCAAAGCTCCTGCTGCATCCGTGGCCCCTCATTCGTCTGAGATGATGGGCATCTTACAGCTGGCACCTTGCAGGAGTCCATCCATATGGAATCACTTGAATTGTGCATAAAACCTCAGATAAAAATGAGAGCTGACAATCACTGAGACAGGGATCATTCTAGGTTATTTTAGCATTCATCTGTTCCTTAGAATATCCCTGTGAGGCTGCTATATTTTTATTCCCGTTTCATAGACGAGGAAGCTGAGATTTAAACTTCATTTTGGTACTGACTAGCTGAGCATCCTGGGAAAGTCACTGTAGCTGGGTGAGTATCTTACTGAATACTGTGTATCCCTCATGTTTTATAAAAACTGAAGATGACATAAGATAGCCTGTGGGGCTGTATCATACATACCTACTGGCTTCAATGATTTCTTCTCACTTGATAAGAAAAAAACCAAATGCCAAGGCTGTGAGCATGACTAGAATTCCTATGATGACAGCCGGAGGTGGCAGGAAGCTGACTGCCATATTCTTTACAAAGTTTCCTTGAATGGTGTGTGTGTGTTTATGATCACGCAAGCAGGTTTAGGATCAAACCTAACATAATGGTTGAGGGCTTAGGACAGGTGCCTATGTTCTTGCTTTCAACTGGATGAACTCTCAGACAAGTAATATAGATATTAACGTAAACCAAAGGCTCAGGAGACTTAATATTAAACTAGAATGGGAGGAGCCCTCTGGCAAGTAAGAAACATTACAGTCTGCACCTGCTCAGGTAAGAATGTTCTAACAAAGAAGGAATGCTCCTTCACCTGAACATCTACCTGCATGTGGACTTTCCTTTCATGCCTTCCTTCAGTACATCTCATGACTTTCAATCCCTGTATTGCTATATTCTAACTTACAGTGATCGCAGGGGTTTTCACAGGTACCTTCGGTAGTGTGAGACTTCTGTCTGATATGCTGTCTTTGGAACCCCGCTGCTGCCTAAGAAGTGACGTGACATGACTGCATCACTGCACATGCTCTGAACATACCTGGGGGAAATCTCTGAGTAGACATCATTGTTAACGCTTTCCTGAGAAGAAGTTAGATTTGGGGAGCTTAATATTGCCTGTCAAATGCTTTGTTGGGTCTAGAGAGATTTAGACACAGGTACCATGGGGAGTTTCCAGAGTTCTCGGTCTTGATGCTAGCCTCTTCTCTACACCAAGCAACAAACTATGTCTCGCCGTTTGCTTCTGTAAAATAAGATTTACTGTGGCATAACCATGCCCATTCCTTTCTATTGTCTATGCTGCTTCAGCACAATGACGGTAGAGCTGAGTCATTGTGACAGGGAATACATGGCTCACAAAGCCTAAAAAAAATTCTGTTGTTTATAGAAAAAGTCTGCAGATTTTGGTGGTGCACAATCCAAAATTTTGGCCTTGTGGCCCAGTCTCGTCTGGTGCTTCTCCAGCTTTAAGTTCCCACTTCCTACTTCTGGTGCATGGACTGTGATATCTGTAGGGATGAAGATTCCGCCTATGCTCTCTTTGAATCAACAATGGCCAGTACTTGGCTCAAGTGCCTTCACTCTCCTTACCCACATCAGTAACGATCACAGAACTCTCTCCTGCTGACTGGGACTACAGCCTCGGAATCTTCCTTGGCACAGCACTCCTGGCAGCCACTGCCAATATATATATAGGAGGTGGCATGACATAAAAGCTATTTGTCATTCCTGTCCTAAAACATTCCATGAGAAAGTTAGTCTCTCGGCGTGGGCAGCTCTGCCTCTGGACATCCTCAAGGTGGTGCACTCTGGGAGAGGCTTATACACAGAGCATGCCTGTCACCTGTAAAACAGAACAGACTGAATCTGCTGTCTTTTCCTTCATACCTATGTGTTTTCTCTCTCTCTCTCTTTCTGATGGCTGATAGAATACGACTTTCAGATGTTACATAAGGAACTGACTGGTCACAGAGAAAATACTCAGGGAGCAGAGGGCAGTACTGTGAGGTCGTAAGCAGGACTCAGGATATGCTAGTCCCCATTGCTCCTTATTAAAGTGCCCCACCCCCAGCTTCTGCTCAGGAAATCGACTTGTTTCTGAAGAGATGTCCACTGCCTAGACTGGGGTGGGCACCTGACCAAAAGGCAGTCCACTCCTCAGGCAGACGAATGACCTGTGATGTACCTGGCAGGGGCATTTTCCTCCCATGCAGGGGGCAGTCACTGGCATTATATGCCCCATCTCGTCTCTGACTGACTCCACAGTGGCAGTGGAGGGCTGTATCTGACCAAATGTATGAAAGGACAAAGTTGGCATGGATGGCCCAGCCCCATCCTCTGGCTTTCCTTCTGCCATGATGCTCACAGTCAGCCCAGGTCAACCTCTGCCACTCAGCATTCTGCCCTGGTGTAGGGGAGGGAGACCCACCTAAGACCAGCGGTACCCATGGCTGGCTGTGGACAGCTGCCTAACTTGGGGGTTAGGCAGAGTAACAGCTCATTTTTAGTATATAGTAAGTTATCTACTTCAAGTTCTCTACCAGGAATGGAGGTGATATTTTTCCTTTGTCCTTTTTCTTATTTCTCACAGTATCAGAACCCAGATGGGGAAAAATCTGTTTGGTCCCCTCAAAGATCCCAATAACATGGTCTGGCTCAATGGGCTGTGGACAATAGGAGGGATGGTTTTCATGGAAGCTTAGAAGATTGACAATCTGTGGGATCTGGACTTCTAGGGAACTGAGGAAGCAGGCTGGCCCTAGTGAGAGGCTGAGAGGGTAGAGGCACCAAGAAAGAAAAACAGGGAGTGAGAAGGTCAGAGTAGGGAGGTTTCCAAGTGCAATGCCATTAAAACCTTACACTAAACATCTGATTTATTGAGGTGGTCAGAGAATTTAAAGTTGCCACATCCATAAAACTGAAAACAAAAAAAAAAAGTTGCACAATACAGAGGCCATCTTCCTTAAAGGAGCCCTAGTCCTGTAATCACACTGACTGCTTCCTTGAAGTGCAGGAGGCTTTCACTCGTGCAAGGCAGCAGGTGTCCAACATGATATAAATTTCAGTGAGTCACACAAACTACCGAGGGGTAAAATGAGAGTTCAAATTGCCAAATACAGTAGACTCTTTGTCTGGAAACTTAAATATTAGATCGCAAAAAGCTTTAACTAGTCTAATACTTTAGGTAGGTCCTGTGAGACTTGGTCTAAGGTTTAAGAGTGGCAAAGTTTAAGCATTTAGAAGTGTTTATCGATTGAGACAACGAGAGGATTTAAGTCTTGTTGACAGAACAGGATTGTCTCCAATGGCTCATTTTGTTTAACCTGGTGATGATGAATTAAACATGATGGAGGAGACACAGGGAGAAGATGCTAGTGATAAAAAGGAGGAGAGGAGACAGATGTCAACGTGAAGTGAAAATGGCCCCAGTAAAGAAGCACCCACAGGTGACACTGAAGGAGTGAGGAGATGAAAAGAGTGAGGCAGAAAGTCAGGTGAGGCACAAAGTCAGGTGAGGAATGGGGTGTGCAGAAAATGGAAACTGGAAGAGTAGGGACAGAAGAAAAATGAGAATCAAAAAGAGAGGAAGAAAGACATGCCCTGACAGAAAACATCAGAACCCTCATCCAGGAGCCATGCTCCCAATGACAGCCACATGAGAACTGAAATGTGGAGAGAAGGGAAGATGTACTCGAGGAGGCTGGGGTGCAGGTGAGGACCAGGTCCATCTCATCTTGCAGGGAGCAGGAACTGAGAAAAGAAGAGAAGAAGAAAACTTGGTAGAGAGCACAGTAGGAAAATGCAAAAAGGCAGACAGGCCAGCAGTGCTATCAAACACAGAGCCAGACGCCAGTCCTGCTGGGCATCTGCACTTATTCTGCCCAGGATGGTGCCACCATGCAGCTGGGCATCCCTTAGTCTCTGCAGTCTGAGTATAAACAGCAAGCCTAGAGCACAAACCTTCTGAATGAAAACTTTTCCAAGCTAGTCGCTCACAGTCAATCTGCCATAGCTGACTTTCTGATGGGAGTCACAAAGACAATCACACTCTCCTCTCCAGGTCTCATATCCTAGCATAAATGAAGCCGTGATGAATGGACAGCTGCCAAGTAGATGGACAGAGCTGAAGGCTCGTGGCTGTCTCTTAATGCTTCAATGCTCAGGGTTTTTTTTCCCCTTAAGCAGACCAAAGCATTGCACAGCAATTTTCCTGTGTCCATGCTAAGAAGGACACATGATATGCATACCTCTGGCTGTGGGTCCAATCTGTCAGTATTTCAGGAAGGCTTCTCAAGAAAGTGTTAATAAGATAAACAGAAGACAAAGTTTCTGACTCAGGGATGTTTACATTCTCAGTAACTTTAGAAAGCTTAGGGAACATTAGTGAGATTGGAAGGATAAGGAGGGACACCACAAGGGATGCCTGTTTCTAAAGACATGTGGCAAAAGAGACACAGAAATACAGAACAGACTTTTGAACTCTGTGGGAGAATGTGAGGGTGGGATATTTCAAAAGAACAACATGTATACTATCTATGGTGAAACAGATCACCAGCCCAGGTGGGATGCATGAGACAAGTGCTCGGGCCTGGTGCACTGGGAAGACCCAGAGGAATCGGGTGGAGAGGGAGGTGGGAGGGGGGATCAGGATGGGGAATACGTGTAAATCTATGGCTGATTCATATCAATGTATGACAAAAAAAAAAAAAAAAATTAAAAAGAAAAAAAAAAAAAAAGACGTGGCAAAAGAAAAGCAAGATGTTTATGTTGCTGAAACAAAATTTTGGTATTGAGTAGAAAAATCAAATTGAGATTTGGCTATGAGAAACAGAATCGAATCTAAAGACTGTCTAGACTCATTATTACTTCTTTATGAACTTAACTTTGAATTATAATGAACACCTAAGAGAAAAGTAAATTCTTCTTCAGGCATACCTGAGACACAGAAGTTAGCTGCAGATTGAAGTGGGATAGTAAGAAAGAAAAATGAATTCTGAAAAAGAAAACTCCTCTGAAGGTTTTAGCAGATTCTGATCCAGCACCATAAAACTTCCCATGTGAAATCCAGAGCCTTGGCAAAAACACGTCTGCACGCTGAACACACCAAGTTGTCAATAAATGTCTGTACACTTCTCAGCAGGATCACAGGTTGGGCTAAACTAACCATCTAAGTAATTTCTGTGCCAAGTCTGTATACACTTCAAAATGGAAGGAAAAAATAAAACTAATTTCATTTGTTCTTCATTCATGTCAGGAACAAAGTGTCCATAAAAGCTAAACTCCCCACAAAAGTGTGCTTGTTCCATTTACCCGAGTGTCTTTTACATAAAAATAATCCTGTATCTCAGCTGGTAAAGTCTATTCTGATAAGGCAGGTAAATACATGTAACTATAAAGTCGCCAAGTTTTCAGAGAGTAATCCTTTCCTTATCCACTGATAAAACAGCCTGTGATTATTATACAGCTGAGAACAAAGATTTGTCCACAAAATCCCACTAAATAAAGCCTGATTTGATTGAATAAAACTTTTCACATCTGCACATTTCTAATACACCATGTGTGGCAACACAGTCTTTAAAATGTGGACCCACAAGCTGGTCAGACTTACAGCAAGGAACTTGGCTCTTCTGAATAGTCACATAACAGCCAAGAGAGGCCATCTTCTCTATTTATAGGAAATAAGATACTAAACTAGTAATGAATCACACTATCAGGCTTTTGAAATATCTCTAATCTGAATCATTAAAAACCTCACATTTGTTCAGACTCTACAGCTATATGTCAAAGTATCTTAGAAAGCAGCTAATAAATATTAGCAATAATTTTTTATTATTGTAATTCAGACTCTGATAAGGTTTTTCTATCACACTTAACTTTCATGTGTCATCGCTTGGCTTTTCATAAGATGCTGGGATGGTGGACACCCATTTCTCATCTCACTTTTACTAACCAGGCAGACAATGGTGGGTGTTCTGAGAATGTGAACCAATTTTAGGACTAATACAAAAAACATTATTTTTGAAGTTTATCTCAGCTAAAACAAAGTATGGTGTCAAGTTAAACAGAAACTATCACTAGACTTCTTCAAAATGTTTCTGCTTCTTTGTACCACTTTGCCTTTCTCTGTTACCAGAGACAAAGAAGAGTTTGCTCTGTTTAGAAAAACAGAAGGATCCAATGATACTCTAAGGTTAGGTAATATATAACTGAATGCAGAGATTTGTGAGGTACAGAATTTACGTTCTGACCAATAGGAAAGCAAATGAAAACATTTAAACTGAGTCTAAGAGAAATTCCTGAGAGGGCCCTGTGGTTAGCAACTTCTTCCCCACTAAAAGTACTGAGAACAAGACTTTCTGTGACAAGGGATTTGGGGTTTTGACTGGTTTCTCATTTGAACAGAGCTGTGCTACTGAGGAATAATTCCCAATGCCCTGAGTCCTGAATATGGTTTATCTTCAAAATGGAGGTGACTTGTCCATTTGTCTATCATACTTCGCCTTGGATCCCCATATTACATCTCTGGCACCACGAAGATTCCATCTGATATTACAGCTTCATCTCAAAGGATGTTCAGTTCAGTTCAGTTGCTCAGTCGTGTCCAACTCTTTGTGACCCCATGGACTGCAGCATGCCAGGCCTCCCTGTCCATCAACAACTCCCAGAGTTTACTGAAACTCATGCCCATTGAGTCAGTGATGCCATCCAACCATCTCATCCTCTGCCATCCCCTTCTCCTCCCACCTTCAATCATTCTCAGCATCAGGGTCTTTTCAAATGAGTCAGTTCTTCACATCAAGTGGCCAAAGTATTAGAGTTTCAGCTTTAGCATCAGACCTTCCAATGAATATTCAGTAATGATTTCCTTTTTAGAATGGACTGGTTGGATCTCCTTGCTGTCTAAGGGACTCTCAAGAGTCTTCTCCAAGCATCAATTCTTTGACGTTCAGCTTTCTTTATAGTCCAACTCTCATAACCATACATGACTACTAGACAAACCATAGCTTTCACAAGATGGACCTTTGATGGCAAAGTAATGTCTCTGCTTCTTAATATGCTGTCTAGGTTGGTCATAACTTTTCTTCCAAGGACCAAGCGTCTTTTAATTTCTTAGCTGCAGTCACCATCTGGAGTAATTCTGGAGCCCCCAAAAATAAATTCTCTCTGTTTCCACTGTTTCCCCATCTATTTCCCATGAAGTGATAGGACCAGATGCCATGATCTTAGTTTTCTCAACGCTGAGTCTTAAGCCAGCTTTTTCACTCTCCTCTTTCAAAGAGGCTCTTTAGTTCTTCTTCACTTTCTGCCATAAGGGTGGTGTCATCTGCATATCTGAGGTTATTGATATTTCTCCCGGCAATCCTGATTCCAGCGTGTGCTTCCTCCAGCCCAGCATTTCTCATGATGTACTCTGCATGTAAGTTAAATAAGCAGGGTGACAATATACAGCCTTGACGTACTCCTTTTCTTATTTGGAACCAGTCTGTTGTTCCATGCCCACTTTTAAGTGTTGCTTCTTGACCTGCATATAGATTTCTACGGAGGCAGGTCAGGTGGGCTAGTATTCCTATCTCTTTAGGAATTTTCCAGTTTGTTGTGATCCACACAAAGACTTTAGCATAGTCAATGAAACAGATTTTTTTTTTTTAAATTCTCTTGCTTTTTCTATGATCCAACAGATGTTGGCAATTTGATCTCTGGTTCCTCTGCCTTTTCTAAATCCAGGTTGAACATACTGTTCAACATACTGTTCATGGTTCACATACTGTTAAAGCCTGGCTTAGAGAATTTTGAGCGTTACTTTGCTAGCATGTGAGAAGAGTGCAATTGTGCAGTAGTTTGAGCAAATAAAGGATGACTACACCCTAATGTCATCCTCTCCCAGTCTTTCTATCTAGTTTCCACTTCTGACTTTCCCAAGTCCATTAACTGTGCCATTGTTCTTCTGGTCATAGATTTAAACCTTAGGGCCCCGCTTTCTCTCATCTCTTTTTCTAGCTCTGTTCCTATTCAATTTTACCTCTATCTGGCAAATTTGCCTGGGTTTTAGATTCTACCTAACACTGTAAATTCTGGCTACTAACTTAATTGTCCCACTCAGTTCTTTTCATTCATAACATGCTGCTACAAAGACAATGCTTTCTCCAGGAGAGCCTACTGATCTACTCAGGTTCTGGCTTTCAGTTTCTGCCTCTGTTATGATCCCAGTACCAACTCCCAAATATGTAACAGATCTGACAACTTGTTTCTGGTCCTTTACAAATTTCCTCCTTCTTCCTTCTTTTCAAAGATTCAAAGCTTAGTTATTTCCATGTTCAGCTTGGAAATCCTCCTTTTATAGCATGTCACTGCTAATTTATATCTGTAAATGTACTATAATTATAGTAGTCAATATTGAGTAAGTTTTTTTAAAAAAGGATATGCTGTATTCAATATTCTGTGATAAACCACAATGGAAAAGAATATGGAAAAGTACATGTATATGGTAAAAATTAACACATCTAAATCAACTATACTTCAAAAAACAAAATACAAGGTATGAAAATGAATGTGGGCTGAGCCACAATAAGCACAACTTAAAGAACACATGCTTTAGTTCCTTAGCATAAAGAGCACAAAGCCTGGTTTGTACCTGGTTGTCTTTATGGATAATATGATCGCCAAATTTCTGTATTTTTTAAATCAAATATCACAGCCAAGACAGCAAACTATGACAATGAAATGAGGGGACTGGCAGAAAACATCACCCTCCACATTTGTAGGCTACATACATTTGGGGCCCAGTATCCGCTTGAAGTTCATCTTCAGTTCCCCATGATATGGTGGACATTCTTAAGTGTTAGTCACTCAGTCGTGTCCAACTGTTTGTGACCCCATGTACTGTAGCCCACTCTTCAGGATCCTCTGTCCATGGGATTTTCTGGGCAAGAATACTGGAGTGGGTTGCCGTTAGGTATGAACACTTCCAAAAGCCAGGCTGGTGATTTTGTGAGATGCCCCAAAAGCTACTGCTACTAATATAGAAGCAGATTTTCTTAGGGCAAACAATGGTTTACATTTTATATATATATATATATTAGCTTGCACTGTTAATTTTACTTTTTACTTCCCCAGTTATCTAGTAACTGACATCACTTCTTATAGGTCTAAGCACACTCCTTAATGTCTAAAGCTCAATGGCTTACACATAGTACTTATAATATCACTTAAATAATTTAAAAAACCACAAGCATGTACCTTGGTAATGTTTTAATTTAAAAGATACAAATCTAAAAAAGAAAAAGAAAAAAATGCAAATCCAATAGTCTAATAGACTTAAGACATTTCAAACCCTGAATTGCTCATGGAGACCTGCTCCCCTTTAAGAACACATGAAGAGCTGACTTCTAGAATCTGATTATTTTGACCCTGTAAACAGTTTGAGATCAATATTTTAATTAGAGTTATAAATACACTGATGAACACACTAATTACCTGATGAATTTTCATTGCAGCCTTGCCAATCATTTCAATCATTATCCTTTCATTGAAATTATTTTTATTGGGATCAATTATGTCACATTTACATTTGTAAGAACTTTTAATTCAATTATATGTTTTAAGGCCCATATTAAACTTTGCCAACTGGAACCCCTGCTATTTTCATTTTTCCTTTGTGATCATTATTTCTGTCAAGTCCATATGGTGTACATCTAAGTCTGTGAGGTAGAGAATCTCAAGGAGGTAGAGGGTAAGAGAAGAAAGGGACACAAAGAAAGAAGCAAGCAGAGGAAAATGGACTGCAGCTGCTCTGGAGGTTAGACTTCAAAAGAATACAGTGCTACACAGTTAGTGTCAAAATATCCCTGGACTTTATCTTAAGAAGAAGAAGGTCTCTAAGCAATTATAACACCAGCATGGTGAATGGACAAATTAAACTGCCCCCAAAATGATACTCCTAAAGTCTGCTTGATCATTGTAACGTGAATTTGTTGATGATGAGGATGGGACTTTTACATAGTTTTCACATCAAACTATCTGTTTCCGCTTCTCCATTACAGTGCTCCTCAAAGTGTAGTTTACAGACCCTGGGCAAGGTCCGTGATGTAAGAACTATTTTTAAAGTAGCAATAATAATAATAACACTTCTTTGTTGGCATCTGCCCTGATGAAGCAACTGTGGATAAAACTGCTGGCATGTTAGTAAGGATCAAGCAGCACTGGTGTGTACTAGTATTCATTTTATTTTTCACCACCTCACATTCACAACGAAAAGTTTTCACTTTCAAGTAAGAATGTCCTTAATGAAAAAAAAATAGCAATTTAATTAACTTTCAACCCTTGAGTACACATCTTTCTAATACTCTGTGTGATCAAATGGGCAGTATAAAAAAAGCACTCGGCTGTATACTAAACTATGATGAAAAGCATGTTATAACTGTTTGAGTAGCAAGCTAAAATCCCCACTCTTCCATGGAATACTATTTTCTTCTTGGAAGAACAAAGAACATACTACGCTTGTTCAGTCTTAGATATCTGGTAGACACTGTCCCCAAAATGGGTGAATTAAGACTGTTACTGCAAGGAAAACAGTTTACCATCCTGTGGATACTGAGAAAAATTAGTATTTTCAAATGAAAATTAGAATTCTGGAAAATTTGCATCCACCACCTTGACAACTTCTCAATACTTAGAAGCTTTTCTCATAATGGTGTGATATTAACAGATGTGAATTTTTTGATACTGTATGTTGAAATGTGCTAACCTTTGGAAGATCTGAACAATACAAAATTTTCCAAATGATCAATAAATCACACATGTGTAAAATCCACTTACTGTCTAAGACAGACCAATGGATTTTAATATAACAGAGTATAAAAAGTTCATTGAAATAGTTTCAGATGCTTCATTAAAACTAATCTTTAATAAGGAAATTATTACTTATAGGTTTTAGCATAGTAACAAGGATTAATGTTCAGAATTATACAAAATGATTATCAAAAACTGCTCACTTTTCCAGATATATGACTCTATAAGGTCAGATTTTATTCATATACTTCTACCAAAACAACATATTGCAAAAGTTCTGATGTAGAAGCAATTATTAAACTAGATGTTAAAGGGATTTGTAAAACCATAAAGCAACGCTATTATTACTAAAATTTAAAAGACAGAGTTATTCTTCATAACTATATACTATATATATATTTACATATAAAATGTATAATATAAAAATTAAATTACTTAAAAATAAGTATTTAAAATTTTCCAAGTCATTATTTTTATTACCAAACTAATTTATTAATAAATTAAGTAAATTAATAAATATTGACAGATATAACCCAAAATAAATAAGAGGTCTTTGGGTTTCTCAATTTTAATAAGTAAGGATGTCAGATGAAAAAGTTTGAGAACCTCTGCTGTCGCATGTTGAAAAATTCTTGGAGCAGCATTTCTTAGAGTGTTTTTCCCAGAACATCAAACTCATGATATGATTCATAGTAAAAGGGCTCCCCTCTGGAATATGTTTGGAAAAGTTGGAGACTTATAACATATGCTATTCTTAGAGAGTTGCAAACCAGATTAGAAGTTCAGAGAGGTACTGCTGTACTGCATTTGTGACATCTTTCGTAACCCAGTGTTTCTCTATGTTGTGTCAGGAAGTCTGTGAATAACATATGCTATTCTTAGAGAGTTGCAAACCAGATTAGAAGTTCAGAGAGGTACTGCTGTACTGCATTTGTGACATCTTTCGTAACCCAGTGTTTCTCTATGTTGTGTCAGGAAGTCTGTGAATGCAAAACAGGAAGTCTGTGACCATGCTGGTCACCTGATCTTGAAGAAGGAGGTCCTGGCACCGTGGACATCTGTGGTAACTTACCTTCAAGCCGGACCACCAGTGGCACCTTGAGTTCCAGCTCCCGGCAGGCTTTGGTGATCCCATTGGCAATGATGGCACAGTTGACAATTCCACCAAAAATATTGACTAGGATGGCTTCAACCTGAAATCAAAATAGGAAGGTGCTCATCAAAATGCTGACAGTCAACATTCCCTCAAGTAACTGGCTAAATAACAAAGATAATTAAAATAATGCTCTCTTAAAAAAAAAAACAAAAACACAATACAAAGACCAAGATGTTAAGAAAGTTAAAATTTAGTACTTTAATAAATATCACTAAATAACATTACCATATTAACCCAAATTATCTTATCAATCAGTTCTCCAAATTCAAAATGAATAAGCCACTTATTTCTTATATACTGTCTTCTGCTTTGTCTTATATTACTGTCTGGTACTGTTATTTTATAAGTAGTGTCATTTAAAATTTCATGTACTTACATCTTTTTTCTTTATGGTTTATACTTAATTTTTACCTGTCATGGTACCTCTTAAAATATTTCAAAACTAGTGACATTATTTGTTTTATGTTAATAGGTAAAAATTAAAATTTTTCTATGCCTCCTTAATGCTTCTTTGATATGCCAGAGGTATATATTAATACTTAAAATTCACAGGTAGCTTAATAATCTTGGATAATGACCTTTTTAATTAAAAAAAAAACCCTCCCAATAAAGATACAAGTTTACACTACAAGTAAAGATATAGGAAAAGTCATGCTACTGACAAGAATTTTTCTGAAATGTAAATTTAAACCCATCATGTTAACCTGTTTGTACATATTCCATATTCAAAGGCACGTGGGCCCCCCCAAAAAAAAAATTGTTCTTGCCCTGACTTGATAAATAGGTTTAAGAAAATCCTGTATAATTAACATGAAGAACGAGATAATGAAGAGAATTCATTACCTAGATTAACTGATAACACCCACAGATAATGGCTATTCATCAAGCTGGAGGCATCAAAATTCCAACAATGGAGTGACAATTAAATTCTGCCACACTAATTGCAAAGCATATATGTGTGTGCTGCATGCCATTTTTAAATTCCATTTATTCCAATATGTTAAATTAACTACACAAAACATATGAGAAAAGAACACCTTACATTTGTTCAGTACTTAACTGCTTTAAAAGTGCCATTACATGAACTCTCATTTTTAATTTTGATACTCACAGTATGTACAGTAAGTACAGTGAGGATTAACCCTCTATACCAGATAAAGCCATTCAGAAAACCCCCACAATGTGTCCCAATGTTACACAGCTAACAAGCAGCAGAGGTGAGGCTCCAAGTCAGCTTCTAGATGGCCTGCAGATACCCCATTCATGCCAGCTCCTAGAGCTAGAATCTTGGGTAAGGGACATACACTATCTTGAATACGGCTTTCTCACCTATGAAATGGGAATAATAGTACCTAGTCCATAAAGTTATTGAAAGGCCTAAATGAGATTAGACACATGACATGCTTATTACATGCCTATAAGGTACTTTATGGGACTTCCCTGGTGGCTCAGTGGTAAAACAATCCACCTGTGGTACTAGAAACACAGAAGACCCAGGTTCAGTCCCTGGGTCGGGAAGATCCCCTGGAGGAGGGCACGACAACCCACTCCACTATTATTGCCTGGAGAATTCCATGGACAGAGGAGCCTGGCAGGCTACAGTCTATAGGATCGCAATGAGTTGGACATGAAGCAACTGGGCATGCAAGGTACTTTATGGATATTTATACATGAGTTTACTGACGTAAGCAATGGTGAAAGTGGACAGGTTACCTAGAAGAAGGAAACCTTTCAGCAGACTGCAGCTATGTTGAATCTGAATGTAATAGAAAAATGAACTTATTAAAGTTCAGCAAAAAGGTAATGTTTTAAGAATAAAATAAATGAGCAATATTTTTCAAACCAATTAAGAGATTGGGGCTACTCCCAAAAAAGAAATCTCCCATTACTATTCACAGCAGGCCGACTGGTAAGCAGAAGTTTGCTTTCTAATGATGGCCATTAAATGCTGTTAGTATTGAGGCTTGGTACAGCAGTAGTTTCCAAATAGCTGTGGGATGGAGAGAAGTTTGCCAGAACAATGGAAGAAAAATACACTTAAGAGCAATAATGACTCCACAGGGTCCAAGAGAGAAACTCAGGAACAGCTGAGGCTTACTCAGTTTCTGTAGAAGAACTAAGCTTTCTAGTAAAGTACACACTGGCCCATGTACATCTCTGCCATGATCCAACTTGTACATTCTTTAAGGATGAGTTCAGATGTCAACAAATTCTCAGTGAAGCTTTCCTGTGTCATCAAGTTACAGTGAATTATTCTATTTAATCCATCTAAAACCATAAAATCATTCTAGACAGTAGTCACACCACATACCACAAACATATGTGAAGTCATTCACAGTGGCAGGAGTGGGAGACCAGAGGCAGGAAGATGCCTCTGGCCCTGTGATCCAGTTCAACTCAGTAGATGTATACCCTGGAGTCAGTATCAGATATGAGCTGTGATACTGGTATTGCCTTATACAGTAGAAGTACCTATGAATCTTTCACGTCAGTCTCTCATTGTGTTTAATCAGCATCTGACAAATAAAAACAGATACTCTTCATACAACAACTTATACCTAAAAGTAAGTCAACCACTTCAACTGGTACTGAACGCTCAGAAAAGTCCTCTTTTCGAAAGGTGAGGGAGTAGCTGACTTTGTTAGGTGTGCTGAAAGAAGAACAGCTGTTCTCCAGTGTAGTATATTTACTCCGCATCTCCATGCCCTAGGCACAACATTCAGGGCGGGCCGCCTCTGTACTCCTCTAAAACAGGAGTTTTTTGTTTGTTTGTTTTAATAAGAAGCTAATGCAATCCATGACATAGTGCAATCACCTAATAAATAATAAAGACTGGAATAAATTAATTTCAATAGACACTTAATGGTCATCTCCCTTATATTAGACACAACAGAGTTAAGTCCTTGGGATATGGAGATGAGTAAGGTGTCATCACTGTACTCAAAGAACAAAGACGAGTTTTAGAGTCAGACTAGTAACTGTCAACTGCAGTCCTGGCTCCATAACCTCATGGAGCTAAGACCAGAGCACCACAAGTGGTGCAGACTATTGTAGCAAGAGGGGCCTTTTGGAAGACGTGATGCTCCAGGTGACAAACAGAAAGAGAGAGCAGGAACTCAGGTAATAGAGGGCAGCCAGGATGAAGGCAGAGCTGTTACCCAACTTGGTTCACTCAGGACCTACAGGCTGAATGGGGAAATAACCTGAGAAAATGCAGGTGAGGTAAACTGGAAGTCACCAGCAGCCAGGGATGGGAACTTGGTTCTTTTGGCTTATTCCTTTCTTTCCCAGAGCTGGGTGAAGGCAAGCCTTGCAAGTCTCCCTTGGGGTGGAAAGGGGAGTGACGGGAAAGAGTGAGTACATGAGCAAATGTAAGATGAAAAATATAGAGCAACCATGTGAGAGCATGAGAGACACTAAGAAAGACCACCAGTGAGAGAGAGAGCATGACAGAATGTGTATGTGAGAGAAAGAGGAGGAGAGGAAGAGTGTGAGTGATACTAACAAAGCAGTTAAGATGTTTACAAGAAGAAAAGCAAGACACAGAACTGAACAGGCCGCTTAGCTCAGGGACATGGGGTTGTTTGGGAAACATGGTGTACCACGGGCACCACAATGAAATCACCACAAGGGTGATGGAAAGACGCCACACCACCAGAGATGATGTGGTTATCTCCTCCTACAAACTAATTTTCTGTAGTCAAGCAGTTTAATGGAAATCTGATTTAAGCTTTCACTTTGGGCTAATTTCTATAATTAACTACTATAATCTGCAATCTCAAACTGAGAATGAAATTAAGACAGTTTGAAAATGAAAGCCTTGTGACATCATCATCATTATTATTTGGCACTTATAAAGCATGTCAAATATGCAATGTGTGCCTCACGTGATCATTTATTATTATAACCCCTAACTGCTGCTCCATGACAATACCAACACAAACTTTTAATAATCTTTTTTCTCCTCTGGCAAAGGGAATGTTTTTAAAAGTTGGCACTGGGCCTATTCACAAATTCGAAACTCTCCCAAAGATTCCTAAGTGCTTTCAGGAGTAGGCTTTTCTAAATTCTCGGGTGAGGATTACAAGGGTTGCTATTTACTGTTTCACAAAAGTAAAGATCATCTAGTGAGGAGGTTATGGTGTCAGATCCACTGCACAGGTCCCTGGACCACGGACAGCCACTGCCAAGGAGGGGTCTGTAGCAGCTGTTGGCTGCTCTGCAGGCGGCCGGGCAGTGCAACTGCAGGTTTTTCAAATGTTTGTGTGTGTTTGGCTTTGCAAAATACACTCCAGCTGCAGATTTTAATCCACAATCAAAGGTAAAGAATGAACTTCAAAAGAACAAAAGCTACAGCTTTGGTATTTAACACGTTCTTCTCAACCGGAAAACAAACAAAAATCACAACTAAAACCCTTTTGGGGGATGTAATCATTTTGAGAATTGAACACTGGGGCTTCGCTGGTGGCTCAGTGGTGAAGAACCCGCCTGCCAACATAGGATATGCAGGTTCAATCCCGGGGTCAGGAAGATCGTCTGGAGAAGGAAATGGCAACCCAGTGCAGTATTTTTGCCTGGGAAATCCCATAGACAGAAAAGCCTGATGGGCTACCATCCATGGGGTTGTGGAAGGGTGGGACACAACTTGGCGACTAAATAACAATGAACACTAGGGAACCTCAGTCAGATAAGTTCACACACACAGAAATTCTTTGACATAATTTTAGGTAAGTCCCATCCTTTAGAATTTGGCCTCAAAGGCAGATAACAGCAAAAGGTATGTACAGTATATACAGATTAGTTCAGTTCAGTTGCTCAGTCTTGTCTGACTCTTTGTGACCCCATGCACTGCAGCACACCAGGCTTCCCTGTCCATCACCAAATCCCACAGCTTGCTCAAACTCATGTCCATCAAGTTGATGAGTCGGTGATGCCATCCAATTATCTCATCCTCTGTGGTCCCCTTCTCCTCCTGCCTTCAATCTTTCCCAGCATCAGGGTCTTTTCCAATGAGTCAGTTCTTTGCATCAGGTGGCCAAAGTACTGGAGTTTCAGCTTCAGCATCAGTCCTTCCAATGAATATTCAGGCCTGATTCCTTTAGGATTGACTGTTTGACAGCACAGTGTAAATTTCAGAGGAATTGTGAACTCTTTGCAACTATTTATAAAATTTTGTTAGAATGTACACTTTCCCCAGGAAAGTGTTCAAAATCTTTAAGAATCAAAATATTAATAATAATCTCAAATACAGCAATAGCTAGCGCTTACTAAGTATTTAAGGGCTTCCTTGGTGGCTCAGTGCAAAGAATCCAGCTGCCAATGCAGGAGATGCAGGTTTGATCCTTGGCTTGGGAAATTCCCCTGGAGAAGGAAATGTCAACCTACTCCAGTATTCTTGCCTGGGAAATCCCATGCACAGTGGAGTGTGGTGGGCTATAGTCCATGGGGTCTTGAAAGAGTCAGACATGATTTAGCAACCAAAGCAGCAATTAGGCATTTAGCAGGTCACAGTAGGCAGTATTCTATTTTACATATATTAACACACTAAACACATAAGTAGTATACGAGATGGATACAGTTTTTATCCTCATTCTACAGATAAAAAAACTGAGAGTACCAAAGTTCTGGAGAATCACTGGAGCTGCACCTTTACTGTCAAATGTCTTTTGGAGCCATTAAACCTACTGAGGTCCCACAATACATACTATGGTTAGTATTGTCTCATTCATTATCAGATCTGATTCTGCCATAAACATATGAGGTAAATATTATCTATCACACTTTACATATGAGAAAAGTGAGGCTCAGAGAGATAAAGTGACTTGTACCAAATTATGCACCCACTATGTCATCAGAATCAAAACTTCAGTTGTTTTTTCTTTAAGATTATCCTGGCTCCTTTTAATGAAAGGTAAGTATTCACAGACTGCTGAATGAAAAGTATATTCTTGAGAGCCTGTTCTGTGCTAGGCACTCTTTTAACCATAAAGTGTGGTCGGCAGCTAGTTCGACAAGAAAGATTTTTATACAACAGACCAGAAATATTCTACATGTATATATTAAATTATAAACGCTGATTATCAGTCATGAAGGCGAGGCAGACTGGGTACTCTGAGATCACAGGACAGGTTCCTGTTACACTGCGTGCTGAGGGAGGGCCTCATGCAGGCAGTGAGATTTAGCACAGTATCTGAAGGACACTCTAGAAGAGGCCAGGTAGATTACGAGAGTAATGAGGAGTAAGTACTTCAAGACCAGAGAACACTATGGGCAAAGGTGAAGGGAGCAGGACAGAACTTGATGCCTTTGAAAAACTGAACAGAACCTGGAGGAGTATCAGGAGGCTGGGACTTCCAATGTGAACCGCTGGGAAACGAGATGGACTACAGCAGCAGGAACCAAATCAGAGTCTTACAGAGCAAATATCATGAGTTTTGAAAAGCCTTCCATCTCCATATATCTATGCAGACTTCAGGGAGGTTGGGAAGGGAACTATCATTATTCAGCATCCACAGTGCACTCACATTAAGTTTATAAGATGGGTTTAGAACCTCTATTTCATGGATAGACTGAGGTTGAGAGTTTAGGGTTTCTTAGCTACTAAGAAGTCACAGTATCAATGAGGCTCTTTCTCACCACATCACATGCAGAGCTGTCTGCAACAGCTGGGTGATCTTGGCAGCACTGCTGACATACACCAGGGGTTAGCACGCCTGTTCTCGTAAGGACTAACTAGTATGGTGTGTGTGCTCAGCTGTGTCTGACTCTGTGCGACCCCATGGACTACAGCCCACCAAGCTCCTCTGTCCATGGGACTTCCAGGAAAGAATACTGGAGTGGGCTGCCATTTTGTTATCCAGGCGATCTTCCCAAGTCAGGGATCAAACCCTTCTCCGGCACTGGCAATGGATTCTTTACATACACTATGGAGCCTGGGATAAGGGCGGCTGCTGCTGCTGCTAAGTCACTTCAGCCGTGTCCTACTCTGTGCGACCCCACAGATGGCAGCCCACCATCCCTGGGGTTCTCCAGGCAAGAACACTGGAGTGGGTTGCCACTGCCTTCTCCAGGATAAGGGCTAGTTAGTAAATATTTGAGGCTTGAGGGCCAGGCTCTGTCTCAGTTACTCAAGCCTGCTGTTGAAGCACTGAAGCAGTCCTAGACAATATGTAAATAAATAAGCTACTATGTTTCCATAAAACTTAATTCACAAAAAACAAATCTGGGCGGCCAGATTTGGCCCATGGCTCATAGCTTGCCACCCCTTGACACAGACACAATTTGATTGATGGTTATTCTCAGATTCACTGCAACCACCTGTCCTTTTTTTTTTTTTTTTAAATCATATTGTATTTCTCTGAGAGTGACTTTTCAGAGTTTAACATCTCTTCCTTTGTTGGACCATTTTCTTGTTCTCATCAACAGCATTAATGCACCTAGGCTGTAGCAATGGATAATTAAATAAATGTATCCACTCCAACATCAGTATCAGTCATCTGAAACAAACTTCTACCTTTAACAAGTTCATAAAATGAACTGAATGCCTTTGTTCTTTTTCTCTTCCTGACACTGGCTGGAAGCAACAAACAGAAAGACTTCAGCAATAAGCCATCCATTTCGCAAGGATTACTGCAGACAGTTAAATACTATACTGCACTCAGAACACACTGCAGTGTATACATTAAGCATAGTGAGCACCACTGCTGGGTTCCGTCTGCTCCTTCCAGTTCACACGGCTAATTCAGTCCCAGTGCAGTAAGCACTGCTGATAAAAATCAAGCAAGCGTGTTTACATTAGAGAAGATAAGGACTTTCTTTTAATCACAACTTATTTTAATTCTGAATGTTGTTGCTCTTGTTTAAGCATCTGTTTTTCTCGAACTGTTTTTCTCTCTTTTTCTTGTTGTTTTTATTTTCCTGCTGAATTCTAATCATGTCTTCTAATCCATTGGCAGCCAAAGAAGGAAAATAAATGATGAAGGAAATTAGATGCAGCTTGGATAATTGATGTTTGTATGCCTGGCTTTAATAAAAACACTCTGCTAAATTAGAGAGGAGTCTAAATGGATTCAGTCAATAGGGAAGTGATTCAGGTGAGGCATTCAATCCTGGGATTTGTTGTAATCTTACAAATAAGCCAAGAGATGAGTTCAATTGGGACCAGATCTGCCTTTTGCTCAAATCTGAGTGAGCTTCCACAGCTTGCTGTTTTACTTTTGATTTGTTCCTTAAGTTTGATATTATTTTCTCTTGTACAAAATCAAGCTCCAGGATCCTTGGGTTAAAGTAAATAATGTCCAAACTTATACATGACATGAGAACAACAGTATTTCTTGAAGAACGCCCACCCACTTGCCCTTTTAGTTTCTTCTAAAAGAGAAATACTATGAGTGAGTAAACAATCGGCCTGAAGAGCTCAGCATTTAAAGTAAACATTTTAATCCCAAACATTTTAGCATTTTTAAGTGATCAAGATAAATATCTGACCATTCTCCCCTCCAATTTTGGAGTATCCATCCATTATCCCAAAACTGATAGCATGGAAATGACATCTGATAGAGGAGTAATGCTTGGTTGGAAAGCGAAGTTTCCCTTAAGCTTAACCTCTAAGATCACCCAGGATGAAAGAAGAAAAATGTGTCTAAATCATCCTGTTCCATTTACTTATTCCTGAATTCTTCACCAAACGTGTATCTTGTGAGCTGCTCCTCACTAGGATAAGTAAAATGGTATGGAGGCTCAGCATTTATTGCATGTTAATTTTCCCAGGTACTGAAAGAGATGCACTACAACCTTCCCTGGCATGTAAGTTGAGACTCAGGGAGCTTAAATAAGTTGTCCAAGGGCACATGGCATTTAAGCATTGGAGTAAGGATTTGGACCAAGTCAGTCTTACTTCAAAGTCCATGGTGTTTCCACTCCTTTCAACAGTCTTTCTATAACCAGTCACTTTCATGATTAATCAAGAATCCCAGTTCTATTTTTATCTTATTTCCACAAGTTTCAAGGACAGTCTTGAGTTCTAAATTCTGATAGCCAACTATTCCTTGCTTTCAAATCTCACTTAATCTCAATTAAAATGGATCAGAGTAAGATATCTTTTATAGTTTCACAGACCAGAGGTTTTGGTTCTTCACAACCCAACATGTTCCCTGCTTACTGATAAAAGAGTTGTCCAGAGTTTGTGGTTTGCAATCCCTACTTAGGACTGCAGAGGGGTCATAATGTTATAGAATGAGTTCAAAACCCACAGTCCCTCCTGAACTGGGGTAGATATCCCTACAAGACTCCTCTCTGTAGACTGGTAAGCCATCCTTTTCCCCTTTCTGATGCACTGAAATTTATCCCTTTGCTAATAGTATTATTTCTATTTTTATGACCAAGAATATTCTAAGAGAGACACATGCCATTAGAGACATCACTGTGGACACAGATTTTAAGTGGTAACTACATTTGAGGGACTATTCAAAGTGCTGCATTGAGACTAGTGATGGAGCCACGTCCTGGTTTAGAGAGATCTGTGACCTATTCAGAGAGATTTCTGCTATGGCAGTGGGGGAAAGAGGCACAGTAAGTGTGTTAGAGATATGTCTCCCTAACTTTACTGTTAGTTACCTAATGCATATTTTGAGAATTAGCACTTAAAGATTTAGTCTGTCAAAATGTTCTCTTTTAATGGCTTTTACTCAATGCAAAGAAAATAATCAGACAATCAGAAAATCCAATTCAGATTCAGCATGATCACTCACAATCTCATTAACTGTGCATGTTTAGATACGTTAATTAAAAAAAAATTTGAATATGGACTTCCAGCACTAGAGAGGACCAAGGCACCTTCCATTATGAATACTGGTTTAACAAGCTAAAAGATACTCTGCATACTGAACCTATATAAACTATAAAGCCATTCTTGCTCCCAGGGCAAGTACCTTAAGCCAAAGCGCTCTAGTGTGGTCTATGAAGCATTAGGCTTATGTCATGCTTCATGAAAAAACAATGATCTGGTCCAATAGTATGGATTCACTCTTACAAAAGCTTTAGCAGAGAATGTGTGTTCTAACTTAGAATACCCAACTTCAGTCATTTATTGCGCAAGTGTCACAGGGTTGAAAATTTGATCCCCAGAAAACTGTCAAGGAAAGTATTCAGGAGCTGGTATATTGGTGTGTTAGGTGGCATAGGAATTTAGGGTCCTTCTCCCCAAAGATACTAATCATTGCACTATTTAGATCATATTTGCATTAATCTGCAAAACTGGAAGGTTTTTATAATTAAGAACAGCAACCATGATTACTTTGGCCAGTCCAAGGGTGGGCCACAAATGCTTTCCCAGTTGCCAGTAAACATAGTGGTGGTAGTGAAGTCAACTATTAACAGGATTTTCAGGAGAAGGAAAAATCTAAAGATGGAAATACTGGTTGTCATATAAGCAGGCACAGGAGACAAGTTAAAAGGACCAAAGAACACAGAGATTCGAGGGAATAGCACAGACAGACATTTTTTAACTTTTACAGAGACATTTTACAAATCCTTTTGAACTGAGAATCAGAACCATCACCAGGATAACAAAAACCACTTGAACATTTAGAATGGCAAATGTAAGGTTCTTTTTCAGAGTCCTGCATTTAAAATAGCTCTTGCAAAAACTACTATGATGTGTAATTTGGCCATAGAGCCATTTGAAACTAAAAGGAAAAAAAAAAACAAAAACAGAGCAAGGAGATTTTGGTCCTATGATTTTACCAATGAAGCTTCAAAAGACTTAAGGGAAGAGAGTGAGTGAGCTCACTTAAGAAGTACGCTATTAAAATTGACTGTTAAGAAATATTTTGGTTACAAAACTGCCTTCCCAGCTTAAGAGATAATTGCTTTCGAGTCAGGATGCTCACTGCTCATAATGCAATATCTATTTTTTATATGTAATGGAAGCTACATTGATGCAGATTAAGAATATTTATTGGCACATTCTTTCTGAGCAGTATTTCGCCAATCATCTCAAACTTATGTCATATTGATAAATGTGAATATGTATACTCCATCATCATTAGTTGGAGAGTTAATATAGAGAACACCCATAAGATTGGCAACTTGGTGAAGGACTCATTTATTAATCTATAAACAGGATGTCTCTCCATCTACTGTTGAACATAATCATCTCCACAGGGTAACTATTCCTACAGAAAAGGGAAAAAAATGCTTCTATGGGTGATTTCTTTGCTTTTATTCATGACTGACATAATTAAAGAAAAAAAAAGTTAGCTATGCAGACAGAGCCAAAACTTAGGACCACACAGATTCGCACTTCACACCACAGAGAAATGAAGATAAATTTAGTTAATAGCAAAACCCACTGTTTCTGTAAATAACAAGTCTATGTAAGATGAAGGTGGCATATAATGATTCTGTGATGCCTCATACATCTGTTCAAACCTACTTGATCATTTAGTTTTCTGGAAAAACAAAGAGCTGACAAACATTCTTATCAAAAACCCTTAATGGAAAAATAGGTGACTAGGAAAAGTAGTAACGTAAGTTTCCAGTTAAGATCTCAATAAGTGACCAGCTGTTTATTATACACTAAAATTCATGTTTAAATTGTTTTAAATAATACAATTTTAAAAACATATACATGTTTCTTTTTATAACAGATCTCATCAGTATATTTGTGAAAATCAGTTTACTGCCAAGTTTCTTTGTAAGAACAAGTTTCCAATTCATTTCCTAAAATCCTACCCTTTATTCATCCAGTAAAATGGCCTCCAACACTAAATCTTACACTCACAATCTTAATCTCCAAAACTGTCACTGAAGATAATATACTTTGGCATCAAAAACTTTAATTTCAGGTCAATCAATTTGGGCAAAACATATAAGTCAACAAAAACTGCAAAAAGGGTACCAATTAAAACATCTGTAATTATTAAAAATCAATATCCCATTTGAAATAGGACTCTTCTGAAATGTCTGGGTAGGACGGGTGCCTAGTAATACTTAAACTCAGGAAAAGAGGAAAATCTACTGTCATCAAAAATTATGCTCTGCTGTAGACCATATTTTAAAATTGCTGATTTCACTGTCTGACCTCACTGTAATCTGTTGTGTGGAAGCCTGATTTGTTTATTTAGCTGTTCAGCAAATGTCAGAATACCATGTCCGGAGCAAATTAGACATTACACTGGCAAAGCACTCCCCACAGCCTGAAAAGAAAGAAATTTAACCAAACTCTTTGCATCTCAATGTCTAAATCACTGATTTGCCACACCCTCTCCCATCTCTGGTTAACCTTTTGTAGACCTCAGTGAATTTCTCCAGCTGTTGACAAAAGGATTCAGAATATTCTACCTGAAGCACATACTCAACAGTCAAAGGACGTCCCTCTGGGTCCTAGAAGTCTGACTCCAGGGGCTAAATCAATGGACTCCTTTCTCTGTTGGCACTGGGAAGTCTTGGCAGGAGAGGGTAGTCAAAGTGCTTCTACTCATTCAGGCCCCTCCCAGAGAGGCTGTCTTGAGTGGCTGGGTCCCTCCACAAAAGGTCTCTGATCATGTCAAGAAAGTCTTCATCTCAGACTTGCCCCAGGTTTTTATACTCTCTCTTATGGTTTTCATACCCTCCATCCACACTCTTTCTCAATGTCTCTGTAAATAAACTGTGAGTCATTAATTCCTAGCAAGACTTATAAGAACATCTTATTTTGACCAACTCAGTTTGAATTTGAGAAAATCCTTTTGAGGCTGAAACTTCTAAAACTAGAAGCTTAATTTTTGTATAGTTTTCCTCTATAACATCTTCTATGGACATGACTTAAACATTAAATAATAGAAAAATATCTGAACACTCTCAGTTTAAGCCATTTAATGAATATTTTCAAACATTTTCTCTTGCTCTTCCTGGGAGATGGCTAATACCTAAAAATCTGAGATTACTGCTCATTAACTGTCTGAATCTACACTCAAGGTAAAGGCAGGAAAAGGAAAACAAGCCAAAAGCTTTGTTATTTTGGATCCCGTCCATTATAAATGATAAATGATAGCCTGCAGGTGAAAACGAACTTCTCAGCACTGAAATGGCTTCATCTGGTTTATTAGCTGCAAATAAAAACTAAGGAAGACACATCTAGAAGGTGACTTGCAATTCTTATTTTCAGCATAATGAAAGACAGGTTTAGTAAGTCTGAATCCCCATGCAGCCTCCCAGTCTGTCTAAAGGAACACAAGTGGCAGGGAGACAAACCAGAAAAGATGGTTAAAAAGTAAAAATGTAGGTCTGCAGCCTTAGCCAAAAGATAATGTTTAACTTCCACGAAACTCCAATGACCCAGCTGCAAGTAGTGGCTTCACATTTATCCCAAAAGTTACTTTATTCTTTTTTTATCAAGTAAATAAACTGTGCCATTGAGCAATTAATAGTCTACAATAAAATGCACCCCAAGGGAGTAGGTATAGGATAGATTTACAAAAAAGAAAAAATATATAGGGAAGGAACAGTAGTTCTCAAATCAGACAAGATCCATGTAGCTTTTTAGGAAGTGAACAGCACCTGGAAAGGCCAGACATGCATGCTTATTACCCAAATCCACACAGTTTAGATAAGCATTTGCTTTCCTGATAGTGCTTGCTTTTCTCTACCCTAAACCTGTAACTACTCTCTATTCTCTGAAACATCTGAACAAAAGTCCCTTTGTTTGTGAAAGCCCACCTCACTCATCTCACACAGTCCCTCGGCACATTTATTTCTTGAAGTGCTATTTCCCTATGTGCTAGATCCAAACGGTAGTCTTAAATCTGGTTAACAACTATTAACGCTGTATCCAAGTGGAAGCAGCTCCTTGGATAGGCAGATACACTTTTTTTTTAATGCCCTGAAGTACCTCTTTTAAAATTTCTTTTTATTTTTAAGATTACCTTGAAACAAAAAAATCACATCCCAGTTTTCAGTCCAGAAACCCTGAGACAGTCTTCCGAGTAGCTCAAGACTAGTTAAGGCCATCTCCCATCTCTTGTGTGCCCACAGTAAGCTAACACTTCTGCCTCACAGTGTGACCTGTAAGGTTTCCTTTCACACCATGTCATCTAGTTCTCCAAAGTTATTATCAGCAAGCTGGGACAACCATAATGTCTGCCAGGCAGGTGTGAGATCAGGAATTCCAGTGCCTGTGTGTGAGAACAGGCAGGTATGAGAACAGGAGTTTTATGCTGTAGTTCCAAATGGCTGTCTTCATAGATGCACAAGGTACATAAAGTTCAATCAATTTCATGATGAAATCTACTTCAAACCCCTGACAAATCTGACTGTGCTGCTTAATAGACTCTCAAAAAGTATTATAATATATGATATAGTGTTACAATAAGTTAAAGCAAGAGCAATATGAAATATAATTGTGACAGGTAACCACTAGAGGCCAGTGTAATTCAACATGGAGAAGGAATTTATAATCAATCCCTGTAGAAAAACTAACATTATTTCTCCCACTTAAAAGTGGAGCTCTTGTGAATTGAAGAGAAAAACGATGAAGAAAGCTTTTTTTAATTCTCTGAAGAGGAAATTTCAAAGGATAAGATAGTAAAGAAAATATGACTCATGAAAAATTAGGCAAAGAGAATTCCTGTCTCCAGAAAAAAAAAAATAGTATTTCTATTTAATGTCTGACGTTTCACAATGTAAGCACAAATTTTCAACCTACTTGGCTTAGTTGTAAGCTTTTCCATAAATGTTTCATTTGGCACTGGCATTAGAAATAATTAAAGATCTGGAATACCTAGAAAGTGCCATGGTAATCTCATTTTGAGGGCAATCATCATGCTAGCTGCCCAGACAAAGCCAAGGGTTTTGAGAAGGGGTGGAAAAACTGTACATTTGCAATTTCCTTCCCTTAAAGAATTTTATTCAGAACAAGTACCTAAAGGTTCCTTCTCAGACATGGAATAATTCACATAAATTCATCTAGCGCTCCATTCATACTGAATAATACTTTTCTTAATAATGGTGCTACATGATGCTTACAATACTCTTTTAGCAAGGAACTTGAACTAGGCTCTCAAAACTAAAATTAGGAGTAGAAACGAGAATCTGATTGTTTAATAAAGCTTAGACAATAACAGATGGTAGGATCCTATGTAGGATATTTTACTTTTTAAGAGAGAAGATGAAACAGTCTAACACACAATCCACAGACAAGTACTGTTCCCCTCTCCTCCAGCAGGAAAAGGCACCTTACAGAATGTGGACATGCCAAGGAGATTAATGAACCATAAAACCTCAGAGGCGGATAGGACCTGAGAGGTCGGCCAACAGCAGCTTGAACATTTTCAAAGACAGGGAGCTTCTACTTTTGCAAGGTGGCCCATTCTACTGTCTTGGCTGTAAATGTTTGAAAATAATTCTTTAATCTTCACACTGAGAGAACTTATCCAACACACAACAACATGTTGCTTTGGTTCCTGAGGTCAAAAAGAGGAGGCAAGATACAAAGATGAACAACATATGATCCTGACTTCAAGGTGCTGTAAAATTCCACCCATGAGGTTCTGATCCTCACTTCTGACCCATAAGTACTGGCTCTATCAGTTACAAGCTATGTGAATTAGTTACTTTCATTGGACATCAGTTTTCTCAACTGTAAAATGAGGATGATAATAATACTCGCTTTGCAGGGTTGATGCCAGGATTAAATGAGATAATTCAAGTAAAACACAAAGCCTAATGTCTTGAAAATAGGTACTCAGTAATTGCCACCACTGCTACATAGTCAACAAATAAGTCATTCAGCCTTTACCAAACTCCCATGAGGGATGACTTATTACCCTTATTTTTAGAGACAGAAGAACTAGGGATCAGGAGAATGGTGACTAGCTTGCAACACTCAGCAGCTAGTTCATGGTGGGATAGGGTTTCAACATGCACTGATCTTACTATGAGAGTTTTCACTGTTACACAGAGCTGCTTCCATGAAATATATGCTTGTCATCACAAATACAGAAGAACATTTGGGGAAATGTGATGGGGTAGAAAAAGGAAAATGGAATTGGATTTAGTTAAAAAAGACTTACAGCCCAATTAAGGTCAGGCATTAATGTAACTGGGGCACTCTATCTACAAAGCATGCAAAACCATGGACTGATCTTACTGAAATGATCTTCTTTTCAAACACTGCATTGTGTCATAAATGGCAGTAAATGAAGAAGATAACAATCTACAACAATGTTTTCCAAAATAAATTAGACTGTCCATAGGCAAATTATCTAAGGTTTTCACCTCTGGCTTCAGGAGAAGTGATAGAATTAAAAAAGAAGGTGCGGGAGATATTATTAAGCATGAGTGCAGAACAGGATAGGAAATAGTAAAATATTTTCCTGTTATTGCCTTAAATCCATGCACCACAAAGTAAAATTACTGACCTTTCTTAGTAAACGTCTTCATAAGGGGAACCTCAAGAGTATCCCACCCAGTCTACTACTGTGCTACAACATGACATACATACATGCTAAAGATTTCCTTCTAGGTTAAAAAATCCTACTATGGGCATGTTGATTTAGTAAAAATTAAACTAGCAAAGACATACACACATATATATGCTTGTTGTGTGTTCCAGCTAGAGATTAATGAGAAAAATGGTTATCATTTTGTCCTGTTCCATTGCGGTAACCCAGATTTCACCTTAAGGCATATGTAACTTTTGTCAATAACCAGGTAAATAAAGAATATTAAGAATAGTTAACTTTTAAGCACATCATACGTATTAGGTTCTTTTATCCTCATAAAAAGTTCAGGTGTGGACCCTGGAGGAGGAGGATGTTACCAACTTGCCCCAGATCTTATAGCTGCTTAATATCCTGAATAGCTGAAATTTCAATCTGAGATGGGAACACCAGACCACCTGACCTGCCTCTTGAGAAACCTGTATGCAGGTCAGGAAGCAACAGTTAGAACTGGACATGGAACAACAGACTGGTTCCAAATAGGAAAAGGAGTACATCAAGGTTGTACATTGTCACCCTGCTTACTTAACTTACATGCAGAGTACATCATGAGAAATGCTGGGCTGGAGGAAGCACAAGCTGGAATCAAGATTGCTGGGAGAAATATCAATAACCTCAGATATGCAGATGACACCACCCTTATGGCAGAAAGTGAAGAAGAACTAAAGAGCCTCTTGATGAAATTGAAAGAGGAGAGTGAAAAAGCTGGCTTAAAGCTCAACATTCAGAAAACTAAGATCATGGCATCTGGTCCCATCACTTCATGGCAAATAGATGGCTGACTTTATTTTTCTAGGCTCCAAAATCACTACAGATGGTGATTGCAGCCATGAAATTAAAACATACTTATTTACTCCTTGGAAGGAAAGCTATGACCAACCTAGACAGTATATTAAAAAGCAGAGATATTCCTTTGCCAACAAAGGTCCATCTAGTCAAGGCTATGGTTTTTCCAGTAGTCATGTATGGATGTGAGAGTTGGACTATAAAGAGGGTGAGTGCCAAAGAATTGATGCTTTTGAACTGTGGTGTTGGGGAAGACTCTTGAGAGTCCCTTGGACTGCAAGGAGATCCAAACAGTCCATCCTAAAGCAGATCAGTCCTGGGTGTTCATTGGAAGGACTGATGTTGAAGCTGAAATTCCAATACTTTGGCCACCTCACGCAAAGAGCTGACTCATCTGAAAAGACCCTGATGCTGGGAAAGACTGAGGGCAGGAGGAGGAGCGGACAACAGAGGATGAGATGATTGGATAGCATCACCGACTCAATGGACATGGGTTTGGGTAGACTCTGGCAGTTGGTGATGGACAGGGAGGCCTGGTGTGCTGTGGTTCATGGGGTCGCAAAGAGTCAGACACGACTGAGCGACTGAATTGAACTGAACTGAACCTGCCCATAAGCCCTAAACTCTTATTCAGCATGGCGCACAATCTATCACATTCAGAGACCCACTGTCCTGCCACCTGGAGAGTACACTGAACTTCTCTACCATAGTGCAATATGACCCCAGAAACATGCTAAAACAAAGTCTTTTTATATATCCTTATGTTATTCTTCTTCAGTAAAAAGCAAACAAGCAAAGAAGCAAACATATAAAACATTCCACTACTAGTCAGGTGGGAGGCTTGGGTCTTTATTCTGCCCTAAATTAAGTATGGGGTCTTGGAAACATCTCTTTATCTCTCATGACCTCAACTGCATCATCCTTTCAGGAAATCCTGGAGAAACATCCCTGCACAAATGTACTGAATGTATGATCAAGCCCATGTGCCAGTCATGGTGAACACACCCAGCACAAGGCTGTTTTGCTTTCACTGCTGTGATAGGTTTATGAAACTTTTAATACTACAAAAGGAGAGGTGATAAAGCAATATTCACTGGGAGAACAGGGATTAGAAACTCAATGTGCTGTTATCTATTATTACATACCTAGGTCAAATTTGGTGTTTATGGATAAATGAAGATTGACAAAAAGAAATGCAAATTTAAAGAGTTTAATTAGAGTACAGAGACACTGTCAGAACTCAATCGCATCTTTTGGCATAAACTGGACTGGAAAATAATTAAAATGAGTTATGTTGAGAGCTGAATATTTCAATGTGAAGTATTTCTAATTCTGAGAATTAAAAGCACTCAAGATTTGTACATTAATCAGTCTAAATGTATGTAATTTTCTTCAAGGTAGGAAGTTTACTAAAAGGAGGCAAGTAAATGCAAAACAAAGTTTTCTCAGTTCCACCTGACTCTAAGAAACTAAGCTTCAAAATTCATTTTTCCCCCTAGACATCCTTGGAGAACATTAAAGAATGACAGGGATATTAAAAGAAAGAACATTCAACAAACATTTGCTAAGATTCTACAATGTTGAGATGTGGGGACAGAGCAAGTTGGTGACCAAAAAAGTCATAGTCTTCATCTTTACTGATTTTATAACCCAGTGGGTTTTCAGAGGGCAAAAAAGAGATTTCAAAGGCACAGCTCAGGGACTGGGGGCAGGAGGAGAAGGGGACGACAGAGGATGAGATGGCTGGATGGCATCACCGACTCGATGGGCATGAGTCTGAGTAAACTCTGGGAGCTGGTGATGGACAAGGAGGCCTGGCGTGCTGCGATTCATGGGGTCGCAAAGAGTCGGACATGACTGAGCGACTGAACTGAACTGAAAGGCACAGCTCAACTAAGAATATCTCTTTATTCATGACTAAGCTTCCATTTAATGGCTATTCACCCCCTACTTAGGATGATGTCTACAAGGAGGTGACCATCTACTTTTTATCCTACATTCACACTGAATAACCTCCTTCATCTACACTAAGAGGGAGGGTCAGCAGTCAGAAGTTTACAAAGACACCCATTGCCTTAGGCTGAAGCCTTCAGATCTGAAAATAGGAAGTGGGACAATGTGGTGGCCTTTAGAGGTAGATCTATTAGACTGAAGAAGGTAGATTTCCTTGGACTGGGCTGCTAAAGTTGATTTAGTCTTATTTGGTGATAGTTAATGGGTGGGCCTTAAGGAATGATCTAACATAGCCTTCATCAGATATTATGCCAAACTGACCAGAGTATCCAAGTCCAGACACTAGAAGTCCCTCCTTCTGATACCCACTAATGTCATTCTGATCTTTTCTATGTCTGGCCATTGAATCTGTCTTCCTAATTCTTCTTTTATTTCTTAGAGACAAAATATCCACAAATCATACTGCCTTCTCCCAAATTTGCCCCTTTTTTTTTTTTCCTCTTTCTCTCTCTCTTTTTATTGCCCTACAAGATTTTGTATAGACTGGGGCAGAACTTCCTTCTTTATCCTCTACTCTAAGATAAAAGCCTTTAGACATTTTAACACTTCTGACAGCAGAATCCAAATTAGATCAGATGTCTTCCTTTACTGAATGGGGGTTTTTGGCATATCTTAGAATAGTTTAGTATTCTTGAAAAGAAGGAACACTGCATGTTTGTTGTTTAGATGCTGACCCAAAACAGGACTAACTCCAATGCTATCCAGACACCAACCTCTCCTCCTCTTCATCTGCTTCATGAAGTCTCCAAAGGACCCCATGTGTGTGACTCAGAATCAGCTACAGAAATTTATAGGTACCCTGATTTTGTTTTCTGTGTACTCAATCTTCAAGAATTGCTTTGGTGCCATATAAAAGCAAATGACGACTCATTCAAAAAAGACCAATGAATGACAACTCTTAAGAATTCCTCTGTCACTGGCAAAACTAGTCCCATCAAAATAATCCTGTTATTCACTTAAACATTTCTCTCTAATTCCTCAATCTCTAGAATACATAACGGTGAGGGAATTCAGCCCACCAAGACTGAAGAAGAGAATAAAGGGAGATACACGGCTAACTTCATCACTTTGTCTCACAAACCAGATTTTCTTCTTGATGTCTCTTTTCAGTTCACAGGGATTCAAGGATTCTTTATCATCCCACTAGGCCTCCTTTGGATGGACTACAGCTATCAATGTCCGTTTTAAAAATGTAGGATCATGCCTCTGAACTGCTGTTCGCTAATATTTATTATACCTAAGTGACACTGAGAAATGCTAAAGAAGGTGGACTTTGGTGTAAAATTACCTGGGTTCAAATTTAGGCTCTATAACATACTAGCTCTGTGGTTTTGGGTAAGTAAAGAATCTCTATTAAGCCTTCTTTTCTTGGCTATAAAATAGATAATAATAATGTCTTCAAGTAGAATGATCCACAAAAAATACAAGAGACTGGTACACAATAAGAACTCAAAAACTGTTGACCATTACAAATACCACCATTGCCATCACCACTACCACCACCTTTATCACTACTCTCGTGGCGTGATGGATAACTCCAAATGGACACTGCTTTGGTGCAACAATAGGTACAGAAGTGACAACAGCTTTCCTGGGCCTCTATGACCTGGTCCCTTCTAACCTAACTGAATCTCTTACCGATCCCTTCACTTTTTTCCAAAGTGAACAACCTCTTTACTGGCTTTTCCTGCTTAAGCATCCAGTCTCAAAGGCCTTGCTGGTTCGCCTTCACTCTTTCAACACTTCTCTTGCCTCCACGAATCTGCACATTGTGCTTACCTGACGTCTTCTACTCATAATTATCTCCTCTTCCTCACCTTTATTCAGATAATGATTTCAAATCTGACTAAGTGCTCTGTTAGTTTTAAATTCAATGCCATAGAGAATTACTATGATTTATGGCTTTCTAATTGACTCATGAATTAAACTTGTCTTTAAATAACTACAGGGTAAAGAGTTTCCTATTCTTATATGGTATTGCTTTTGTGCACTTAGCATCACTCTGGGGATGAAGAATAATACCCAGGCAGTATCAGTGGACTGACTCACATGTTTTAAGTGTGCTTGTTATCTGTAGAATTAATATCAGGAACCTTGAAAAGTGAAGTAAATCTTCACTGGACAACATGTTGTTGCTTAACATTAGGGCCATAAAGGATTCCAGCAATCTAAAATAAAGGAGATTTAGTCTTAAACATGTGTGCGTACTCAGTTGCTTAGTTGAGTCTGACTCTTTGCGACCCTATGAACTATAGCTTTCTAGGCTCCTCCATCCAAGGGATGCTCCAGGCAAGAATGCTGGAGTGGGCTGTCATTTCCTCCTCTGGGGGATTTTCCCATACCAGGGATTGAACCCAAGTCTCCTGCATCTTCCTGCATTGGCAGGCAGATTCTTTACCACTGAGCCACCTGGGAAACCCCTTAGTCTTAAGTTGAGACATATAAAATGTTAACATAATCTCAAAAGCAGTTTAATAGACAGTAAGAAAGGAATTTGAGCTCAGAGAGACCCTAACTTCCTGTAATCTAAAATATAACACATTTATCAGTTGACCCACTTAAAGTAAATAGGACACAATTCCTGTGTGAAAGACTGTGTGAGAGAGAAATGCAGAATGTTAAGGAGTTCTGCTCCAGGAAGTTAGGCAAGAATAGAGGATTGTCAAATCTTAGTATTTTATACTACATTTTCCCGAGCTAAAAATACAAACAAAATAAGCAAGGAAACAAGTAACAACAGAATGCCATCATTACTATTATTTCACTACTTATAAAACCAAGTGTTATATTAGTACCTGGGGTAGTAAAGCCTGGTTTATACAATTAAAAAAAAAAAGTCAGCAAGCAAACAGAGATACAAGGAAGGATATGATGGCTGATAGATCACTCTGATTACTTCTCAAAATATGTATATCTCCACACAAACAGGTGTAATTCTTCATTTCAAATTCCATTTGTTCAGAATGTAGATGTGGACTTTTATAAAATTTACTTTTGTATCATCTAAGAAAAAGGATTTGCTGAGTAAAAAAATACCTAAATAAGATTATGAAGTATATATTTAACATATTTAAAGAAACAAACATTTTGCCACCATCAAATGTCTCACCATCAAATTTATAAATACTTGATTCCTTAATAACAAGACAATCCTTTCGGTTAATTTAAATTGGTAGCAAAAGACATCTACCTGATCAAGGATTGTTTGCCTACTTTAATCATTCAAAAACAGTAAATGGCATTAAGAATATAATTCACAATAGGATCTATTCCTGCTTATTAGCCTTATTATAGTAAGACTGGAAAAAGGTTTTGCATATTATCATAGACAGGATAGTTTTTCTCTAAATAAAATTCTGATCACAGAAACGTATTTTATGCTTTTATTGTTCTTTTCTTTTTAACAAAAAAAATATTTTCCTTTCAAAACAGCCCACCAATTCACATGGGAAACTGAAGCTATTTCTATGAGATGTTTTAAAATAACTCCAAGGAGGAGAGGCCCTTAAAAGGAGAGTAACAATAGAAACCAGGTCACCAACTCAAGACCTGGACTTTCTTTATTGTTCATGGACACAAATGCTTGGTTTCAGAAGTACATTGTTATCAAGGAAGCAGTTGGTCGGCACTATTTCTTTGGGCTATTATATCTCTGAAATTAATGTGGTCAACTGACTAGTTTGCAACTAGGGAAGAAAAGTCAGTTCAACCTTCAAACTGAAATTAAGCATAAACAAATAATAATCACTTAGGGGTCAGCAACTGGTGGCTTGGTTGGGCACTGAAGGCCGTTTGCTCTCCCTGGATGTTACACTGAGGCCAAGTGACCTTAAGAAGAGCAGGAAAGAATGATGGATGGTGTGCTCAGACTCCCTCTGTCCCAGCTACATTTTTCAACTGCCAGAGGTGCACTTGCAGGGGCCAGATTCAACAATGAGAAACCACCTGGGGGCGTGATTACTAACTGGCTATACCCTTGGCAGCTGACAACAGCAACTTTACTGCAAAAACTAGCAACTCGATAGCTCAGAGGGTAAAGCATCCACCTGCAATGCGGGAGACCTGGGTTCGATCCCTGAGTCAGGAAGATCCCCTGGAGAAGGAAAAGGCAACCCATTCTGGTTCTCTTGCCTGGAAAATCCCATGGACGGAGAAGCCTGGTAGGCTATAGTCCATGGGGTCACAAAGAGTTGAACACGATTGCTGGGTCATATGGCAGTTCTAGTTCCAGTTTTTTAAGAAATCTCCACACTGTTCTCCACAGCGGCTGTACTAGTTTGCATTCCCACCAACAGTGTAAGAGGGTTCCCTTTTTTCCACACCCTCTCCAGCATTTATTGCTTGTAGACTTTTGGACAGCAGCCATCCTGACTGGCGTGTAATGGTACCTCATTGTGGTTTTGATTTGCATTTCTCTGATAATGAGTGATGTTGAGCATCTTTTCATGTGTTTGTTAGCCATCTGTATGTCTTCTTTGGAGAAATGTCTGTTCAGTTCTTTGGCCCATTTTTTGATTGGGTCATTTATTTTTCTGGAATTGAGCTTCAAGAGTTGCTTGTATATTTTTGAGATTAATCCTTTGTCTGTTTCTTCATTTGCTATTATTTTCTCCCAATCTGAGGGCTGTCTTTTCACCTTACTTATAGTTTCCTTTGTTGTGCAAAAGCTTTTAAGTTTCATTAGGTCCCATTTGTTTAGTTTTGCTTTTATTTCCAATATTCTGGGAGGTGGGTCATAGAGGATCTAGATGCCCATTAGCAGATGAATGGATAAGGAAGCTGTGGTACATATACACCATGGAATATTACTCAGCTGTTAAAAAGAATTCATTTGAACCAGTTCTAATGAGATGGATGAAACTGGAGCCCATTATACAGAGTGAAGTAAGCCAGAAAGATAAAGAACATTACAGCATACTAACACATATATATGGAATTTAGAAAGATGGTAATGATAACCCTATATGCAAAACAGAAAAAGAGACACAGAAGTACAGAACAGACTTTTGAACTCTGTGGGAGAAGGTGAGGGTGGGATGTTTCAAAAGAACAGCATGTATATTATCTATGGTGAAACAGATCACCAGCCCAGGTGGGATGCATGAGACAAGTGCTCGGGCCTGGTGCACTGGGAAGACCCAGAGGAATCGGGTGGAGAGGGAGGTGGGAGGGGGGATCGGGATGGGGAATACGTGTAAATCTATTGCTGATTCATGTCAATGTATGACAAAACCCATTGAAAAAAAAAAAAAAGAGTTGAACACGACCGAGCAATTTTACTTTCACTTTTCAGATTACTAATCACCATTTTGCTGGTTAAACCTGCTTCAATAAACAAGCAACCAGCAACTGACCGAGAGTTTCTGTTTTCTCTTTTAAAGAACTTTTTATTTTATATTGGGGTGTAAGTGTGTATAAGGCTTCTCTGGTCGCTAAGTTGGTAAAGAGTCCACCTGCAATGCAGGAGACTCCGGTTCGATTCCTGGGTCGGGAAGATCCCCTGGAGAAGGGACATATAGGCTACCCACTCCAGAATTCTTGCCTGGAGAACTCCATGGATAGAGGACCCTGGCAGGCTACAGTCCATGGGGTCGCAAAGAGTCAGACACTACTGCGCGACTTCCACTTTACCTAAGTGTGTACTCTTTGCCACTCAGTCGTATCTGACTCTTTTGCCACCCCATGGACTGTAGTCTGCCAGACTCCTCTGTCCATGGGATTCTCCAGGCAAGAATACTGGAGTGGAGAACCACTGCCTTCTCCAGGGGATCTTCCCAACCCAGGGATCAAGCCCAGGTCTCCTGCATTGCAGGCACATTCACAGATTCTTTACCATCTGACCCACAAGGAAAGCCCAATTGGGAAAAAACAAACAATGTTGTGAAAGTTTCAGGTGAGTAGCAAAGGGACTCAGCCACACATATACATCTACCATTGTCCTCCAAGCCGACCTCCCATCCAGGCCACCGGACAACACTGAGCAGAGCTCCCTGCGCGGCACGGTAGCTCCCTGTTTGTTACCCATTTTAAATACAGCGGTATGCACATGGGGCTTAGAGCTTCTTAACGGACAGCAACTGGTCTTAGTAAAAGCTGTATCTCAGGAGCATAGGACCATGGTATAGGTGATAATATAAATTTTATGATCACGAAGGCCAAACAACTCACATGCAACAGTAAAATGCAGAGAAAACAGCTGTGAAAGACACTGTCTGTCGTTAGCTATGGATATTCCAGTTACACAACATGATTCCCTATTCTAAATTTGTCTGGGGAAGAAATGGAACCTTACTTACTTCCATAACCCTACCACTTTGCAGCCCTTTCCTACGACATAGGTTAGAGTTTAAAAATGACCAATAGCTCAGTACACATTTATTAAGTTGACTTAAATTGCAAGGAATGCTGATTTCGTCTGAATTTTCTTCTTAAAATCCTTTGAGTAGACAGCCCTCTAAAGTAGGGAACACTCCATCTGTATATTTTCTGTCCCTTTCCCTGTATTATTACTTCTGGGGGAAAGCTGGTGCTAGCCATCCAGTGAAGTTGCTCAGTCGTGTCTGACTCTTCGTGACCCCATGGACTATAGCCTACCAGGCTCCTACATCCATGGAATTTTCCAGGCAAGAGTACTGGAGTGCACTGCCATTTCTTCCTCCAGGAAGATCTTCCCGACCCAGAGATCGAACCCAGGTCTCCCGGATTGCAGGCAGACGCTTTACCGTCTGAGCCACAACAGAAGCCGTGCTAATCATAACCTCCGATAAAAGTTCAAGATAGCATTTCTATAAGTTATCCACAGAAAACATTACTTGATAACCATATTAAAAATCCTAAAGTGATGGGGAGGGAGGTGGGAGGGGGGTTCAGGATGGGTAACACATGTAAATCCATGGCTGATTCATGTCAATGTATGGCAAAACCCACTACAATATTGTAAAGTAATTAGCCTCCAACTAATAAAAATAAATGGAAAAAAAAAATCCTAAAGTGGACCTTGAAGAGAAACCATTTCATATACAGTTTCCCCATACACTTGTTTGATAAGATTAAAAATATTTAGCTGGAATGTTACTTGAAGTTTATTTTCTCATTCCATTTACCAGTTGTGACCTAATCAGCAGTCAAAACTGGCTAAAAATGATAAATTTTATTCACTTAAAAGACATTTCAGTTAGGTGTGATGCTTTATCAACAACAACAACAAAAAGTTGATGGGTAGAGGGCAGGTGCTGAGGGAGAAAAAAAAATCTTTCTTGGTTAAGAGAGAAGACAGTGGCCCAGGAACAAGTCATTGGGTGACTTCTCTTTTTTTTGGCAACTGTGTGGGGAAGAAGAGTTTATTTCTTACTAAAGAAAACTGAGAGTGAGATAGAAACTTAGCAGTGAGGCAGAATGAGCCTAGTACTTAAGATGACTGGAGTAGTGAGGCAGAGTGAGCTTACTACTTGAGCTGATCGATCAAATCGCTAAAACACTCAGAACTGATAGTTCCCAAGGGAATTATTATTAAATCCAGAGATTGGATAAATTAAACTTAAGGTCTGAACACTAAACCAGGGTCACAGTAGCCAGGAATTGTGAAGTTCAGGATTTATAGTAAAGGGAACTAATTTGCAGTGAGATGCTTGGTTAAGTTTGGCTCCATAAAAGCATCTACAACATGTGTTTTTAAACTATCTACTTGCTGGTTTAACAGTAGGTTTAATTTTTGTTCCTAGAAAAAAAATTGTAAAGAAAAAGTTTTCTTACTGACGGAAAGCCCACCTAATTGAGCAATAAGAGTAAATCCAAAACACCACCACAAATCTAGAGGTTGACAAAACACTCGGGAAGATGTGGTATCAGGAGTGCGGATCTTGCATCCCCAAACCACTAACGTGAGCACAACTGCCACCCAGGAAAATTGATCAAAGGAAACAGTCAGTTTAAAATCCCCCTGAAAAGCAAAAAAGTACACACACGCACATACAGAGACATACATGCAAAGGATGATGACCAGTACTGTTTTATTATGAATTATGAAATGGGATACAGCTAAAATAAGCTCAATCTAAAACTGCACAGAGGATGAGATGGTTGGATGGCATCACCAACTCAACAGACATGAGTTTGAGTAAACTCCAGGATTTGGCGATGGACAGGGAGGCCTGGCATGCTGCTGTCCATAGGGTCGCAAAGAGTCGGACACGACTGAGTGACTGAACTGAACTGAAAACTGCATATAGGATACCAAAACAGAAAGACATATTAAAATTATTTTCAATACTGAGATGGGAGATGGGAAGGGTAGCACTGAAATTTTACCCTGGCTGGGGAGAGGGAATATGGAGGTCAAATATGAATACAAAGCAAACACTTCACTTAAAAAGTGAATTTCCTTTTTAATTAATTTTTAAATACTTGTGAATATGCATACTATGTGGTAGAATGAGCTTCAAACCCTTCATTTATTTCCTCTTTCCATTCAAACAAATAGGCAAGAGAACCATGTCCAAGAAGGGCTGTTGCTGCTGTTTAGTTGCTAAGTCATGTCCAACTCTTTTGTGACCATGGACTGTAGCCTGCCAGGCTCCTCTGTCCATGGAATTCCCAGGCAAGAATACTGGAGTGGGTTGCCATTTCCTCCTCCAGGGGATCTTCCCAACCCAGGGATCAAACCCACATCTGCACAGAAGGTGGCTTCTTTACCACTGAGTAACCTGGGAAGGCCCCAGGAAGGCCAAGCCTAATTTCACACATTCCACTATTCTCAAGTATGCTTTCTTCATATGTTCCATCAGTCAGTTCAGTCACTCATTTACGTCCAAACTCTTTGCGACCTCATGGACTGCAGCATGTAGGCCTCCCTGTCCATCACCAACCCCCCAGAGTTTATTCAAACTCATGTCCATTGAGTCAGTGATGCCATCAAACCATCTCATCCTCTGGTGTCCCCTTCTCCTCCTGCCTTCAATCTTTCCCAGCATCAAGGTCTTTTCAAATGAGTCAGTTCTTTGCATCAGGTGGCCAAAGTACTGGAGTTTCAGCTTCAGCATCAGTCCTTCCAATGAATATTCAGGACTGATTTCCTTTAGGATAGACTGGTTGGATCTCCTTGTAGTCCAAGGGGCTCTCAAGAGTCTTCTTCAACACCACAGTTCAAAAGCATCAATTCTTCGGCGCTCAGCAAACTCATCATGAGCAACTGATCATGGCTGAATATGTAAATCTACGAATGATCTATTTGGGTTTTTCAAGGCAGCAGAAAGGCCTCAAGGTCAACCTTATACTGGTTTTTCTCTCACTTGCATCTCTATAGATTTGCTTGGTTGAGAAACTAAAGCAATCTCTCTCCTCCACCTGGTGGTGTGGCTTATAATTGATGAAGGATCAGGAACCACTGCTCTATCTAATTCTCAGCCAATCACAAGTATACTGGCATGAGTGCAGTTTGCGCCCCTGTAGTAGTAACTGAGGTCCAAACAATTCATTTTCAAGATCTTTCAATAATGATTTTCCTTTTGAAAAAAAAATTGAGAGAATAAATTTGAAAAACTATATACCTCAATTCTTTGCTTCAAATGCACGTTGCTCTATGATGAAGCAGAAAACATGTATTATTAACACCAGCAGTTGTTAATGGTGGTAGTGATAATACGTTATCTCTACCACATGGTGATAATGGGTTTTTTATTATTAAAGTAAGTTGCAGCCTTTATTTATAGACATCAGTTAAATCAGAGAAAATGAAAATGCAAAATTATTGCACAGTTCAAGCTGAAGCAGCTCTTAAGACTCAGTAGGGAGAATGTATATGCATCATCTTATAGATTAAAAAGAATACACATTATTTTAGTCCATTATTATGTTCACACATATTGTGGCTGGAAGACTGCAGAAATAGAAAAGCTAGTCAAAACAAAGAAAATATTCTTTTATGATGTATTTTTAAAGGAAACTACATTCTAAAATGAATTAATTTTTTTTTAAACTAACCAAGCACTGACTAGAGAACATTATATGCTCTTCTAAAGTATGAATTTTTTCCCCTGAAATAACTTCACTTAGGAACAAATATGCATGCAGCTAAATGAAATTTACATTGACCATTTAAAACAGTTTAATGTTTCCTTCGTCTTACATTTTGGAGGTGAAGTTCTACAAATTGTCTGAAACAGGAATGTATGAAAAATGGTTATCACCCAAAAGTGGCTTCTGAAATTGTATTTGCTGTCAGAGAGATGCATATGTTCTAGTTATAGATGAATTTTTTAAAACTTGGAATTCTAGTAAATTTGGTACTTTGGAAACTATTTCATTTGGGTTGACCACTTTAGAGAATAAAATAAAATACGAAGAATGAACATTACCTGTGAGTATCACAGAAATACATGCAATGAACTCCAATCTTAGCAAAGTAGTTCAGGCAATTTTAACAAAGGGCTCAAAAGTGGAAAAATACGATTTCTTTTTCCAAACACAATGCCCTTCTAATCAAAAGAAACAAAACCTTGCTTTGTTTCAGTTCCTGCTTGAGAAAAGGTAAGGGCGTCTAAGCAATCTGAAGCAAATTAACATTTCTGTTCACCAGCTCTTGGCTAGATACCCACATTGTAGTCACCTGTAGCCAACTCCAAAGGAGACAGAATCAGCCATCATGGAAGTCATTTGTGCCAAGTCTCCCATCAGTAAACCAAGACACATACCTAACCTGTTAGCTGTTAAAAAGAAGCTATTAAATCAGAGGTGGCAAGAATATACAGAATTATACAAAGAAGGTCTTAATGACCCAGATAACCATTATGGTATGGTCACTCACCTAGGGCCAGACATCCTAGAGTGTGAAGTCAGGTGGGCCCTAGGACAAAGCGAGTGGAGGTGATGGAAATCTGACTGAGCTATTTAAAATTCTAAAAGATGATGCTGTTAAAGTGCTGCCCTCACTATGTCAGCAAATTTGGAAAACTCAGTAGTGACCACAGGACTGGAAAAGGTCAATTTTCATTCCAATCTCAAAGAAGGGCAATGCCAAAGAATGATGAAACAACCATACAATTGCATTCATTTCACATGCTAGCAGGTTATGCTCAAAATCCTTCAAGCTAAGCATTAGCAGTATGTGAACTGAGAATGTCCAAATGTATAAGCTGGGTTTAGAAACCCAGCTTGTGGGTTTAGAATAGCAGAGGAACCAGAAATTAAACTGTCAACATTTATTGTATTATACAGAAAGCAAGGGAATTCCAGAAAAACATCTACTTCTGCTTCATTGACCTCACTAGCCTTTGACTGTGTGAATCACAATAAACTGTAGAAAATTCTTAAAGAGATGGGAATACCAGACCATCTTACCTGTCTCCTGAGAAACCTGTACACAGTTTAAGCAACAGAACTGAACATGGAACAATGGACTGGTTCAAAATCGGCAAAGAAGTACATCAAGGCTGTATACTGTCCACTCTGCTTATTTAACTTCTATGCAGAATACATCATGCAAAATGCTGGACTGGATAAATCACAAGCTGGAATCAAGATTGCTGGGAGAAGTATCAACAACCTCAGATACACAGATGATACCACTCTAATAGCAGAAAGCAAAGAGGAACTAAAGAGCCTTTTTAGTTGATGAGGGTGAAAGAGGACAGTTAAAAAGCTGGCATGGGCCAAAGAACTAAACAGACATTTCTCCAAAGAAGATATACAGATGGCTAACAAACACATGAAAAGATGCTCAACATCACTCATTATCAGAGAAAGGCAAATCAAAACCACAATGAGGTACCATTACACGCCAGTCAGGATGGCTGCTATCCAAAAGTCTACAAGCAATAAATGCTGGAGAGGGTGTGGAGAAAAGGGAACCCTCTTACACTGTTGGTGGGAATGTAAACTAGTACAGTTGCTGTGGAGAACAGTGTGGAGATTTCTTAAAAAACTGGAAATAGAACTGCCATATGACCCAGCAATCCCACTTCTGGGCATACACACCGACGAAACCAGATCTGAAAGAGACACGTGAACCCTAATGTTCATCGCAGCACTGTTTATAATAGCCAGGACATGGAAGCAACCTAGATGCCCATCAGCAGACGAATGGATAAGGAAGCTGTGGTACATATACACCATGGAATACTACTCAGCCATTAAAAAGAATTCATTTGTATCAGTTCTAATGAGATGGATGAAACTGGAGCCCATTATACAGAGTGAGGTAAGCCAGAAAGATAAAGACCATTACAGTATACTAACACATATATATGGAATTTAGAAAGATGGTAATGATAACCCTATATGCAAAACAGAAAAAGAGACACAGATGTACAGAACAGACTTTTGGACTCTGTGGGAGAAGGCGAGGGTGGGATGTTTAGAGAGAACAGCATCCAATCATGTATATTATCTATGGTGAAACAGATCACCAGCCTAGGTTGGATGCATGAGACAAGTGCTTGGGCCTGGTGCACTGGGAAGACCCAGAGGGATCGGGTAGAGAGGGAGGTGGGAGGGAGGATCGGGATGGGGAATACATGTAAATCCATGGCTGATTCATGTCAATGTATGACAAAAACCACTAGAATACTGTAAAGTAATTAGCCTCCAACTAATAAAAATAAATGAAAAAAAAAAAACAAAACAAAACTTATGACACACAGTACCATCACTTCATGGCAAATAAAGTGGAAAAAGTGGAAATGTGACAGATTTTATTTTTTGGGCTCCAAAGTCACTGCAGACAGTGACTGCATCCATGAAATTAAAAGATGCTTGCCCACATCATATTAAAAAGCAGAGATACCACCTTGCCGACAAACGTCTGTATGGTCAAAGCTATGTTCCAGTAGTCATGTACGGATGAAAGAGTTGGACCATAAATAAGACTGACTGCTGAAGAATTTATGCTTTCAAACTATGATGCTGGAAAACTCTCGAGAGTCCCTTGGACAGCAAAAAGATCAAACCAGTCAATCCTAAAGGAAATCAACCCTGAATATTCACTGGAAGGACTGACGCTGAAGCTGAAGCTCCAATACTTTGGCCACTGGTGTGAAGAGTTGACTCACTGGAAAAGACTCTGATGCTGGGAAAGATTGTGGGCAGGAGAAGGGGATGACAGAGCATGAGATGGTTGGATAGCATCAGCGACTCAATGGACATGAGTTTGAGCCAACTTGGAGAGACAGTGAAGGACAGGGAAGCCTGGTATTCATCAGTTCTTGGGGTCACAGAGTTAGGCATGACTTAGTGACTGAACAATAACAACAGCCATTTAGTTCAGCCTCTCCCCAAAATGTAGGCTTAATCAATCAGTCGGAAATTCTGTGATCAGTACTAGTAAGGTCATCCACCTGACAGATTCCTTCTGCTGCCACCTTCCAGCCCCCAGACAAGAAAGATGAGAAAATCTGCTTTTCCCCTGTCCCTGTGCCATTCTGTCTATAAAAGCTTTGCATTTTATACAGTTCCTTGGAGGTTCTTTTCATTTGTGAGATACGATGCTACCTAATTAAAAAATCATTGAATAAAAGCCAAGTTGATTTTTAAATTTTCTCAGCTGAATTTCATTATTTAACAAATTTGGTGGCCACACTAGGTTTTAAAGCAAACTTCTGATAGTAATCAAAAATGAGAAACACAGGTGTGGCACCCCACAAGCCGACTGAGTTCACTGTCTTTCTCCGTTTCTGAGGGTTGTGGTAAGTTAACCCTCTTTCTGAGTTCTTCTCTCTGCATTGAGCTCCCAATCTAACTGGCTTTTCACAGTATCCCATCTGACTGGAAACCTGAAGCCCTTAATTCTGTCTTCAGTTCTATGTGGGAACTGTTAGTGGCAGTCTGCAGTTCCACATTTATGCAGAGCTCCCAGCATGCAGTCCCCATTTGTTGAGGTCTACTGTTCAATGTTTTTACCAATCCCCAGACTACACACTGGAAACTGCTAGTGACTACTGGCCAGAGTCTAACTGGGTCCAACTTAAAAACCAGACTGAGCTTGGGATGGAACCTGGGCCAGTTTAACCTGGGCTGAGCCGAGCGCAAAGCCTTGGGTGAATAAAATTTTGCTTTGAGTTTATTGCTAATGGAAATCTTGGAATCAAATAACAAAAAAAAAACCCCAAAACTGGTGGGCATGCGTTGAGTATGTCAAAGCTGTTGGAATGCCTGCCACCTAACCTAAAGACTCCCGTGTCAGGCAAAGTTCATCATGGAATGGGTTAGATTGGCAGTAAGTCATCTCTTAATCTCAAGAAAATTTCTTTGCAAAACATCATACAATTCTCAACCTAAAAGCACATTCCTTTATGTATTACTCTGGCTCTAAGAGACCCAAAGGTTTAGCTAATAATATCTTGAAAATATCAAGGGTTATCAAGCAGGTATTCTGGCACACCTGCTTATTTTATGTCTTAGCGTTATGGTCCTGAAAGCTATACATATCTACAGAAAACAACCTAGAATTACAAGGGCCATTATGAGAAACATTTCAATTAGATAAGATCAGTTAAGATCAAGAGACTTAAAGCAGGAGCTGCCAAATTAATAAACAGAACAGGGTACCTATTTTACCTGGCATGCAAAAGCCTCAAAAAGGCATCAATATCCCAAAATAGTTTCATTGAAAGATTTGTTGCAAAAGGCTAATGAAAAATTAAGATTTAAGAGGTATCTAAAACAAAACATTAAGCCTGAAGTAACTCCTACTGCTACTTTACTTGAGTACTCATTCAAGTAATAACCTGTCTGAATTGTTTCTCCAGGCTGAAAAAGCTACACAACCACAAACAAAAGTCCACTGAGTTACTGGCCTAATAGACAATCTGATTCTTCCTTCAAAGAAGAGTCTCTGTACAGACCCCTCTCAGAGTTGATAAAACTGAGTGATACACAGGTAAACTGCTGCATTATTCCTTTAAACAGCCAAGAATGACTAAAATTAATGAAAAATCTTGACACTGGGGTCCACTGAGGAGATTCTAGGAAAACTGGCACCAGTAGGCCAAGGGTGAAAATTCTAGCGAGAGTCAGCTCCCTAGACCTCGATCTCTATCGCCCAGTCGAGAGAGGAAAATACAGTTTCATGCTGTTCCTTCTTTTCCATCTCCAGACCCATAGGTTATTGATCTTTTTTCTCCTAGGAATAAATATTGCTTTCACACTTGTGTTGTTTTAAGTTCTAAGAAGTTAGCTTGGCTTTCCACCTGCCTGGCATACATGCAGGCTGGCAGTTCTTTCTTTTGGCTATTGTTGAGAGTGACTCTGGAGCTTGGGAAGAAAATAAAACTCTGCATCCTCTTTGAGGACACCTCGTGGGTCCATGGGGCTGTTTAATACTGTTATAAATATTTACTGTCTGTCTTATCTGAAACCTGACAATATATCTAAAAGAATTTAACAACTCTATGGTCAGAAATTTGAACAAACTAGAAGCTGACATTCACAGCCTAACACGAAAAATTTTAAGGCCTTTTCCTCTAAGCTAAATGTACCCAGAGGAAAAGAAAACATTACAACAAAGGTGGAAGGGTACGCCAGTCCTTTATCAGCCAGGCTATAACCCAATTTGGGAACTGAGGTTGAACTGAGGGACAACTGTCTTAACCTTACACATCTTTGCAAAACTGGAAATACAGCTCTAGATAAAGTTTAAATTTCACCTATTCCTTTATAGCAATCCTAAAACCACCCCTATTTATATCAAAAGCCTTGCAAGCATTATAAAAATTCTAGCCTTAGGAAACCAAAAACCCTTCTTGGAAGAACTACATTAAGATTACTTGTCAAGGACAAATATACAAATCTTAAGTATCTTCTAAAAAGCTTTAAACATCTGAGTAGATAAATTTAAACTTATCCCAACTGTTCTTTTATAAGCTAGTGAGTTTTGCATTATCCTACCCATCTCACGACTAAAATTTTAGAACAAAACTATAAGGTCTCTGTGTGTCTATTTATGTGTGTCTATATATATGTGGTGTAGATGGATGATATTTTCTACCTCTGCATGGCGTTGCTAAAATTAAAAGAGCTTTTTAAAATTGGCTTAAATAAATTAGGCACTTATGTAAATTAATTTCTCAGAAATAACAGAATTTCTCAGAAACTAACAGAAATGAATTTCAGGCCCTTGTGATTTAAGAAAGTATTTGGTATAAAAGGCAGTTTAAGGTTGCTGACTTCCTTAAGATAGGCATGTCTTTATACTAATAGTTATCAGCATTAAATATAAAACTTTTATTCAATCTGGGCTTATTAATCAAGTAAGTTCAAGAATCTGTTATAAAATTCATCAGCCAAAAACAAAACAAAACAAAACTTAGGGTGATATCATCTAATCTCTAATGAAGCTTTTGTGAAGACTGTTTGATATGAACAAGCAAATTAAATAGATGTAATCAGGATGAACAATTTTAGGTGAACTTTTCAAATAGTTTCCCCAAATCTTTTTAGTAACCTAAAACCTTAATGTTTTGCAAAGCTAAATTAAATGATGAGTTAAGTTAAATTTACTGAATATCTGAACCTTGGAAAGTGTCAAGTGATAATTTTTTTTTAAGCTACTAAGTTTGGAGTATTTTGTTACAGATTGCTAACTAATAAACGAAGTAACTTGTTATACAGCTAGCAGTGGTAGAGGTCAAGCTCTCAGCCACATCAATACACTTGCTGTTAGGAAGCTGGAGAAGGCATGAACGGAACTAAAACTGTTTTCAGAATGTTTCCCCTGCTCCTGATGAAATGAAGAGAAATGGAGGGGGAACCATAGTGTTTGCCTCTGCTTTTCCTCACAAATCTTCTATAAAAACACTTTTGCCATTTGATTACTCAGTAGTATCTTATTGGAGGAGGAAATAGCAACCCACTCGAGTGTTCTTGCCTGGAGAATCCCAGGGACGGGGGAGCCTGGTGGGCTGCCTTCTATGGGGTCGAACAGAGTCAGATACGACTGAAGCGACTTAGCAGCAGCAGCAGCAGCAGTGTCTTATTTGGACACATCTGAAATACCTGCCAAATGGAAGACTCTTAAAAAAGTTTGCTTTTAAAAAAATCATTAGAGAAGGTCAATAAAGTTGTCTACTTTCAAATCACAATAGAATTTCCTAGTAGAGTGGTTCCCAAAGTATGGTCCAAGGATCAGCATCTTGAGGATAGGCCTAGAGTTCCTTAGAAGATCCCATCCCAGAATACTGAACCAGCATCTCTAAAGTGGGGCTCAAGGATCTATGTTCTAACAAGTTTTCCAAGTGATTTTTATGCACAACTGAGTATGAAAAGCATTGCTTTATTTAAGACTCCTGTGAAAGTGACCATGGCTGTCCTACAGCTTTGTGCCTTAATATAACTGAAAGTGTTTTCAAAATGAGAGCAAAGGCTTTGGGTGGCCTTCAGCCTAATTAAAATGTTTAAAGAGATTTAATTACTAAATGCCAAGCCACACAAATGTAAAGATCTTTCCTACAGAGAGACTATGTGATGAATTGAAGGCATTTTTTAATCAAATGCTTGGCAAGCAGTGAGTTTTCCTGCTTGTAAACAGTTATACTAGTGCTAAACATATTTATTCACAACTTGACAAGAAATACTGCCCTACAATTAATCATTTCCCAATCCTAATTCAGACAAAATACAAAGACACAATGTGTACCCCATTCTCGCTATAAAAAGTCACATACATAGATAATAATTAGATCTATCTGGTATGTAAATATGTGCACATCTTTTTAGGTAAAACAATGCCAGATACTGAAAGTATGTTGGCTATCAAAAGGACATTTCACTTCACACATACACATACCTACATAATCACTATACATTTAACTATTTGAAATTATGAGTTATTAAAACCAGGTTATCTCTTAACTACAGGTTTCCATTAATACCTTTCAAATAAAATGCAAATTTTTAAATAGTCATCTATATTCAAGGAAGAAAATAATTAAAATCTAAAGATCAACATTCATTTTTGATATGTTTAAAAAAAATCATGAGTAGCAATTAGCTCATGAAAATACACTGTACTTTTATTTACCAGATTTATTTAGTGTGTATTATCAAGATGCATATGTTAACAGGAATCACTCTCAACTGGTAACATGCTAAAATTCAAGGTCTATAAAACTGACTTAATTTTTTAAGAAATGTTTTATTTACTCCCTTCTAGGATTTCTACCTCATTTCCCAAATGTAAGAATACTAGAAGTACCATAAAATACTACAATTAATATATTAGTGAATAAAAATAGTGAATAAAATTCACTATAAACTTGAACTCTAATGAGAAGAAATGTTACCAAGTCATTACAGGAAAGCAACTGTCTGAATATAAAAAATATTATGATTTTATAAGGGAGTAGGAGTGGAGTTTTTTTCCCATTGTCTTCTAAATATTCTTTGGGCAATTATTATATGGCAGATACTGAGACAGATGGAATAAACTACAAATATCAGTCCTTCTGTTTTGAATGTGCTCATAATCTATGGGTGGAGTGGTTGGAAGGAATGTGGAGTGTAGGAAGGGAATGGATACAGATTACAACACAATGTGCAAACAGAGCAAACTTGAGCAAGATACTAAGAAGAAATTTTGACACCCACCGTAGGGTTATTAGATCACCAATAAAATATACTCTAAATCAACATATTTGCTAATGGAGAAGAAAGTTCATAAGTATTTGGCAGTTTAAAAAAAACAGCTGAAGTTAAAATATTCATACACTGTTTTAGCAATTTTATTTCTGACAATTTATCAAAAATATACACAAATGCTCACAAAGACACATATTAATGATGGTCACAGGGGAAAAAATTAAAAAGCTATGAATAACCTAATATCCAACATGATGGAACTTGGTAATAAGTTATAAGCTATCAAACCTTCATACTATAGAATGCTGTGCAGTCATGAAAACAAATGAAGAAAGGTCATGTATATTAACATAAAAAGCTCTCTAAGATCTATGGCTAGGTGAAATATTCAAGTCACAGAAGAATCTTTATAAGATGGGTCCATTTATTTAAAGAACAAATTAGAATCATGTGTTTGTATGAATGTATATGTACATTCATACCAACACCTCAAAGTGTTGAGTGAGAAAACTTATATCTAAATTCTGACTGAAATTGGTCCTGGAAAACAATATACTTTTAAATTGTTTAAATAGTGCATGAGAATTCTTGTGTGGCATTCTTGTGTCATGTGTGGAAAAGGGGGAAAAAAAAAAAAGCTTTCCCTTTCAGTGGGTAAACTCCAGTTATTCTGACTGGGTGTGTTCTTATTGATTCTGGTAGTGCAAAAAAAAATCTTAAATTCCATTGAGATAGTAAGGAACATAAAATCCTATCAGTAGAGAGACAGAAGTAATATAAAAACACTACCTTGAATATCTCTTTACCGAAACACATTATTGTATATTTATTTTGTAGAAACGATGTAATTTGTGATGTTTTTAAAATTCTATTCAGAGAAGACAATTCTATCAATAAAAAGTAACACTGATAGACAGACTATATCTGGTCCAGGCCCTACTTGGCAAATCAGTCAAATTAAACGGCTCTTTGCTATTTAAAGAAAACATACATACATACACATTTTCCCCAGGAAATATGCCAATGTTCCACAGAACACACAAAGGATGCCATGTCATAAGCACTAGAAAATCGATAAGATTTGGGGCTTAGCTTTCATAATGTTTTGAAGAAATGTGAACACAGGCACCCTTCACCACATATAGAAACTTAACAGTGACCAGCGGAAACCAAACAACTCTTCATTCGCCCGAGCCAAAGCATAGTGTTAATGCCTTATTGCACCCAGAAACTGAGATTTTCAACAACTGAAAGAGAATTAAAGAGTGAACAAACTTTCTAATTTTTTTCCAACTGTGATGTATTTCAAGCATATAGAGAAGGTTTAAAAAAGAAAACCGAACAGAGACCATCCATGTACTCATCATCAGTTCAGTTCAGTTCAGTTCACTCAACAGTGTCCGACTCTTTGCGACCCCATGAATTGCAGCATGCCAGGCTTCCCTGTCCATCACCAATTCCTGGAGTTTACTCAAACTCATGTCCATCAAGTTGGTGATGCCATCCAACCATCTCATTCTCTGTCGTCCCCTTCTCCTCCTGTCCCCAGTCCCTCCCAGCATCAGGGTTTTTTCCAATGAGTCAACTCGTAGCATGAGGTGGCCAAAGTATTGGAGTTTCAGCTTCAGCATCAGTCCTTCCAATGAACACCCAGGACGGATCTCCTTTCAATGGACTGGTTGGATCTCCTTGCAGTCCAAGGGACTCTCAAGAGTCTTCTCCAACACCATGGTTCAAAAGCATCAATTCTTCGGCGCTCAGCTTTTCTTCACAGTCCAACTCTCACATCCATACATGACCACTGGAAAAACCATAGCCTTGACCAGATGGACCTTTGTTGGCAAAGTAATGTCTCTGCTTTCTAATATGCTATCTAGATCGGTCATAACTTTCCTTCCAAGGAGTAAGTGTCTTAATTTCATGGCTGCAGTCACCATCTGCGGTGATTTTGGAGCCCCGAAAAATTAATTTTGCCACTGTTTCCCCATCTATTTCCCATGAAGTGATGGAACCAGATGCCATGATCTTAGTTTTCTGAATGTTGAGCTTTAAGCCAACTTTTTTACTCTCCTCTTTCACTTTCATCAAGAGGCTCTTTAGTTCTTCTTCACTTTCTGCCATAACGGTGATGTCATCTGCATATCTGAGGTTACTGATATTTCTCTTGGCAATCTGGATTCCAGCTTCATCCAGCCCAGTGTTTCTCATGATGTACTGTGCATATAACATAAATAAGAAGGGTGACAATATACAGCTTTGACATACTCCTTTTCCTATTTGGAACCTGTCTGTTGTTCCAAGTCCAGTTCTAACTGTTGCTTCCTGATCTGCATACAGATTTCTCAAGAAGCAGGTCAGGTGGCCTGGTATTCCCATTCTTGCCACATGCAGCCATGAATCATAATTACTGAAATTTTTTCTAAGCTTTTGGCCCTGCTTTTACAAAACTGAGACTGACTTGCAATTAGTGCACTGATTTTATTTAAATGAGTGCTTCTGTGTTGCTTAACAAACTGGCAATGTTCTCTTGAACAGTTCACTTAACAAATTAAAATATTTTTCCTTCTATTAGTTTATCCAACTCTTTCTAAAACAGAGAAAAGAGGTTACTTTCAGTAAGTCTCTAAATTAATTATCACAAGTTCCTTATCAAGTTAACTAGATAATTCCACATCCATCTTGGCCTCCTTGCCCTCCCACTCCCCCTTCCCTCCTCCCTGTTTTCTTTTCTTTCATCCCTCCATTCAAATATTTATAGAGGCTACTAAATCCAAACCAAGACCTTCCTACATCTCAGAGATATCTAATAAATTCATCTATTGTCATTCAGCAGCTGAAACTCTATTCAGATATATATTCTAAAATTATAGGTCAATTAAGTAGCTTTGTTTACAAGTCACAAATACTGTTTAAATTTTGCAGATCTGGTGGATATGTGAAAGAGTCTTCTTGCCAAATCAGTTGCATTTCCAACTGCATGATCTAATGTGCTTGAAAGGAAGCCTCTAGTATTATTTCCTTTTCAAAGGGAATCACAGATGAAGGTCCACAGTAGACCTGTCTTTAAATTCCTTAAAATAAGTAGAATCCTGAAATTCTTCATTTATTTTTTTCTCTATTGCCTTTCACTCTCAATATATATCTCTCTCTTTACCTTGGAGCTGATGTGCAAGGACTGCAACACTGGATTTCAAATGCTATGATGTTTGAGTTATATGGACATTTTCTTCTTCAAAGGAATAATGCAAAGAAAATATTTAGAGTGACAGTGGTTTTTGTTTTTGTTTTTTCCTTTCTGGTTACCTGGATAAAAATTAGAAAGTAGGAAAAAATATGTTTCAACACAGCTATTTCCAGATAGTGGGAAACTCTTAATATTCTCTGATGGAGGATCCATATCAGTCCATGGCTTTTCAGAAGGCCCTGCCTCCTGGAAACTTGGGTCAGTGGTCACATGAACACTGGTTACAAATGACATTATCCTGTTAAAATATAACTCTAATGGCAAATATTTGCAAGTGAAACAGTATTAAAGTCATTCAGTCATGTCAGACTCTTTAACTATTGTCAGACCCCTTTAACTATAGCCAGCCAGCTCCTCTGTCCATGGGATTCTCCAGGCAAGAATACTGGAGTAGGCTGCCATTCCCTTCTCCAGGGGACCTTCCTGACCCAGGGATCGAATCTGGGTCTCCTACATTGCAGGCAGATTCTTTACTATTTGAGCTACCAGGGAAGCCTGCAAATGTTGGAAATACATCCAAATTTGTCCAGAAAGTCACCAGGTACTTGTGCAAACCCCTAAGGTTATCAATGGCACATTTATATGTTCAAACACCTTAAAAATATTCATTATTGCCTATTGTTGTTACATAAAACTTATCCAAAAAATATGATGTTACAGGTCTGACTGGCAACAATCTTGGATTAATATACACTGCTTAAAAAATGCTTAGGTATAAGCAGATTAAACATTTAATTCCCAAGATTTTATAGAAATTTGGTTTAGAACTATTAATAAATAAAAGAAGCAAAAGAAACATACTAAATTATTAGCTGTTGAAGTAAAGACAAAATTCCTTACTAATTTTTATCTCTAGCACTTAGAAGAGTACCTGGCATGTATAGCAGATGTTTATTAAATGATAATCGAACACCATCTGGGGAACTGGAGAATACGATGAGCAACAGGTTGTGCTTGTACTAGTGTTTACTAAGCAATGCTTTTTTACCTTTTGAAGGGCAAAAAAACATTAAATATCTAGAAAAATATAGACAAGCTGAAATAATTGCAGATAACACTGCTATGTCCTCTACCTACATTTAATAGTTTTTAATATCTTGCCATATTTGCTTTATCCGTGTCTCCATGTAAAGATTATGCTGAGCCATTCAAAGTAACTTACCTTCTTAATGACTCTGCCCCAAATACCTTGGGATGCATTTCCTAACATATGGACATTCTATCACCCAATCATAGTATTATTATAACTTATAATAATTCCCTATTATTATCTAATATGTAGTCCACAGTGAAATTTTCCCAATCATCCCCAAAATGTGTTATAGACACAGATACACAAACAGGATCTACTGAAGTTCACACATTGTATGTGGTTCTTTGGACCTATGGTCGGTCTTTAAGATTCACTCATTTCAAATTTTTTATCTTTTATATATTTTATTCCATTTGTGTTTGACTTACATCAAGTATTTTTAAACCTGTAACTTGAAACTGAGCTCTATGAATTACAGTTAAAAGGACATTATGGAGACCTCTGGCTCATGCATCCCATCCTTTCAGTAAGCAGAGTTCTTGCGGGTTAGGAATAATTTTGCACTTGACATACACTTGGGATCTGGGGTATAAACCACTACAAGCATCTTTTATGACTGCTTAACCAATTCATTTTAAAACTTCTGACTAAAACGGGAGGCTGTTTTCTAGAATCAAACTGAAGGAAAATAGGGAATATTTAATTTCTTCCTGCATGGAATGCTTTAGAGTGATACAAACTGGAAATGTAAAATACTTTTGATACAGTATGATGAAATTAATTTTCTAACTTAAACAGCTTCTATTTTATAATTCTTAATGTTAGCATTATCACTCTAATCAAAAAACACTATTATGTGCTCCAAGTACAGGGTGGGGGGAAATACTTGATAATGCAGAGATCTTATTAGGAAACGTGGCAGAGAAAGTGAAAACATGAAGACTTAAGGTTTTCAAACATGGGCACCAAAAAGGGTGAGTCTTTCCATTTCTGTCCTCTTACTTTGCGTTCCAATCCCAAGGAGAACAGCACCAAGTCCCCAGTCCTCACGTGGCACTCTCACTCTGTCCTAGGGATATCTGGCATAAGGGGTACTGTTGTACCCAGTGCTCTTTAAATTTAAGGTATTATTACCACTGTTATCATTTTTAGGTATACCATCAAGCCACTAGAAGTAGTAAGACGTCCATCAGTGATCATTCACTGTCAAGACACTAACTGGTATAAGGCAGGGGTACTGGGGTACCACCACTGATTGTTTACTTTTCCCGTAGCTGCAGAATCTCAAAAGTATACCAATTCTATGGTATTTTTCACCCTCCTTTTCAACTCGGAACCAAGTCAATATTTTCTGGGTAATGAAATATAAACCAAAGCACAGTGTGGGACACCTGGTATCCAGTCTGGCCATTATGTCACTCCCCACCCCACTATATGAATATCTTAAATAAAACTACACAGGATTCATCACCCTTATTACCCATCAAAATAAAAATTAATTGAGTGAAAAATATATGACCCATTGCATGCAAAGGTCATAATACAGGCAGGTCTTATAGAGGGAATAACAGAGAAACCAAAGGAAAATAGGATCCTCTATGGAGGAAACCAATGCTCCTCCAATGTTACTAAGCAAGATGTTTGCTCAGTCCCAGTATAAACTCTCATTCAAAGGTTTTCTGGAACACTGGATTGAATGTAGACAGCAGGGGAAGGTGTAGCTGATAACGGGAACAGAGAGCTGTTATGCTATCCATGGTAGGTGAGGGCAACAGGAAAAAACACGCTCACCTCAACTAGAGTGTAATAATCTCAGGCTTCATTGGGAACACAGAGAAGTGAAGTCAATGTAAGGAAGTCAATGTAAGCCAGAAGGAAAGAATCAAAATCAGGAAGGAAAGAAAACTTAATTTCAAGCTTCTAAAGAGAAATTATAAATAATGTGAAATTTAAAATGTATTAGCAAAAAGAGATTATCTCTTTCTCTCAAGCAAAATGACTAAACTTGAAAGTTTCTTGAAGATTTTCAGTTGTGAATATTTAAAAGCAAATTCACATAATTTCCAGACAGGAACAAGTGTTAGGGGAGGGAAGGAATATTAAAATGAAAAGTCTGGGATAATACATACCAAAATATTAATACTAACATGTATATCTCCAGTTTACCAATTTATTTTCCTTTCTTCTTTATACCCTTATGCAAGCTTTAATAATTTTAAATGGTGTATGAATAATTTAATTTCTTGCTGCTCCTAAATATGTAATGCTCTAAAGTGATATATATACATATATATATATATGTATATATATATATATAAAATACAGATGAGGAGAAATCACAGAAATTAACTTTTTAGCTGGAACAACTTTAATTGTATAATTCTCAATGTCACACTGATCAGAAATGCAGACTCTCTGGCCACAACTCACATCTGCTTAAATTAGAGAACTGAGGAATTTATTAGAGAATTACTGAGTTAGGAAATTTACTCTATGCCTACTGCAAATAATATGTTTCCATCTGGAGTTTCACAGTAAAACTCTGGATACTAAAAGATGTCAGAAATAAAGATTTTTTTCCATCTTTCAAAACTTCTACCTGAACTGTTTTCCACCTATGGCTACTTACGACAGTAACAACAAACAATAAAGACAACTCTCAATACTACAACTACATCGAAAGAGAGCAGTTAACATTTACTGTGTCTTTGGCATGCACCAGGCTCAGAGGTGGGTCCTTGTCATGATCTGCTGTACTGGTTCCTACACTGAGCCATGTCACTGCTAACTAATATATGATCTCCTATAATGCTTTCCTCATGAATCTTGGCTGAGCCTGTGACTTGCCTTAACTGCTAGAAATGTGACCAAAAGAGATGTTCCACTAGTTCTAGGCCTATGCCTGAAAAAGGCCTGGCAGTCTCAGGTAGAGACCCTGAGGTGCCATGCCATAAGTGTGTTTACTCTGCTGGGAAGGCCATAAGAAGGGACCATGTGGAGAGATCATGTGGAGAAGTAAAGGCCTCAATGTGGGGATGAGCAAAGAGCCCAATGGCCCTCGCATCACAGCTGAGCCCCAACACTAGCCAACCTGCAAGCTGAATGCAGCCAAGAGAGTGAACACTGAGAAGGATAGAAGTGGCCACCTGATCCCAACCCAGATTGCTGAATTATAAGGAAACAAAATGATTAATGTTTTAAGCCACTAAATTTTGGAATGATCTGCTACACAGCAGTTAACAACCAAAACAGTACTATATAGACATGTGTCTTATTTCAATCTCACAAAAACTCTAAAATTAGGTACTAAAAATATCCTCTTTCTATAGGAGGGTTTATCCAATTTGAATACAACCACACACCAGTATATGCAGGAGGTAGGGCTAAGGCTTTGTGTATAAGAATGATTCTGTACATTATGCTACATCCAGTACCTTTCTTCCTGATCTGAGGACATAACATCTCCTCTTACCGGCCTGTGTCGCCTCTCATCTATAAAGAAAAGCAAGCGAACCCATGGCTGTCTAAGATCCTTGCCAGCTCTATAATTTCATGACTGTCTGAAGTAATAATTATTTGTTGCTTATATAGCATGGCCTTCATCACAGCACATCCCATGCACAAACATGTGGCCTCAATTGAGCAAAGGTCAGAAGGGTAAAAAGAACCCCCAAAACATCAGAGCTTAATTGCCCCAGTGATTGGAATCACAGTAACAACCCCACCACGCTGGAAGGGAAGGTTCAATACAAATGAAAACACCCTAACCACATTGCCCTTCCAGAATGTCTTTAAACAACTCAGTCTGTCATACAGTCCTTTGCGGCCTTTAATTAAAACAGAAATGACACATCGACATATTACCATTCCTTTCTAGTGATTAGGAAAGTCTTCCAACAACAACAACAAAAAACACACAGTTAAATCACCTTTGAGACTCAACACAACGAAGTAGCTGAGAAGGAGAAAGGGACTTTTTTATGACTTAAATTGTTATGTGGTCAATCAACTCTAATCTATTCTAATTTATTCACATGGAAGGTCAATTATCCAAATGCTCTTAATTCAGCGGGCACCTGATCTTGGTGGCCAGTGAACCATTCAAAGGGCAGCTGTGGGGTGTGTGTGTGTGTGTGTGTGTTTTAATAAGAATTGCTTACCACATTTGAACAGCTTTCTCTTCTACTATTTAAACTAGCATGCCCTACTTGACAAAGTACATTTAAGAAGAGAGAACAAACACTAAATTTCTTTGTTTTCTGGAACAAAAACATATTCTCCATGGCCTTTCTCTAGTCAATGTATACAAAGAACTCACCAGATTCATGCCACAACTATCTATCTGAAGGAAAACATCGTAACAGCTTTACAGAAATACTGGTACCACCTTTAGAACACCAGATCACATGCCACGCATTTCCACTGGCACTGACGTAGCATCAACTACCAGATGACCAACTGGACTGGGACCCCACATACAGACAAAATGCAGGCAGCAGACCCAAGCACTGCTTTCTCTAAAAACTATTTCATCTTCCAAATAAGCCTAAAATGCATGTCAAGGAACAGCGTACATTTGTCTTTGCACTTCCTATGGAAGTTTTTGTTTGTTCATTTGCTCAAAGGTCCAGTTTAAACTGGAGTTAACTTATCTATCTGCTTTATACTCGAAGAGAAATTTACCAGGGAAGATCGAAAACACTGCAAGTATTCCATGATAAATAAGAGGAAATATGCCAAAGAGCTCAGCAGCAAAACTGGATCAGTCAAGAACAAAGAAATACATGAACTTAAAACATGTAAGTATTTATTTTTTTATATAAAAGAAGACTGGTGGTGGGTACCCAGGACTGGTTTGACACTACCTAAAGTCAATCAGAGACCCAAGTGAATGAGTGAAAGTCACTCAGTCATGTCCAACTCTTGGCGACCCCATAGACTATACCATCCATGGAATTCTATAGGCCAGAATACTGGAGTGGGTAGCCTTTCCCTTCTCCATGGGATCTTCTCAACCCAGGGTTCGAACCCAGGTCTCCTGCATTGCAGGCGGATTCTTTACCAGCTGAGCCACAAGGCAAGCTCAAGAATACTGGAGTGGGTGGCCGATCCCTTCTTCAGTAGATCTTCCCGACCCAGGAATCAAACCAGGGTCTCCTCCATTGCAGGTGGATTCTTTACCAACTGAGCTATCAGGGAAACCCATCAGACACTCAGACCCCCTTGATCTTTCACTGTCACCATGCAGAACTACATACTAAGTTTATTTCTTAGTCCAACAATACTGCTAGAGCTCCAGCCATAACCAAGGCATTCTAAGCAGCAGGGAAGAACAGGGGAAAAGCAAAAGGGCTTCTTTTCCAACTGCTTCAGCTTATTAAAAACAGCCTTGACAGAAGTTCCATACTACATTTTGGTTTATATCTCAATGACCAGAAAGCAGTCACATAATTCTACTTAGCTGAAAGAGAGGCTAAAAAAAAGTTCACAGAATTGACTGACATTCTGTTGAGATGCTGCTACTAAAGAAGAACTAATGAACTGAAACTTGATATCCCAGAACAAAGAGTCTCTGCCTTATACCAATAAATGTCTTGAGAGTAAATTATTCCTGATTGAGGTCTTATAATTTCCAATGACAGACATATAGCTAAAAATAATGAGTGCTAATGATAAATTAAGTCTAAAAAAAAATTCCAAGTAAAAGTTATAATTTGGTTCACATAATGCATTATAGTAACAATAAAAATGACAATAACATTAATAATTATTTCTAATATCAGAAAGTAGTGCAGTATATACAAATTATTGAACACTATGCTTTATGTTAACTGATGCAATACTTTATTTTAACCAATTTTCATAACAGCTTTCCAAGGATTTGAATAACTCCATTTTACAGAGAAGACACTGACTTCAGAGTTGGGAAGTGACTTTTCTAAGGTTACACGCCATTTGGAAGAGACAAGACTATACTGCCACCGGTGCCCTCCTGACCATACTGGTGCTGTTCATTATCTTGATAAGGTCATAATACTCTCAGTTTATAGTTGATAAAACTAAGGTTTAAATAATCAAGAGTGCTTCGACTTGCTACAGTTATAATTTACTATAATTTCAAACTAATAGTAGAATTTTATTCATAAAAAATTATTTTTTTTTACTCACTGACTCCTAATGGGCCCAGAGAAGGAGTTAGGAAATCTGGTTTCTCATCCTGACTATGTATTAATAGTAATTCCAACTTGATTGTCAAAACAATACATGTCCATTGAGAAGGAAAAATCAATACAATGCAGAAAAGAAGTAAAAATCACCCCCACAAAGCACCAAAGATACTACAACCAACGTGAATGTTTTGGTAAGCACTCTCTTGGAGTTTTTTGATCAAGATTTATAGATAGGGAAGGGAACATGGAGAGAGACAGATTAAGTAATTTGCCTCAAGTTTCTAAACCAGGAGGACAGGACTCAAGTCCACTCTGCCCAAGGTTCCTGTGTATTCAGTGCCCCAGCACATTCATAAGTCTTAACCTTCTTTCTATAAGACATCCCATGTATGTGCATGCCTGGAAATTTTTGTAACAGAGAGATCGCCCTTTCTTTTACTGTGCTCTTAAGAAAATGCATTTATATGTTTCTCTTTCAAGGAGCAAGATAAAGAAAACTGAAATGTGACTATTAACAGATTACCATGCTGTACACGAGTTTAACACCCCAAACAAAACTCTGGGTTTGAACATTCGCAATGCACTGAAGCCAACTCATTTCTCATTTTCTTTTGCCAATTCCATAAGTCTGCTTGAAATCTTAAGTGTAGATTATATGTTTAAGTGACTCTGGTATTTTGGCAAGCAAAAACATAAAATGTAATTAGATTTCTATATAACTATAATGGAAGCAGTATAAAGGAAGTTGGTGTTCTGGGAAGGAAGGAGCATGTATATCAATTTCAAGATGCTTTTAATCACATACTATGCATCAAACACTGAGAAGACAGTGATAAATCAAACGAGAGGACCTTACATCTAGTACAAGTTTTCTCAACCTAATTACTATTGTCATTTTGGGCTGTATAAATCTTTGCAGGACTATTGGCAGGATGTTTAGAAGCACCCCTGGCCTCTTCTCACTAGATGCCAGTAGCACAACTACCCAAGTCATTGGGACAATGACTCCAGATGTTGCCAAGTGTCCCATGGGCCAGGGAGGGCTGCGGGGGAACATGACCTCCAGTTGAGGTCCAATGATGTTAGATGCCCTCCAGTTCACTCAATGTGGGAAGATATGCAAGGCAGTAGCGCTAACTGAAGCAGGAAAAGTAGGGAGGGAGACGCAGAACCTTCTTAGACAAGAGTACTTAGAATAGATGGTAGAGTACGCCAGCAGTGGAAGGTAAGGGTCTCTGCCTGATGACACAAGCTTCTGAATCTGACTCAAAGAGTTTAGAATTCCATCTGCAGAAAATGAGGATCAACTCAGGTTTGTGAGCAGTGACAAAAAGCCAGTCCTAAGAGGTGAACTAGAGGGCATGCTGCTGTGGCTTCTGCCTTCTATTGCTTTCAGTAAAGTCAACTGGGAGATGAAGAAATGACAATGCCCCCTCCCCCTTAAACTGTCTACTTAACAAAGCAGCTAAACACCACTGAAATTTTTCTGATTTTTAAAACAGAGATATTTCAACACATAGAAAGCATTTTGCACTTTGCCTCAAACACAAAGTACTCCAAGCAATGTTAATTCTTCATTGTTATCACTACTGCTGTTGTGATTATTAAAAGAAGACAGGGTAATGATGGCTGACGTCAGCATTTCTCAGCTCTGTTCCAATAAACTCTGGGATCTGGGAAGTGTTAAAAATATCCGTATAAACATGCAGATGTGCACAGTGAATTACTTTCTTTCCAAAATTTATTTTTTTAAAAAGGAAACTATTTATAACAAAGGATAAAAAACAAGAGGTATTTATCTTTGTCTCCATGTATTTTGTTATAAATGCTTAAGTTCCCTAACCTGTATTTTCCTATAAAAGTAGAAAACATAAACTAATTTTTTTTTACCTTTTCTTGAGGCAATTAGTTTGGTCCATGAGGCCACTCTTTTCTTGTCCTCTGAGTACCATGTTCATGTCCCCCTAGACTTGAGACAGTGTAAGTTTTGAAAACACTGCCCTGATCAAGTACCTGGGACTGTCTGGAAAAAAACCCCAGCTTTGGGATTCTGATGTTATGCAAGGGTCAGCCCTCCTGAACTGAGGGGAAGGGGTCATCCCAACAAAAAGATCAAGGAGAAAACTGCCTTGCCAGCTGTCTGCACTTCATTCCAAGGCAAACAACGGACAGAGAGAGAAACAACCTCAAGCAGGTATTGAAACAGCAGCAGTGTTGGAAGAAGGCCAGGGAAACACATCTGCAAACACCCAGACAACTGGGCATTGTTGTTCCGGAGTTAGAGGGCCATCCTACCCTGCACACTGGAGGCAATTTTCTCCCGTGACACACCGTGTTTTGTCTTCCTGAACACTTAACCTCCGGATGTGGACAGCAGAGACCTGGCCATTCCTTTACAGAGTGCTCAAACAGTTACTGAAAGTGACACGTTTCTAATTATTCTGTCAAGAATCAATCTTGGAAGTCCCTAGTTCCTTGGTGCTCTGATTGACAAGGCAATCAGCACTTTACTTAAAGCCTAAGCACCTTCTCCTGGTCTGCGAGAGCTCCCCAACTGCTTAAAGAACAGAAAAATTCACAAATGAAAAAGGTGAGAAGTCCTCATGGGAGTGAAATTTTACAAGCCTGTGAGCACACACCCTTCTATGGAACAGTGCTTTCCCAGCCGGCACCCCTCTGAAATGGAGATATCCCCATTCCCAGAGGTATGTTTCCAAATTGCAAGCAATGTGGCTAGGATTTACTTCGTGCTCACTGTGGCTGCTCAAAACACAATGAGAAGGAACAGAAAAGAAAAGTCAATGTCAAAGACTTCGCTAGGTCCAAGCAGACCAAAGTGCCCAGGGGTGGAACAGGAGTCAACACCACCACCCACCTCCAAACAAATCACACATTTCAATCAAATCAAATATTTGATTAATATTTCATATTAATCCAATTTAGCTAAATTCCACTCATTTGTTTTCCTCTAAAAGTTGCCTCCATATATTAACCAATGCCCTGCTTCAATTTTGCCCATCGGAGTGGTAATGCAGGTAATTTCTCAGACCATACACAGAAAGATAAATGAGATGGGTGGATCAGTATCTCAGCTGGTTTGGATGTGATGGTCAGTGCTTGTGGGAAAAAAAACATGAGGCTAAATGTTATCACCTGGTGTCAAAAACCAAAGGAGCACAGAGTAGGGAAAGAGATTACATATGAAATGAGAACCACTGGAATGAACTGGAAGTCAGTCAGTTCAGTCACTCAGTCGTGTCCGACTCTTTGTGACACCATGGACTGCAGCACACCACACTTCCCTGTCCATCACCAACTCCCAGAGCTTACTCAAACTCATGTCCATTGAGTTGGTGATACCATCCAACCATCTCATCCTCTGTCATCCCCTTCTCCTCCCGTCTTCAATCTTTCACAGCATCAGGGTCTTTTCTAATGAGTCAGTTCTTCACATCAGGTGGCCAAAGTACTGCAGCTTCAGCATCAGTCCTTTCAATGAATATTCAGGACTGATTTCCTTTAGGATGGACCAGTGGGATCTCCTTTCATTTCAAGGGACTTTCAAGGGTCTTCTCCAACACCAGTTCAAAAGCATCAATTCTTCAGCACTCAGCTTTCTTTATAGGCCAACTCTCACATCCATACATGACCACTGGAAAAACCAGAGCTTTGACTAGATGGAACTTTGCCGGCAAAGTAATATCTCTGCTTTTTAATATGCCATCTAGGTTGTCATATCTTTTCTCCCAAGGAGCAAGTGTCTTTTAATGTCATGGCTGCAATCACCATCTGCAGTGATTTTGGAGCCCCCAAAAATAAAGTTTGTCACTGTTGCCATTGTTTCCCCATCTATCTGCCATGAAGTGATGGACCAGATGCCATGATCTTAGTTTTCTGAATGTTGAGTTTTAAGCCAACTTTTTCACTCTCCTCTTTCACTTTCATCAAGAGGCCCTTTAGTTCTTCTTCGCTTTATGCCATAAGGGTGGTGTCATCTGCATATCTGAGGTTATTGATATTTCTCCCGGCAATCCTGATTCTAGCTTGTGCTTCATCCAGCCCAGCATTTCTCATGATGTACTCTGCATATAAGTTAAATAAGCAGGGTGACAATATACAGCCTTGACATACTCCTTTCCTGATTTGGAACCAGTCTGTTGTTCCACATCCAATTGTGACTGTTGCTTCCTGACCTGCATATACATTTCTCAGGAGGCAGGTAGGTGGTCTGGTATTCCCATCTCTTGAAGAATTTTCCACAGTTTGTTGTGATCCACAAAGTCAAAGGCTTTGGCACAGTCAATAAAGCAAAAGTAGATGCTTTTCTGGAACTCTCTTGCTTTATTGATGACCCAACGGATGTTGGCAGTTTGATCTCTGGTTCCTCTGCCTTTTTTAAATCCAGCTTGAATATCTGGAAGTTCATGGTTCACATACTATTGAAGCCTGGCTTGGAGGATTTTGAGCATTACTTTGCTAGCATGTGAGATGAGTGCAATTGTACAGTAATTTGAACACTCTTTGGAAATGTGGGTGGACAGAAAGACAGCCTAAAATACATTATTGAAGACAGGCGGGGAAAAAACAGGGACTGGCAACTGTTTCCCTAAATACCAGCAGACTACTCACTACATTTTCAGAATCCTAAAGGCATAGAGAAAAAAGGGGTGATTCAAAGGTATAATTTTCAATAAAGAAACACTATTCAAAAGATAGTTTGGGGTTGCCTAGACTAATGCTAACTAAAGTCCTAACTGATTTCTGCTCTCTCTACCCTTTCCATGACACACACCTCCAGCTCTTTCTCAGATGTCATCATTTTGGTGCTTAAAGACTTGGAGAGGCTTCCTATCTTATTTAGAATAAAATTTAAACTTCCCACTTGGGCCTACAAGCAATTCCTGAACTGGCCACAGACTCTCTCTCACTTTCCACTCAGTTCTCCTCACTTGCTCTGCCCTTGAAGTGTCCAGAGGTGTGTTTTGTCTTTTAGCCTCCACACTTGCTACCCCGGATCTTTCCTTAAGCCCCAGGTCAACACAGGTTCCTTGGTGTCATTCAGGTCTCAGCATACACATCTAAGGGAGAAGCCCCCTGTGGTCACTCCATCTCAAATAACTGCTCACTGGGTGAATGTACCTTGGATCTGCAACTTGAGAGCCATGCTTTCCTGCTCCCAGCCAACAACTGGGTCTGGAGGGACATGAGGCCTGACTCATCCCTGGGAGACGGGGGACTTCACTATCAGGTGACTTTGGCTCCAGGACACCCCTACAGCCTTACCAAATGTTCCTCACTCTGCCTGTCAGCTTGGGACACTTCTCCCACTCCTCCTTCCCCTTCTCCCTCACTCACAGACAGATCTCCATCACAGTCTGGTGGCCCTCCCAGCCTCTCCTGGCCTCTTCTTCATTTTCCACTGAAAGCAATTCCCCAAACAAAAGCCTTGCATATGAATCTTGGTTTGGTGGTATCTGGGACCCTGATCTACAAGTTCAGCAACACCTCATCCTGTTTTATTGTCTTCTTAGCACTGACCACTAAAGCAGATCTAAAATGGAATCCACATTCTGTATTTTACCAAGCCCTTGAGGTGGTTCTGGGACATACTCAAGTTTGAGAAACAAAGACCTAATAATACACAGATAATTACAGTCAGAGTAAGAATCAGGACTCAACCTTATAAAATCCCAGTGCATTTCTCAGGAACCAACACATTTAATAAACACACAACCCTTGAAACTGTTTACCTGCTTAAGTACTCTGATTTAACAAATGAATTTAAACACTGGTCAGTGTTTCACATCTATTTTTTTAAATATGGACTTAATAAATTAACATTAACAGGTAACTCAAAAGAATTTCTAAAACATTGACTTGAACATGGCTGACTGCCTCCATATATCCAACTGACTTTATAGCTTTTAGGCAATAAAAATTAACTTCTCAGTTTATATCACTCTCTTGCGAGGGAATATTAATCTGATGTTCTGCTATTTCTATAACATCGAAAAGCAGTGGTGCTTTCAAGATGGCATCTGGCAGGATGAAATGGCTCTGAAGTTTGCAGCTATCGACTTCTGTGTGGCAAAACCTGTGCCTTGTTCTCCTGTTTTTCCTTTAAGATTAGACAGCATGATCTCCTCGAAGAAATGCTAAGGTTTTGGTGAATACTGGTGGCTGAGTCATAGTACAAGCAAGTATGGTAACGACAGAATGGAACGATTACAATCAAGAAACTTATAGATGGTCAGGTATGAAATACTACCTGGTGGAACAGCCAAGATACAGAAATATATTGTAACATGCTTTACTGCTTACAAAAGGCAGGCAGCAGAAAGTCTCCTTTCTAATGTAAATCCTTAAATATCTGTCCTTGAGGGAAAATGTATTAAATCTAGCCTATTATAACTTGAGATACGAGTCAGGATTCTGAAAAGTAAGAATACTTAATTTGTTTTTAAGAATAGAGAAAGGGAACATCCACAATGATATGAATTCAGAAACAAGGACCTTTCTTACTAATTAATGACCTCTGGCCTGCAAAGCCATCTGTAGAACTTCAAATGTTGTCCAAAACTTTTTTTCTCTTAAATCTTGATGTCAGTGGTATAAATACACTTACCTACATAATTACCGTGCTGAAATCTAAGTTTTGCCATTCTAGTCAGAATCTCTTAAATTTTGCAAATCAAAATAATAGCTCTGCTTTATTTTTTCTAATCACAGCACAGAAGCATATGAAGTTTTTCAGTTTCTCACAATTTTCTTACCAAATGCAAAGGGTTGAGTCAAAGCGTGTATTATACCTATGTAAGCTCTTGAGGGAACAACTTTGACAAATGAAGTGAGGAAAAACCCAGCCCTACTGCCCTCTTATAATATGAAAACAAACAAACAAAAAAAGGCAAGGCCTGGAATGACAGCTTTTTCAAAATGAGTTTTAGTAGAAGGATTATGTCTTGAAACCTAAACTGTAATTTTACCTTGAATGGGTACAGGGTAGCATGTCTTAGAGGGAAGTATTCAAAACTTCTAATATGTTTATTTACTAACAAATCTTTTCAGATTAACAGAATATGGCAAAACTGACAGTACTAGTCCTGCCCTGACAGCGTCCATTTCCTGCCTCCTGGAAGCCAGTCGTCAACAAAATCATATTGAGACCACCGTGAAAGGCCAGACCACATGAAGAGATGAGGTGGGATGTGGAGAAAAAGAAAAGAGAGGGATCAAGGAGCCGTGACGTGCCAGACAGGTGAGAAAGCGACTGAGAACTTCCAGCCCTGAGGAATCTTAGGATGGCTCCAGCCCCAGCCACCACTGTGTGCAGCTTCATGACATATTCCAAGCAAGATCACCCAGCTGAGCCCAGGTACCCCACAGAACCAGAAGAAATAAGAATAAGCTGCTATTTAAAGCCACTACACTGGGTGGTGGGGAAGGTGGTGGTGGTTGTTAGGAAGCAGTGGATACCTGTAACAGAATTGAATACAAATCACCAACACAACTCCGTAATTAAAAAGTAGTAGAGTATGATTTAAGAAATCATAACCAGTAATACCCTTGGCTTCAACGAGGTATGAGGGGTTTGTGGAAAGCTTTCTGCATAACAACATTTAGGATGAGACGTAAGAAGTGACTAGAACAAAGAAAAATATGAAAGGGAAAGAGCTTGGGGCACAAAGAACAGCCCGGGCAAAGTCCCAAAGATGGAGATGTGCTCATATATTCCGGAAAAAGAGAGGAGGACAGTGACCAAATTAAACCAAATAGATAAAAGGACAGGAGTTGGCCTGGAGAGCTGGGTCACATGGAGCCTTGTAAGTCACAGTGGGTGCTGGGAACTGTATCCTGAGAGCAATGGGAGCCAAACAAGACATGACAGATCTGTGGTCGCTGTCGTCACCATAAGCAGGGTCTCAAGGAGAGTCAATGGGGAATCCACGTGGACATGAGATCTTAAGACATCCAAATGCAGGATGTCCTGAAGTGAAAACCAGCCTTTACTTAGGCCTCAGATGTCCAGAAGCATCTTGGTTAAAAAAAAAAAAAAATTATGGTGTCCAGGAAATTAACTTTCTTTATTCAAACTTTACCACTGACACAACAAGTTTAAGTACAGAGTCCAGATGTAAATCTGACATCATCTGGGGAGTGGAATGTGGCTAAATTCAATAAAGAAAAGAAAACAAAAAGAATGACATGGTTTGAATAAGAAATTCAATGAATTCTTTCACATTTCACGGGGTTTTCTCAGGCCCAAGTTAACTAAAGATGTGGATATGATGAGTTTCTTGTACTTGAGCTTCTGCCTTAGCTTTCTGCTTCTGTTGGGTCTATACCTGTATTTACTTATTTCATTGACATGCTTTTCTCTAAAACACCCAAGTATTTTTAATGACTATCATTTGATATCTGTACACAGGCCCAGTGCCATCCCTACCTGACAACTAAAGATTGGAGAGCTCCTCCCAAGCACAGCTGTTGCAGATCTGAAATACTTCACTCCTTTGTCACACAGAGGCCTACAGACTGGGAGGGTGTTGGGTAGTGTAAAAAGGGAGGCCAGGATATTGCTCTCTGGAGCACGAATCATTCTGGTAAGAAAAACTTGAGAAAATCCAACATGATCCTAACAGTGTTGGGATCTGGGTGGTCTTCATCTGTTTTGCATGTTTGCTTTTGTATATTTTCTAAAATAAGAATTTGTTCTAGCAATAATTATTAAAAATCATAGTGCCAGTGTGCTATTTTAGGTATAGACATGACATTTGGCCAGAGCACCCACGGAAGTCTGAAGTCTCTCGACCTTGAGTCTGCGGTGGCCACACAAGGCCAATGATGGGACAGTATGCCAACAAAGGAAGGAAAGGTAGTGTGAGCTCTGGTATTAGCTGCGGTAAGAGCATCCAAGTCTTACGGACGATTGTGTTGTGGGCTTCTTTATCCCGATTAGGTCGATGACGTTAGAACATTATTATAGCTCTCTCCTCCCTTGTACGCCATTCCAAAGCACTAAATCCAAGTTTCTTAAGTTACTACTCCACTGAAGGCAGAAACTTCACTGTTCCACAGTCAAAGGAAAGGTAGACAGAGAACACATGGCATTGACTCTGCAAATGGTCTGCTCTATATTGGTCCTGCCTTCTCTGGGGCTGAATACAGAAGACGAGGTCTGGGTAGAAATGATGATGATGAATAGGACAAGAAAGAAAGCTAATATACAGCTTTGAGGGAGAATCTTGGCCTCTTATTATTCTCAGGCAGGACCTTCAAAAGGGACCATAGTAATTCTGGGCTCTCAAATCTTTTAACTGGATACTATGATTCCATCCACCAAGACAGACACTGACAAACAAAATGTATGTTAATGAAACAAATCTGATTCATGGCTTTCTTCCTCCTTATAGCAGTTAGGAGGAAAAAGTACATGTAAGAAACTTGTTCCTCCAGAGGCCATAATGTGATTAAAGAAAATAGTAAAAACACAGACACCACACCCACACACGGATACTTACAAAATCATCATAATGCTACCAATTAAAAAAAAAAATTTCCATGTCTTTACAGTGCCTGAGGGCCTTGGTTTAAAATATACAAAATAAGTGAAAATAATTCAATGTTACATTATAAATTAATAGTATCACTGAAAAAAACCAAGCTGAGTTTCATTTCAATTACCTACTTTGTCCATGAAAATTTATAAAATGAGTCCAATAAGAACAGAGCAAAAAAGCTATTTCCTGGACTCTAATTTGATGCAATTTGAACTCAGTAGTATTCATCTCTTCAATATATGGAAAAGGTAAAATCTAGAAAACTCCCATGTTCATATTCTACTATTATAGTTTAAGAAAATAATTATTTTTAGAAAGGATTATGTTTCTTTTCTTATTGGAGGCAGTCTGTAGCAATCACAAAGTATCATATATTTACTATCAGATCTAAAATCGGATAACCACATATTTATTACAAGATATACAAGATTTTTATGTGACTTTTAACACACATTCTGTTTACTGGATTGTCTTACAATGAAATGCCCTTGATAATAATTTGTTTTTACCAACTGTCACTATCAGGGTAAGATTTATTTCCTCTAATTATATGCAGACCTCCTGAAGACATCTGTTAATATCTAAGCATCTATTTGTTAATCAGTTTTCATTTAACATGTGGGATCATTTAGTAAAACACTTCATTCAGTGAGCAATGAAAGCCAACCAAGCTCAATTAACGAACTTCTCAGAGTATCATTTTAAGGAGGGACAACAAAAATAATTTTATATTTAGGTGTAGAATTTTTTAAAAAGAAACATTTAGGGGCTTCTCTGGTGGCTCACGGGTAAAGAATCTGCCTGCCAGTGTTGGAGACATGGGTTTTATCCCTGTTCTGGAAAAATCCCACATGGCCAGAAGCAACTAAGCCCATGCGCCAGAACTACTGAAGTTCAGTGTACCCTGGAGCCTGTGCTCAGCAACAAGGGAAGCCATCGCAATGAGAAGCCTGTGTATCACAACTACAGAGTTGGCCCCTGCTTATCACAACTAGTGAAAAGCAAGCACAGCAACAAAGACCCAGCACAAACATAAATAAATAATTTTTAAAAGAAATATTTAATATAGTCGCATGTCTCTGAAGGGGAAGAAAAGGTCACTATAATTCCAATTCCATGCATAAAATAATACCACAAAAATATAAAAGATGATCACATTACGGTGACATCAAAAAATAGGAAACTGGTTAAATGTTTTAATAGGGAAAGGTCTAAAAATATAAGGATGTATTCACACAATGGAATATAACACACATGTTAAAATTCTTATTGTAGGAAAAAATTTAATGATGTGGTAAAATGATTTCAGTATATTGTTATGTGGAAAAAGCAGTATGATTCCAATTTAATTTAAAACATATATGTATTTACACAAGAAGTAAAAAGAAAACACTGGAAGCAGACAGGCAAAATTTAAATAATACCTATCTCTGAGCTAAGGTATCATGAGTGATTTTACTTTATTTTGTGTGCTTTTCTGTATTCCAAATACTCCATACTGACCACAGATTATAGAACAGTTATTTAGAAAATGAAATAAATCTCCAAGACACTTAATTCAAGTGTTTTTAAAAAGTATTAGTGATGTGTAAATTAATTTATGACTCCAAAAAGAATGACTGTTAAAAGGTATGTTTAAGCATTGTTTAAAAAAAGAAAAAGCCTTCTGCACCAAGTTCCCATGTGCTCATTAAGAACCTTAACTACAAAGTACAAACTGTGTAAGAACAGACATTACACACTTTATCTGGGGGTGAGTTTTGAGTTTTGACCCAACTTTATTTTAAAAAGATTTTTTTGGGGAAAGACATAAGGCTGTTTTCTATAGAATAATTTCTGAGTAGCGGCGGGACCAGTCTGGACTTGCTAAGCACAACATTAAAGTTGTGAATGGCGTTTAATTATAATCATTTGTAAGTGGAACAAATGACAAAGTAAATGGGAACAAGAGTCCATAGTGACTGTCAGGCCTGTATGCTCTTCTCTAAAGGGGGCTCCTGCTGACATCCTTAATGACAGAAAATGGCAAAAAGGCATGCGCATCTTTGTGCGGTCATTACATTTTAAGACTACATGGCCCGTAGAAATTATGAGAGATTTGGGAAGTGTTGAAAACTAAAATTCTTAGAATTTATATTTTCTATACACTGAAGACAGGAATGTTGTATCGAAATATCTCAAAACAATGCCCAAACAGGCAGCTTATTTGCTATGGTTTTACTGGTCTCATTCTATTGATTTCTAAAACTAAGATAATTTCTAACTAAGATTGATTTCTAACTAAGCTAACAAAGATGAAGCAAGACTTGATTTGCTGGGTAACTATAACAGGTTTGGCCCCCTTTCAGGAAAACATGCCAAATCATCCTATATTTGCTAAAATTTAACTCGCCTTAAGATACTGCTTTTATCATATTTAGAAAGTCTCACCCAATTCTAAAATACTGTTACATAGAAAGTTTTAAAACAGATTTTTAAAGAAAATTCTCTTAAAATCAAATTTAAACACAAGATTTACTGGCTAAATGTAGGTGTCCTTTAATTTACCTTTACTGTATGTCTGTTTCTTTGTTTTGATGCCCTCATGCAAGCATCCAGGTCATTCGCAGTTCTTGGGTCCTTTTCCACTTGAGAGATTTCTCCCTCAGAAAAGCCCCATCCCAGGCCTGGGAAGCGTAAGAGACAGGGGCTCGTAGATTGGAACTTCATCTCTTTTGAGCTCTGTGTTCCTTAAAACTTACACATAATTAGCTCTGCCTTCCCTGTCCTCAGACTTGCTCACCCTTGACAGTAACAAGGCAAGCACATCCAGTGTCAAGCACCATTTCCTTTCCTGGTCTGAAAAGATGAGAGCTGGAAAAGGAGGAAGTGTGCCACCAAGCAGTGAATAAAAACACAAGTACTAAAGTCCTAATACCCATGCTGTTTTTATTAGTACTATGGAAGTAAATGGGATGCATAATGGACAAAACGTCATCGAGACTATTACCTTGAGCGCCAAAGTCACGGGTTGGAAATGAACCCCTGATAGAGCATGAGAATTTAGTTAAGTCTACTATATGTTAGTCAAAGAGAAAGAAGAAAAATGATACCGACAATAGCTAACTTCAGACATTAAGAACTCACCAATGAAAATGTTCTTTCATATGTAAACACAAAAACTGAGTTATTTTTCATCCTTTTAACATTGGGAAGAGAAACATTGAGTTTCTCTTCTATGTAACAGAAGCTTTGGACTTGCGAGTTCTGATAAAGGTGAATCTGCCGCAATTCCGAAAGCACTGTCCCCAGAGAAGAGTTCAAGAGAATGACCAATAGAAAGCAGTGGGAACCATTCCCTTGGAACAACTGTTCCCTTGGAACAATTCCAAGGAGGTCCTGGAACTTGCCAGCTCACTGCAATTTGTCCTATTATAAATTTGCAATGAAAAGACAGGCCTCTGGTCCAAAAACACTGCATTAAATGATTTGCTAGGCATGAAATAGTCCAAGTCCATCACCAACTTTGATATGCTGTACAAACGCACTGCTTCCATCTGCTGTTTTTGTTGTTGTTTAAGTCTCTTGTAGCCAGCTCTTTCAGGACCACGTGGACTGAAGTCCACCAGGCTCCAATGTCCCTGTGATTTCCCAGGCAAGAATACTGGAGTGCGTTGCCATTTCCTTCTCCAGGGGATCTTCCTGACCCAAGAATGGAATCTACATCTTCTGCATTGGTGGGCAGATTCTTCACCACTGAGCCACAAGGAAAGCCTTATTCCAGGTCCATTAGCAACTCTGATGTGCTGCGCGCATGCACTGCCTTCATCTACTCCTTTATAATACGCTCTTTTTCCACTTGAAAGTCCACATAGTTACAAAACTGAAATACTGTCTGGGAGGATGACTTCAATGATTATGGTATAGAAAAATCTCCCTCAGAACTATATAATCTGAATATTTATTTTCTCCCTCTGTCTCACCGCAAAGGTCATTTTGCCCATTTACTTGATTTCAATGGGATTCGATTTATGTGTTAGAAACCCAATTTTAACCCCAAATGTTTTGTTGATTCTAAGAGATCAAGAGTCATGTCCACATTCACGTAAGGGACCAGGTTTGCCTCATAATTTTCTTCTAAGCAATGTAGCCATCAAGCTAGACTATTCACCAAACCTGATGACTTCAGATGGTATGAGCTAGTATGTTTGGAAGCCTTAGCAATGGAAGCAAAAAGAGAGAAAACTGAAACTCATGGCTATTTTTATTGGGGGGTTATTATAAATAATACTAAACTCAGAAAATCCAGGGTAGTTGGTACTAGCTCTGAATCTAGTCTTACGGAATAGTCCAGGGCTTTGTCTTGGGATTAACTCAAAGAGACTTCTAAGACCAGAACTTCTTATAATGTTCCTGAATGATTCCTGAATCTGAAAATGCATGCAAACTCCCTTGTATCTGCTAGTTAGCTCACATTCCCACAATAGTGCCTTCTCCATCACTTTCTGAAATTGGAAGCACTGTGGACTCACGAGGAGAACTTAAAAATTCCTGCAGCCTCAGTCCGTCTCCATTCCAAGTGATTCTGATGGAATTCATATATATAATAGGGGCCAACTACCCCATTAATGACCACCACAGCAACCACTGCCTGAGGATAACCACCACTGGCACTGCCCTCATGGAATGACTGCCTAAAGTTCCAGGCTAAAAGTACTTGATGTGTTATTTCATCTAGTACCACAGATTATCAACTCCACTTTACAGATTAAATGGCAGGCACAGAAAGGTGAATCAATTTGTCCAAGGTCACACAGCTGGGAACTGACAGAACTGAATCTCAGTTGAACTCTTGTCTGCTGATCAAGTAAAAGTTCTTAATGACCACATAGATGACCCTTCTAGTTGGGTTTAACATGCTTGACAAGAACACCCTGAAGCAACTTCTTTGGTCCTGTTTTTCACTGCTCTCTTCATACCTTCCCTAGCTTGTTTAATCTAATCTCATACACCAAAAAGTCACATTTTTGTGTCTCCACAAAATAAAAAGTCACCAAAAACACACACATTTAATTTATATGAATCTGCCTTTACAGGCATGGGGATAGAATAAGTAAGTGAGAAAGAGTTGAAATCCATGAGTAAAATCTAGTGGGTGACCTCACTGCCATTTCATTCAAAGGAACTCAGTCCCTGAGGAAGATGGGAGGGACTGAGAGTCACTGCTCACTCCCAAATGCTCAATGGATGGGCATCTCACCACACTATAGGGACTCTAGTCCTTAAAGACATTAAGATATATGGGTAACTTAATTTTTTGCCTTATGAACTGTCTTTAGAGCCTCACCTGCACATGGATTGTGACTCAACCATGTAGTGCTTGCAGTGAGCTAGAGATATACGGGAATGACAAAGAGGAATAAAAATTAGCTCATGCCCTGATGGTGGTGGTTTAGTCAGTATGTCATGTCTGGCTTTTGCGACCTCATGGACTGTAGCCTACCAGGTTCCTCCTCTGTCCATGGAATTTCCCAGGCCAGAACACTGGAGTGGGTTGCCATTTCTTTCTCCAGGGGATCTTTCAGACCCAGGGATCCAACCCAGGTCTCCTGAATGGCAGGTGGATTCTGAATGGCAGACCATATTGCAGGCAGTCTCCTGAATGACAGATGTATTCTTCAGTGACTGAACCACCAGGGAAGCCCATTTCTTGTCTAGGAAGCCCATTTCTTATTCCATTTCTTGTCTAGTCCATTCTCTAAGAGAAACATGAACACTCAATATCATAAGCACTCATGGTGACAACCTCATGGGTAGAAGAATCAGCAACAAGGTCTCACCATGAAATTGAACATACAAATTAAAAGAAAAGCAGGTAAATTTCAATTCTCCAAAGATGGTTGACATAAAGATGGTTTATCCAATGGTAAGGAAAAGTTATATGCTTATTCTCTGATCAAAGAATTTTTGTAAAAGGAGTCTTCACAAAGAGACATCAAGATAAAGAAACATTATATTGTATTTTTAAGTGATTTTTTTCATCCCCCATGTAAATCAAAAGAAAACTCAGTAAAGACCTTCCTCATGTCACATACCATCATGGATCCATTTTCTTTCTTTTTTTTTTTTTGATGGATCCATTTTCTTGACTAAACATAAAACTTGATTCAACATCTCCCTCTTGAAACACTCTACATTACAATTTTTGTCAAATACTGAAAGATCTGACCACTTCCCTTTTCCCCAAAGAGCACTAGGAACCCAGAGAGCAAATGAAGGTTGTATTTTGTAACAAGAATAGACAGGAGACTGAATCACAGCAAAACACTTACAAATCAAGAGAGAAGAAGAAAAGTACCAAGAGAGATTAAAGCCACAGAGAACAATAATAGGAAAGGAAATCTCTTGTGAAAAGAAGTAGATGATGGTAACTTAATCGGGACAAAAATGAATTAGATTTTCTTCAATGACTGAGCTCAAGATTAGGTGATTTCATAAAGTTTATAGAAAGTCACTTGAAAATCACACAACTTGTTGCTGTATTCTACGCTTAGAGAGAAGAGAAATAAAAATTCTCCACAAGGGAGTTGGTCTTCAGAAAAATGCATTTACAATCCCAGTTGATGAATTTTACCTATCAACTAGGAGATTATCCTTAATTCTCATTTGGATAGAAAAATCACTTTAGGATTGATAAAATTTCTCTGAGTTTCACAGAGATTCTGACATAAAAATAAGAGGCTAAAAAGTTAAAATACATGGGGGTGTAGAGTGCATGGGGAAAGAACTAAATAGAAGTGTTAACAGATGTGGGCCCAGGGCCAGCATGCAGCACCAGAGAATGCTGGGACAAGTCCCCAAGTCTGGTGAGAATTTTAAAGGCATGGTATATTAAGCAGACCTGCTGGGTTGTCAGTGTCATACAATGAAATCTAATTCAAAGGGGGAAAAATGATTTGGCCCATAGCTAGGAAAAGGAGAGCAGCTCAAAGAAGTAAAGAGAAGCTGCAGAACCATAATAGTCATCATTCTCAAATTCAGGCAAACGTGCAATCACCAGAAAGACTTGTTAAAACACAGTACTGGGCCCCACCCCAGAGTTTTTGATACAACAGGCTTGAATGGGACCAAGAATTTACCATTCTAAAAAGGTTCTAGGTGACACTACTTCTGCTGGGTCAACCACTTCGAGAATCACTGACTTAGAGAAAATAGGCTATATAGGAATGAGGTCCTAAGGCCAAGGGAGTCTCCATCATGAAGGTTTGCTCCTGAATCTTACTCAGACTTCTACCAGGTAGGAGGGCACCTCCTCAGCCACATTGTTTTCATTCATGATCCCAGACAGGGAAGACCTTTTCCATGAGTTTTAGGAGGAAAGCTGATTAGACTGAGGGGCCTGTGCTAGGATATCACTTGTGAAAGCATTCTGCTTTCAGGGATGCAGTAAAGCAAGTGGCCTACTCCTAGTTAAGGATACCCCATGGGCAGGAGTGGGGAACAGAGGATCCAAGCAGAGACACAGAGCATCAGAGGAGGCACTGAATTTGATGGTATTCCCAAGATCACAGGGAAAAGGAGAAGAATCCTTAAAGGAACAAGAAAAACAATCATGAGAAAACATGATGGGCAAGGAATAATATCACAGTATAATTCTCATAGCCTACAACAAAGTTTACTTTGGCATCAAGATGTACCAGGTGCAATCAAATTCACCTATGATACTGGTTTTATGCACATATTATCTATCTTTATTCACAGAGTAGTGCTTTTCACATAAAACATGGTGAAGGATTTTCTTTTATGATGATGAGGATCTAATTTCTGTCCAGTTATCCTTCCTAAGATATTATGCATTGTCTCATAAATTGATACACCTTTCAATAGGTAGTGTTTTAATGTACCTGGAGATAAAAAATGGAATGACTGAATCTATTCTTTCAGTAAAACATCTTTTCATGTTTCTTGGCTTTTGTATTTTTTACCTTTGCTCATTTGAGTATCAAACATCTCTTCTTTGGAACTTGCTTAACACTGTGAGCATTTGGATTAACTATCTGGAAATTCATCTTCATGAAGAAGCTCCCTTTATAAAGTAAAACAACTAATCACAGATTGCAAAACACAGAAAAATATCTGAAATCATCTAAATACAGTATGAGCTGGACATTTCTCTGCCAAACTGCTACCCAAGTGCCAATATTCTTGGACCACACTGACATGGTGAAGATTCTAAATCACTTAAGTCTCCTTCTCAGAGAAATATACTGCTTGGGATTAACGAGCAAGTGAATCTAGAAGGTCATGGGTTAAAGCTCCAAATGGATTTTCTGTTCACTGTTTATGATCCTAAGGCCTCTGAGCAGACACCTAAATGTGTGCTCAAAAAATATTCCACTGGAGCTCTAATTGAGAAAAAAGGGATGTGTCCAGAATGCTTACATATAACAACTAATGAAAGAACTCACAGATAAGCTGGAAGAAAAATAATTAACTAGGATTTGTGCCAGCTGTCCATTGGGAATGCTAACTAATACATGTGTTCTAAGTGCTCTGTTTCATAAGACCTCAAAGGTGGTAAAAAGAGCATCCCAGGAGAGGGTCTTAGACATGTAGATAAAATATCAATCGATGTTCACAAAGGACCTCTAATTGCAAGAGAGTTGCCACCCAAATTATTAAAGTTGCAGCATAAACTATTCAAGTGAACAAAATCTTGTTTTAGATCCATAATAAAGCAAGAAATGTTGATTAGAACACTTTGGCAAAGAAGTAGTGAGTAAAGACAAAGGAAAGGAGGGCAACTCCAATGGATGTAGATGTGGAAGAGCCTCCCTCAATAGCGGCAAATACATCATCACAAACCTGGACCACAATGCATGTAACAGCTACAGCATTTTGTTCTCCAAGGTAAATTTATCTAGAGGTTTTCTTGGACAAACCTATCAATTTATTAAAACAAAAACAAAAACAAAAAACAACTCCTGGCATTTTCAGGAGTTTTCAATTTTATTTTTCAAATTAGTTGAATATCATCACATAATATATAAGGTATTTGTCCTATATTATGGATTTATTCATTCATTGGGCTGTGAATTCACTCATTTATCTATTTATCACCTCTAAAATGGCAGCTCCAAGAGAGTAAGACTCTATTTCAATCACTGCTTTATCTTTAGTGTCCAGAGGAATGCCTGGCATATAGACATAATATATTCCCTTTTTTTCTGTTTTAACCTGAAATAATTTTGCTGAAATGTGAATTGCTTTTGATGGGACACTTGCTTTAAACCACAAGATATCTCCATCTGGATTATCAGAGTACAAAATCCCTTCTCTCCACCCCCAATGTAGACACGGTATATTCCTGTTTGGCTGACATTTCTGAACAGTCCAGCTTAGTCATTCTGTGGTCTCAGGAACAAGTCTTAACTTCAGAAGGGATCTTTGAAGACCTGCTTCCAACAGGCTAGGGATATCTCCCACTTCAATGAAGTCATTCTTACTGCTGAATGAGCCTTTGCCAACCTCATGGTTGACATTCTGACTTGCAATTTTAGCTGAGTTCCTGCCTTAGCTATGTGCCTGGTAGGCTAGTCTCCCTACAACCAAGCTTCTATTTACAAGGTACCATGCATGAATGGCGTCTGATCCCTGCACTATGGCCTGTGAACTGTGGAAATGGCTACCTGTTAATAGAACACCCTAAATACTACTTAGGAATTGCCTATGTTTGTACTCTTGTTGTTTTCTGCTAACATGTTGCTTTCGGGTAAGATCTGCTACCCACCCTCACAATCCTCCCTGTAAAACCAACTATTCTCCTGCCTCTGGCAGCTGGATAAAGCCTCATTCCACCCTCTGAAGTGAGGTCCTTCCTTCCATCATTTACTTGACCTTGTAGGACAAAGTCTAGTTATAGATTATGGTCCTTACCAGGCAGCCCTTTCTGATTAAAGTCTCGCCAAACACATGACACTAGCATCCAGTTTAGGAAATAAATTGTTTCAGAAAGACAATTCATTGATTCATTATGCTCTTCTTTCAGACTGAGAACATTTGGCTAGATGATGCATATGGAAACAAACATGAATTGTCAATATGAACTTGCTCTGAAAATACACTTTTGGGGAACTTATTATGTTCTACACATGAGATGGGTGGCTAGAAATAATGAAAATATAATAATAGTTGAACAAAACTATGGACTGAAAAAAAAACAACTCAAGGAAAGACTGTATTTTTAGCTATTTATAAAGAATATGGAGCAAATGGAAAGTTTACTGAAAAATCAGTAAGAAGTGGGAGGCGGGGGAAAAGAATAGTTCAAGGTAATTTTATGAGACTTAAGAGAAATGAATAAAAAAAGGAGATTATTGAGTGGTGAGAACTATAAACTGTAAATATCATATAGAAAAGGGAAATTGGGACAAATTATCACCAAGGTGGCATCTGATGAGGGTGATAAAGATTAAAAAAAAAAACAAACAAACACCTATTTTAGAAGTTTGCCTGAGGTGTCTTACTCCTTTACAGAGAATGCAAATAGAAATCAATGGATTCTCATGAAGTTCTTAAGTAAAATAATTCATTAGGGAATCCTGGCCCTGCCCCAAAAAGCATCCAAAAATAAAGGTGAGTTTATTTTCCTACTTCTAGCAAGTCTCATTCTTAACTCCCTTTCATCTTATTAAACTGTATATAACAGGAAGATATCAGGAAGCTCAAAAGAGTCATTGTAAGGTGCAGTGGTAAAGAATTCACCTGCTAACGTGGGAGACAGGAGACGCAAGAGATGTGGGTTCAATCCCTGGGTCAGGAAAAACCCTTGGAGTACGAAATGGTAACCCACTCCAGTATTTTTGTCTGGAAAATTCCCTCAACAGAGGAGCCTAGCAGGCTACAGTCCATGGGGTCACAAAGAGTCAGACATGACTGAGCACACATGCAAGCAGATCAGGAAGATATTGAACTGAGTAAACAGGAAGGGGCATTAGGACACCTCTAGGATTTTTAGGTTATTTCAAGTCCAGGCAATTCAGAATGACTGTATCAAATATTAATGAACAATTCACCATTAATTCTGAGATAATTAAACTCAAATCAGCAGTGCATGAAAGTAGTAATTGCACAGAACACTGAACAGGTATCCAATGTGGTTTTGGATTATACTAATTCTCATTTTTGATGTTATAAAAATTTGTTTTGTACCATAAAGCTTTTTATGCTTGTTACTATTGCATTTACAATGATATTTTACTCTGATTTAGCAAATCTGATTTACAAAGTTCATATAGTTTCTGAAAAAGATTTTAAATAGAATGTTTCTTTAAATTATCTTTAAAGTAAAAAGAAGCTTTAATAAGCTGATTATTAATATTGCTAGTAAAATTCATGGGCAGAGAGACCAACTAATAACATGAGAATATGTCTATCATGTAATATTGAACTAATTTTTAAAAAAGCCATCAAAAGGAAGAACATTCTAGTTATAACCTTATAAAGAAGATAGGCATAGATAATGCTGGAAGAAAATATAACAAACTCTAACAGCAGTTCTGTTACAGAAATAAAGTTGGGGCAATTTATTTTATTTTATTTTATACTTTGAGTAGGAAAGGTAAATTTATAAAAGTGAAAAATGATCAATTTTGTAAGTGTAAAGAAAACTTTCAAAAAGCATAAAGTGAAGGGATTTAAATGGGTAAGGAAATCACCTTAACTGAAACGTGAAAACTAAATTAAAATGTTCTCAAGGTTTATTCACTTAATCCATAGGTATAAAGCTGCTATGTCTCAAAAGTCATTTATGACACATTTCAAAGTTTCTCATAATCAAATACTTCCCTTAGGAGACATATAAATGCAAATTACAAAAAGTTTCTGCTTTTTATTTTACTTTATAGTAGGAGTTCCTAAATGTCCTTTCTTAGAAAGATAAAATGGAGGGTCTCTAGCAAATAATTCTGAAGAGCTGTCCTAATTATCTAAAACTTTATAAAGGCAATTCACATTATTCAGAGCAATATGGTCTATAAGTTGCAGTGAACACTGAATTACTGAATACTGAACCATTGCTCCTAGGGGAAATATAGGGTTAGGTTCCTGAGAGCCTTTGGTCACGTTTTTGTCACCTTATCAATATATAACCTTGTTTTTTGTGTAATTGTGGCCAACAACATTGTAAATCATGGCTCAAGAAACCTTATCTAAGATGTATTTTCTCTATAAGGCAGGTCACATTAGACTGTACTTTAGCACTACATGTGGGTCCATTTTAAACAGCACAATTACACACCAAAAAAGATAAAAACATGAAAAATGGGGCACTAAATACATTATGAAAATGACACTTGTTTACTGTAGGAGCACTGAAATAAGAAAGGAAAATGCTGCCTTGTTTGACATTCACTGAGAACAGTGTACCACATAACTAAAATTTTTCCAATTCTATGTACTTTTGCAAACAACTGTTAAAGCATTGAGTATTGATTATACGATCACAAATAAAGTTTAGCACATAGGCAAATTTGCAAATATCGAACCTGCAAATAGTGTGAGCAACCATACTAAGAATCCTGGTTGAAAAAAATGCATATTAGGTTACAATGAAATTCCTTCAATACTTTGAAAAACATTACTTGAAAATAACTAAATTGGAGAACTATGCCATTTTAATCACAACATTCATCTTGTCTTAAAGTCACATTTGGAGGGGTTTTGAGTACCATGCTTCCACTTACAAAAAACAGTTGTAATGCACCTTAATGTGGTGATTCATGAAGCAACAAATCTAAAAAGTTTTACTAAAAGTTTTATGAAAAACTAAGTAAATAACAGCCAAAAAAAAAAAAAATACATGCATTAAGTGGTCTCACTTCATATTATTTCAGGAGGACATACATGTAATGAAACAATAAAAATTTACATAGACCAATTCAAAGACATGAGACAGCATGGAAAAAAAGTGTGGCAAGATATATAAAAGAGCCCATTCCTTTGATTTCCAAAACCACACACATGCCTGTATTTTAAATATGAAAAAGAGTGACATCACAATGGAAAACTGGGCAAAATACATTAATAGGCAGATCATAACAAAAGTGATAAAAATGCTCAATAAAAGAAAAATAATTTAAAATGTTACTTCTCATGACAGTAAAGAGTCACAGTAACAATGGCCAGGATGCAAGAAAACTTATTTGATGAAAACCCTCTATGTTCCTTCAACTAATACTGAGATAATTTGGCACTAAGTGTGAAAAACTTAACCTCTGCATTCATCTTTACCCTCATACTTCTATAAGTTCATCTTACGTAAATAAATCTGACCTGTTTCTGAAGTTATGGATATAAGGGGGTTCACAGCAGCATTATATTAAGTTGGAAACACCCTGAATACCAAACAGAGGACTGGTTAAGTAAACATACATCTATACAAGTGTATACTGTTTAGCCACTGAAAATGTTGAGTACTGTACTAAGACAGGCAAAAGGCACATAAAAAGTGAAAAGATTATATAATAGTCAGTTATATTATCGAAAATAGTTTTGTCAAAGATGCTATATTATTCAGCAACACTTACATATATAAAATTTAGTGTATTTCTGTACTTTTCTGTTTAATGTTTCCCTAATTCAATAATTAGGGGGAAAGGCACACACATAGAAATCCACTCCAAGTCAAGCCAATTTCTTCAGCAAGCCCATGTGGACATGCTACTCATTTAGGAAGTAGACAACGAGACAGTAACTCCTAATTCTCTGGCAGTAGGCGCAGGGTGGAGGGGCACGGCATGGCAGGAAGAAGAAAGAGGATTCAGTGTCTTCAATCTCCTGAACCCACTGGGGCTCATCCCACCAGACCACAGCTCACTTCTGCAGAGCAGAGGAACGAGAGGTATTCACAGTTTTTAACCTTGTTCTCCAGAATAATTTTACTCAGTTCACTCTCCACATCCAGTGGTTTCCTCTACTAGGCAATTTGGACTCTAAATGTGACAGTCACTGAGTAGTGTCTAACTCTCTGCGACCCCATGGACTGTAACCTGTCAGGTTCCTCTGTCTCTACAACTTTTCAGGCAAGAATACTGGAGTGGGTAGCCATTCTCTTCTCCAGGGGATCTGCCTGACCAGGGATCAAACCTGGGTCTTCTGCATTGCAGACGGATTCTTTACTGTCTGAGCCAATAGGGTAGCCCTTGGATTCTAAAACAATACCTCAAAAATAACACTAGTAAAACCTTCAGATGCCATGATCACTCAACCATCCTAAGATCATTCTTAAGATTCAGAGATGCCTGACATTAATCTCAGCCATTATTTGTTCAACTTGTTAGGATATACACTATTTTCTTTATTTTCTAATTGCTGAGGTCAACTACTTCCTTTCTCAATGCAATAACATTAAGAATAAAAAAATTTCTAACATTTAATAAGTAGATATTATTTCCAACCTATATGATATTACAACTTGATTAGTGGTCCATTTCTCTTTAACAGTCTACAAAGGCCTCTCCACATAGGATTCATAATAAATTATTGAGCATGCTGTGATTAATCATAAAATCTACTAAAATATCCCCAAAATCTGTTAAATTCTTTAAATTACTTACAATGAAACCAAGTCAGGTATGTTAAAATCTGAATACTGAGAAGTGGAGCAAAGGGTACAAATCTTATTTTTTTATTTACCTCTGACAGTATGTCAGCAAGGAGCATGAAAATAGATTTAGAGTGTTATATTACAGATGCTTTGAAAATGTGGTAGCTATCAGACACACTGATCATGTGTTAGATTCAGAAACAACTGTCTTTGCCAGGACTTGGCTCTTATTGGGAAGTATTGGCAGGTTAAGTTGGGCATGGAGAGCCAGACAGTCTCGGAAATTTGGGTCAAATGGCCATTGGGAAAAGAAAAGCAAATGTCAGCATTTATGAATTCACGACAGTAGGAAAATCCCTGCGAGGAGAAATGAGCACAGGGAGGACGGTTTTCCATGCTCCAATGTAAGCACAGTGGTTACGTGAAACAAGGGGCGAAACCAAATGACAGGTTGTAGATACAGAAGCACAAAGCCATTTTTACTCTCTTCAGACTAGGCTATCAGGTAGGTGATCACCATAAAGAATGGCTGCTTCTCAACTCTATGTGAAAGTAAAATTAGTTTTCAAACTGGTCTGTAAGAATAGAAATGCACAGTAATCATTTCAAAAAATAATGGTCATGTTTAAAAAGTATTAAACCTTATATCTGAAAACAAATCCCTAAAAGAATTCTATTAATTCCAAAAAGAAATATTCCCTTGCAGATAAGGCATTTCCGCAAATACATGTGGTATATGATAAAATGAGTTTTGTTTCATGCCTCTGATATAAGCATGTATTTAAGGGAAAAAGAGGATTTTCTGTTTTGCTTTTAAATAAACTCTAATTGTATGATAATTAACAATATATGAGGCATTTAGTATGTTAGTAATTCCAAAATATACTTATTACAACTCACGGCATTTGCATAAACCCCTCATCAAAAATACAGCACACAGTTTTACGTCCTCGGCCTCAAATTCTAAAGACTTTTCAAGTACTTACCACAGAGTTAAACCAGCCGGCCTCTCTTCAAATTTAAAACAAATTGTATTTTGTGGTTCTCCCAAATATGAATTTAATCCTCCCTTTATTAAACTGTGTTTCCTTGGCTGTCTGGAGGGAGAATCACTGCACACTACTGAAACTGCTTACACATTTCATCAATTTCAAAACAACCCAGGCAGTAACACTGGTATCAACTGCTTCAGACAGCCCCCCTTTCTGCAGACAACCATTTATTCCCTACTGTTTCAATAATTCTAAATCTAAGCCTTTAAATGATAATCAAAATGAACACTCAAGAAAAAAGCACACAAACTAAAGTTTTCATCATGCTTTAGAAAGGTTTGCCAAGTACTTTACATGTATCTTAAATGATAATAAAACAATGCACTGGGGTATTATTTTCATGTCTACTTTATTCATGAGGTGACAGAAATTGAAAGAGTATATTCCATCGCTAATAAACACATGAAAAGGTGTTCATCCTGATTAGTTATGAGGGAATGGCATTAAACCACAATAAATACTACCACATGTCTACCAGAATAACAAAAATATTCGTGAGGGTGTGGAAAAACTGGGCTTCCCACACATGCCCATCAAAATGTAAATTGGCATATTTAGAAAACTGTTTGGTAGTATCACTCAAACTGAGTATATACATTACCCTATTGCCCACAAATTTTACATCCAAGCATATACACCACAAAAATATGCTCCAAATGGCATGTACGGTTATGTTCATAGCAACATTATTCATAGTAGTAAAAAATGAGAATCACACAAATGTCTATCAATAGAAGATGACATAAAAAAGCTCTTGTCAAGTTATACAATAGAATACTATACAGCAATAAGGGTAAGTGAACTGCTGCTACATAAAATATGGTTGAATCTGAGATAAAAAGTCAAATGAAAGATGACACATACAAAAGTATATACATTGTATGATTCCACTTGTATTATGCTCAAAACCAGGCAATACAAATCTTTGATAGTAGAAGTTAGGAGAGTGTTAGCTTTGGGAAGAAAGCAGGGTTGAGGGAGATAGTGCAGAGGCATAAAGCAACGCTGGGACGGTGACTGTCCTAGGGCATTCAAACTGCTGTGACCAAGCAAGATCCTCTATGACCCACCTCCCAGAATATTGGAAATAAAAGCAAAACTAAACAAATGGGATCTAATGAAACTTAAAAGCTTTTGCACTACAAAAGAAACTATAAGTAAGGTGAAAACAGCCGTCAGATTGGGAGAAAATAATAGCAAATGAAGAAACAGACAAAGGATTAATCTCAAAAATATACAAGCAACTCCTGCAGCTCAATTCCAGAAAAATAAATGACCCAATCAAAAAATGGGCCAGAGAACTAAACAGACATTTCTCCAAAGAAGACATACAGATGGCTAACAAACACATGAAAAGATGCTCAACATCACTCATTATCAGAGAAATGCAAATCAAAACCACAATGAGGTACCATTACACACTAGTCAGGATGGCTGCTATCCAAAAGTCTACAAGCAATAAATGCTGGAGAGGCTGTGGAGAAAAGGGAACCCTCTTACACTGTTGGTGGGAATGCAAACTAGTACAGCCACTATGGAAAACAGTGTGGAGATTCCTTAAAAAACTGGAAATAGAACTGCCATATGACCCAGCAATACCACTTCTGGGCATACACACTGAGGAAACCAGATCTGAAAGAGACACGTGCACCCCAATGTTCATCGCAGCACTGTTTATAATAGCCAGGACATGGAAGCAACCTAGATGCCCATCAGCAGATGAATGGATAAGGAAGCTGTGGTACATATACACCATGGAATTTTACTCAGCCGTCAAAAAGAATTCATTTGAACCAGTCCTAATGAGATGGATGAAACTGGAGCCCCTTATACAGAGTGAAGTAAACCAGAAAGATAAAGAACATTACAGCATACTAACACATATATATGGAATTTAGAAAGATGGTAACGATAACCCTATATGCAAAACAGAAAAAGAGACACAGAAATACAGAACAGACTTTTGAACTCTGTGGGAGAAGGTGAGGGTGGGATGTTTCAAAAGAACAGCATGTATACTATCTATGGTGAAACAGATCACCAGCCCAGGTGGGATGCATCAGACAAGTGCTCGGGCCTGGTGCACTGGGAAGACCCAGAGGAATCGGGTGGAGAGGGAGATGGGAGGGGGGATCGGGATGGGGAATAAGTGTAAATCTATGGCTGATTCATATCAATGTATGACAAAACCCACTGAAATGTTGTGAAGTAATTAGCCTCCAACTAATAAAAAAATTAAAAAAAAAAAAAAAAAAAAAACTGCTGTGACCAACTACCACAGACTGGGTAGTTTAAAAAGCATTCATTTCTCCCATTTCTGGAAGCTGGCAAGTCCAAGATCAACTCACCAACACATTCAGTGGCCGCTAATTAGTACACAGGTGACCATCTTCCAGCAATGTCCTCACACCATGGAAGAGGTGAGAAAGCTCTCTGGGAATCTCTTTCATAAGGGCACTAATCCCACCCATGAAGGGTCTACTCTCATGATATAATTACAGCCCAAAGGCCTCAACTCCTCACACCATCACACTGAGGGGTAGGATTTTAACATATAAATTATGAGAAAACATACTCAGTCCATAACACTGGGAATGTCCTATATCTTGATGTGATCAGAGGATCCACAAATATGTTCACTTTGTCACAATTCATTGAACTATATACTTACAAATTGTACAGTGTTCTTTATGAAAGCTATATATTAATAAAAGTTTATTAAAATTTTTAGACAGTACTGTCACGTGAAATCATTGCCCTTTAAATGGGAAGTATATGTATCTCAATTCATACAATGAAGTAACTCTCTGAGGTAATAAGTACTATTACTATCTCCATTTTATAAAATAAGAAACGAAGACACATAAAAGTTACATGACATGCCCAAGGTGCCACAGTCAACACATATTAAAGACAGAATTGGAACCCAGGCTGCCTGGTACCTGAGCCCCACTAAGAATCTCTTCCAGGTATTTGGTACTTATATAGCACATTTCCTTCCTAAAAGGCTTTGAAAATTGGACTCTACTTTGGACCTAAACCAGGAAGCACAGTCAAATCAAGAGAACGGACTTCTCAAGTCATAAGCTACTGCTTTTCAAAATCAGGCCTCCAGAGGGCAATAGACTGGCTTAACCTTGGACAACAGAGCAGAGTTACTGTTGAGATTCATATCAACCATCTTTTCCTTTAATTCATTTATGCAACATGTTCTACATACTCCACATGATGGTGTACTCATTTTCTATACCTTTGGAATTCTAAGTTCAAAATTAAAAACAAAAGTCAAAAGCACAACTCAGGAAAATAAAAACATAATGCTAACATTCTTGATAGTAGTACTTCTCCTTTCAATGTGCTCAAATTCTTTATAGATAGACTGGCACAGAATCCTACTTCTACTTTCTAAAACAATTTTACTCCCTATGATTTTAAGAACACCTGTGTTTAGAATCTTATAAGTTAAAATGATGAGGGTGAGATCGTATCTATTCCACCACCAGCAGAACAAACTCTATTACCTTTCTTTCATCTCAAGCCCAGCTGGAAAATAAGGGAATTATAAAATATTTAATGATACTTTTCATGGGAATCCAGTTTAGAAAGTGTGCTATCTTGGAAAAATTCTTGTTTTAAACAGTTTGGCACAGGAACTTCACTCTACATATACTACAAACTAATAAGGGACACATTAGTTATAAAGGTACTTGTGTTAGGTCCCAATGAAAATCAGCATTTGGACTAAAAGTCAAGCGAAATAAATGTTAAGTCTCAGCTCCATGGCAGACATCACGAGTGGAAATATATGTCAATGCATAATATTTTTCTTGAATGAGCATGTTTATTACTTGATCAATAGAATTAGCTTGTACACATAACAAACAAGCAATTGCTACTATCACTTGATTTAAGTTTAACAACAATGGGCCTTCTGTTGTTTTTAGTTTCAGTGTATTCAACTGACTAATCCTTATATCTAACAAGAAAATCAATACCTTTGAAATAATTAGTTTTGGGCTCTGGGGAATCTCTAGTTGTGAGCAACTGGATGGGGTTCTACTTGAAATAACTACTGCCAGAATTACAACCCGTTTCCTTGCAAGATCCAATCAATTCATCAATACTATTTTTTAGCCTCTGTTCCCTGAAATCTGTGAAACAACGCCAGGATTGAAAATACCCATTACATTTCTATGCTTTTTAACTGACTTTGAAATTTCAAGATTTGGAAAATGTACTGTGAGATGAGCCAAGCATTCATTTTCCTGATATAGCATGAGAAAAATAAAATAACTCCCACATACCTTTATCTACCCAAGATGACAGCCAATCTCAAAAAAGTTTAAATACTCCCAGCACTTGAAAATAGGAAGAGTCAACATTTTTTAAGAGATTGTTAAAAAAAAAAAAAAAAAGACTTTCCAAGTGATTTTCATTCCCTTCCTGTACTTTAAGAAAATTAAAATTCAGGATCAGCCACTAAGAAAAGATTCTCCAAAGAAAATGCAATATGATTGTCCTGGTAGATCTAATCCTTCCTGGCTCTCTTTAATGCTCAGCACTGAATTTCAGTCAACACTAAACGTGCAGTATTTTATTACAGTTGCTTGTCCTCTGGGTATTTTGTGGTTCAAGCAGTTGAAAGAGTGGTGTATTATGTACATGGTATTTACGGATTTCAATTGCTTTGAAAATCTCTGGGATAAAAGTGATTCTTCCCTTAGAAAGGAGTAGAAAAGAGGGATAAATGAATTCATAAATGATTAGGGAGCCTCTGATAATGTCCCTACTTAACCAATGAAAACAAGCCGCTTCTGTTAACAGAAAAATCACCTGTGGACAATTCGTGGCTGAGTGACTCTGGACTTCAGTCACTTTGCTATTTCTGAACAGCAATGCAGAAATGAAGATAAGTTGCTGATAATGTTTAACCATTTTATGTGTGTGTGTGTTAATTGTAAGAAAAAGATTTAGCAAAAATGTAAGGTTACCAACTAAGTCATAATGAAAACAGACAAGCATACCACCAACCTAAGACAAAACTGCATACACAGGAGGCCCAAAATGCCAGTCTACTTATGAATGGGAAGTTTCCATGTTAAGTTCAGACAACATTTGAATACATATTCAAAAAATATTAGTCTTTCTATATAATGGTATCTACCTAAATCTTATCATAGACAACTAAATATCTAAAATGGATGCAAATCATACTGGTCTTTAAACTGATTAATTATTTACCAAATACCTACTATGTGCCTAGCATGACAGCTACATTCTAGTTAAGAAGAAAAGATACCCATGGAATAACATTATATGTACCTAGAGCATATGATACAAGCTGTAACACATGTAATCATTAGAGATGAAAATTAAAAAGCATATAGAAGGATGTGAGGTCATCATTTTCCAGTAATACATAATATTATAACACTGTAATTTTCTTCTGTCTTAATCTTATAATACCTCAGCACCTTTGAGGAAGGAATCTGAGACTCAGTCCTCTCTAACTCCAGTAAGCATAGAACTAATCACTTCATTGTTAAGTACACACAAAAAATATTTCATGCCAACCAATATTTCTTTATTTGCATGACACTGTTTAAAAAAATTTCCTTCCACTTCTCAGAACTTTATAAGCACAGGCCCTGAAGTAAGATCTCAGGGGTACTTATAAGCCTTTTACCCAGATGATTTAAGCCATCATGAATTCCAGTGTGATATTATAAGGCAGTATTTGTACCTGGGGCTGGAAAGTATTATACATGTGCTGGCTTATTAATCCTCAGCAGCAGGTACAAGGCAGATTGTTATGGTGAGAAATCATTACACCATGCAACCTCTCCTACAAAAAGAGAAGTTACCTTAGGATCGGCTGTGAGTAATTTGAATGCTTGATATACTTGAGATTCCTTTACACCACCACCAAGATCCAAGAAGTTGGCTGGCTTCCCACCATTCAGGAAAATGATGTCACAGGTAGCCATGGCGAGTCCAGCGCCATTAACTGTGAAATGCAAATGGTACACAAGACAGGATAAATAGAGCAACATCAAAGTCTGCATAAACTTTGGCCCTTCTCCATATTACTGAAAGAGAAACCTGACATTAATAAGCCAGTTTCCAGCCTACTTGACATTCTATTCAACCAGATAAATCCATAGACCTCAAAAATAAAGAAACAGAAAATGAACGAAGAATAAACAAAAAATACCCAGGAATAGGGAGAAGGATTTATTGAGAAGTTAAATCAATCTGGGAAAGACAAAGAAGCGAAGAGCTTCATTCAGTAAGCAATAAATTTGGACTATTAGTAGAGGGAAGAGTCTTAGGTTCTAGACAGTATAAAGTTTAAGAGATTTGGGAGAGAGGGAAAAGGCTATAAAAAGTTGCTAGAGCCTACGAATTACATCATTTTTAATATTCTTTAAGAGATTTGAGTAAAGAATGTGATTTTTTTCCATTTTTTGCTTGCTGTGAATATGTTTCTTTGAATGTGGCATCACTTGGGGGATTGAACCACAGGGGTTCCAACGTCAATAGGACTGAAACACTTTTTTACACTCAGTGCAACTATGCATGTTTATGTGTTCTCTGGAGAAACGAAGAAAACAAACAAACAAATGACAGCATCAAAATAATATTCCTAACCCCTGTTACTATTTCAAATTAATGTAAGAAATGTTTGCTAGCAACCTGATCATTAAAACTAGAACTAAAATAAGCCAACATCCTAGAAAGCTTTCTTTAAAAAAACAAGTTTTAACATCAAAATTCTTATTTTCTAGAGCTAAGTTTTATTGATCAATTGCACTTCTTTTGCTTCCTATGTCTAATTATAGGAAATTATTTTCCTTAGTTAGATAGTCCTTCCCACACACACACACACACACACACACAAAAAAAAAAAAAAAAACTCCTGAACATTATAGAAACTCTTCAGGTAAAGTACCTTTCACGTTTTCTGACTCTGTATTCCTCAGATAATGCCTATGAACTGTGATTAAGCAAGCCTGGGACAACTAATATAAAAAAAATTTATATATGATCTTCAAACAATGCGAAATGTGTTAATCCTACCTTTTGAGACTGCCACCTTGGCCAAATCATGCATACTCCTACAGAGGCTACAAAGAATATGCGTTTAATTTGCTCTAAACACACCATTAAATCTTTCCCCTTTCTAAATGCCTACAAATATTGAGAGCGTATTAGCTTATCAAGATAAGAATGATGTGAGTGATCTAGTACATAAGAGTTTTTGCTTCAATATAAAGAAAGAGCTTTTGGTATCACTTGTAATTGGATGTCATTTTCTATTGTATGAACAGCAAACTACTAGATGAGGTCTGTTCAGTTCTGAATATAATGATACTGTTGGTTTAATGAGCTACAAATCTTTTTTATTTTAATTCCATTAAGATTAAGACCTCTGTTTCAAGTGCAATGAATTGGTTCCACCAGAAACACAGAAGCGTATAAATCTCAGTATTATATGCTGTGGACAATAACAGAAATTGTATTGCCTCTTTACACCCATTCTTATCTCTGCTAATAAGCCAGTATCACAAATTTAGATGACTATGATAAAATCAACTGTCTTATTAATAAGCTGACATAATGGAGTAAACATTTGATCATTTGGTTTTCACAGAAACTCAAACTTTAGTATAATGATTAAAGCATGCATTCTCTTCAACTTCCTCTAAGAAAGTAATATATTTTAAATAAAATTTTGGCAAAGGTTCTGACTTTTACTAGTCAAAGTTTAACTGAGATGCTTTAAAATACTGGTCCTGAACTGGGGTGACTGCTTACCCGAAGGTAATGTCTGGAGACATTTTTGATTGTCACAACTGGTGACAATGCAGCAAAGGAAAGAGCCTGACAGCAAAGAATTATCCCACCCAAAATGTCCATAGGGCAAGAAGTGAGAAACCCTGCTTTAAACCAGTGACCACAGGCCAAAATGAACTTTTGAAAGAAATTTTGGGTTTTTTTTTAAGAGTTTTTGGCTACAAAAATCTCATATGTTCACTTGCAATTGGGAAATAACATTTTAGAAACCAGGGGTCTCTAAACTCTGCAAAAATTCACAAATTATTATTTTGATATAATGCTTTCTTACCAAAACAGGCAATGTTCCCGTCCAGTCCTATGTATTTTAGATCATATCTGGCAGCTTCATTTTCAATGGGCTCATTCTCTGATTTGTCATCCATAGCAAATATATCCTTTTGTCGGAATTCTGCATTGTCATCAAAGTTTATCTTGGCATCAAAACAGACAACTAATAAAGAAAACACAAACACACATAAATATCTCCTAAGGATCTATAAATTATTGGGTTGGCCAAAAAGTTCATTCAAGTTTTTCCATCAGATGTAACAGAAAGGCTCAAATGAAACTTTTGGCCAATCCAATGAGTTCTCCAGGCTGAAAAATACAGGAGAAATAAAATCGAATACTGTCATTTTTTCTCAAGCTTCAGACAGGAGATGCTGTTAAGGCTTTGTCTTTAAACTTTAAAGCTACAAAGACAAATATGACACGATCCCTGTTTTCAAGGGACTTACATTCTAATAAAAAGCATAATAATTTTAATCTGTTGGTTTCTATGAAATGACAATATAAGTTGCCATCACTCTTTAAAAGCTACATACTGGCATAGCTAAATATAGCATTGATTTGCAATTTTTATTACAGTTCCTGTTTTTAGTAGTTAACCTTTCCTGTCAATGCAAAGAGAGACTAGACAATAATGCTTAATATTGCTGTCCTCCTACAGCCTTCTTCTGATGTTGCAAAATGAAGTTTTTATTTAGTCACTATGCTCACTAATATGTCTAGAAGATTTAGTGGAAAGAATACCAAGTCAGAATCATTAGATTTTTTAACTTATTTGATCCTTAACTAATAACTCTGTAACCTTGATAAAAATAACCTACTTTCTTGCTGGACCTCAGTTTTCATATTTGAAAAGTGGAAAAAGACACTCCCCAGACTGCTGATATACTTACTCTGGGGTCTGCTAAAAGTACACCATGATCTTGATGTGAGCAGGACCATCTTATGATTCTTGTGATTCAAGCTACAAAACATTAAGCGGCCAAGACTGGTCTGTTACAATGGAAGGCTGCCAGGCATTATTAGCACCACCGTCTCCACCCGCTGGTGCCGGCAGGAATCTGTAACTCTCCTACTGGCGAGGGGCCCAGGACACAGTGAAACTCACTCAGTGACAGGAATGGACCACAGATAGTTTTCCTTGACTTGTAGATCTTCCACATGTGCAATCAGGGAGCTAAAGCGGTGGGGAGTGGTGGCATTCTGGTGTCTTGGATCTGATCTCCTTTATTACATCCTTTAGAGCAGAAATTATTGTCTAGGATGATACTCCATAATAATCTTCTACTTCACTTGGGATATCAACAGGCAGGGATCTATGACCATGAATTTAGATATTATTCATTCTCCATCAGCATTGCTCATAGGCACCTAAGTCTTTTCAGCAAAACAATCACCTATGTGCATTTCACTGGAAAGTAATGACCATGGTTTGTTAATACCACCTGCTTCTTATGAAAAGAAAATATTATTACCTTGTAGGATCCTGGAGTTAAAGACCCAGAGAGAGGTTTTTTTTTTTTAAGTCTCTTTACCATAAAAAGTGACAATTTTGGTACAAATCTGTGCAGAACTGGCATATTAACATCGGAGAATTCTCAGCATAAATAAAAGTCCAAACCACAAAGTACTTAAAGTAGCAGTGACTGACAGGGACAATCTTATATGTAATTTAATGTCTGCCTGAGTCCTTTGTCTTCCCACAAAATGTCCAACCACTTTACCCACATACTATGAATATACAGAGCAAATGAGTAATTACTTTCCAGAAATCTTAATGACAGGATCCTAGTTAGCAAAGGCCAATGTTCTCTGCTTGCTACAGTAGCATTGTCTCAGCAATTAATGACTTGTATAACAATCAGTAGGAAAGCAATGTCACTGTTGGCTTTCCACTGGGTTTATAAACATACTTTAATTAATTTATTAGCAATTTTAGCTCCTCCATTACTCACTGTCAACATTACTTGTAACCAACATGTTCAGAATGAATGGGCAAATGCTATGAAATTGACTTCCTAAGTGAAGAGTTTCAAATAACAGAATTCTTGGTCAAGATCAATAAACCAGTATATCAAAATAGGTCCAAGCTGATCTTTGCTCCTTGCAAAGACTACAAGCTACTTGAGAGACAGTATAATTAATAGGTACGTATGCAAATCTCAGAAAGCAGTCTCAGCTAAATGCCTGCAAAGTCAGGTTTTCAAAAGTCTCTTTTTCCTGTAGTATGGCATGTATGCCTAGTACAGAAATGAGTTCACTGTTTGGGGACCACCTTGGGAGAACTTTAGAGTTAACCAAGGACTTAAAGATAGTGACAGCGGATGACAGGGTTATCTGTAGGTAAAAAAAAGGTGTATCTACAATGGGCCCTTGCCAAACATTCTCTCTCTGTAGAGAAAAGTAAACAACATAATTAGGTCAAATGTATATATGTCCAAGTGCTTTTACAAGTTAAAAACACTACACAAACAGGAAGCAAATAAAGCAGCTTAAGAGTAAAGAAAGATAAGCAAAACTGAACTGCCATCATTAATACCTAAATTTTTTCTGGGGAGGGTGATGGCGGAGGGGAAATAAGGCCTTTGAGGTACATGGAGTCTGTTAGACACATATTTGTTAAATCTGCTCAGTATTTTTAAAACGGTCCCAAACATACATAGTGCTTTCCAGCCTAACAATCTCTGTTTATAATGCTACCTCATTTGAAAGTTCTCCCTTGAACTTGACCACTTAATGTAGACTCTGGTATCAAAAACACTTGGGGAGAAACTACAACCATCATACTTCCCAACCAGGAAGCCACTGTCTCTCTCAAGCCCAGTGGTCTTGTCAATCAAGTGGGACCAGAGCATCTTCTACCGCCTTGTGCTGCTGGAAGGGCAGGATGCGTGCGAGCACTCAGCCTCACTAGCGGCGGGCACGTCCTGGTGACTTCTGTTATCACCACTGCTGTCTTCCACACGCACAGTGCTTTCTTAGGGCTTCAGAGACAGGACAGGTCCTTAGGGCCCAGGACATAGGATTCTCTTCTCCTCCTATCACTGAAAATGACCTGTACTTGCTCCTCTCCCTTATAATCCTAGACTTCTGTTCAGAGTAAATCTAAACTAATGCCTACTGGAGTTTACACATGTTCACATTTACCCTTTTCCCACAGGAAGGATTTTAATGGTTGGCATTCCAGGCTTTGGAACTGACAGAGAAGGAGATTTTTCTTAAAGGGCGATGTTGAAAGAGATGACTTGGTGATGCTTGAATCACACCACACCTTTGCATAAGGTCAGGGTGGTTATAGATGGGTATAAAAAAGCCCCAAGTGAGACTATAAGTCAGACGGGGGTAGAGTATAGCCCTTAGGCCAGCTCACTGCCTGTTTTTGTAACCACAGTTTTACTGTTACTCAGTCACCACCATTCATTTACATACCTCTCTGGTTGCTGTCCCAAAACAACAGCAGAGATGAGTGGCTGAAATAGAGACAATAAGGTCTCCAAACCCCCTAATATTTACTAACTGTCACTTTATAGAAACAGGTTGCCACTCCCAGCTAAGCTCCAGTTCGCATCACATCCATATCCTACTTTAACAACTAAAAAAATAGACACAGGTATCATATATGTATTGGTGAGAGAGAAACTTAGAAAAGTGCATCACAGTAATATGAAAACAAAAAAGTATAACAAACAAACTAAACCAAAACCTGCAGCTTGCACAAAAGGAACAGATCAATCCCTGAACACTGATTGACTCTTATATGCTAACTTCCCCCTGTAAGACCCCCTCCAAGAACACTTTCAGAATTGGTGGATTAAAAACGGATTGTTTATGTCAATAAGAGCACAATAAAATAAATTTCCTTGTTCAGACCTTGGCTTTTTCATTTAATAAAACAATACACTATGGTAAAATATATTTTTGGAGGTGCTGAGCTTGGTTCACACATTAAGATTTTCAATGTCACATTAATGACACTTCAATTCTATAGAAAATTCAACTTGAACAAAGGCCATTCTATGTACAAAGTGGGTGAAAAAACACACCTATTAATATTTATAAAACAATTTTCACCATCAAAAGCACATGGTTACATGCTTGATAGATTATACAAATGAATTTTCCTTCTGAACAAATATCAAAGAAAGCTGCGGTACTTATATTCATAGGGTGTTTTTGTCATTTTGTTTAATGGTGTGAGATCCTGTGAGCTGCTAATTCAACAACCTCAATGAACAACGTGACTGGCAGTTATTGGCCTCTGACCCTAGAGTTTTAACAGAAGAATGTGCCACAAAATTAAACAAAATAAAAATACATTTCAGAGGGGAAGATTCACACATAAAAGAAACATAAACACAACAGGAAATAAGACTGTCATAATTAGTTTGAAAAATTACTTGTTTTCAGCAATGTACTGAATCTGATTTATGATAAATAACCATAATGTGCTACAGAAAAGCACTTTGCCAAGATGGCCTTAAAATGCTGATACTTCCCAATTAGTCCCACGTTCTGTTAAACGTTACTCTTTGAGGAGTTGTAAACTTTTTGAGAACTTTTCTTTAGTTGCTGTGAAAGGAGAAAAATAGATACTAGGCGGGAGGGAACTTAAGAGGGAGGTAAAGAACTGAGAATGTTCTCGAAAATAGAGTCTTATGTATAAAGAGAGAAATACAGAGAAACACCCACCAACAACATGGGCACAGAGCAACAGGGTAGTTATTTAGGGAAATTAATCTGAAGAAAGAAAGGAATTTGATATGCCATTTAACTTTGGATCACCCAGCCTTAATTCCCATGGAATCTTGGCCAGAGAGTCTCGGTTTTTAAATTGGGTTTAATTTCTTTAGCTCAGTGAATGAATTTGGTGTCCAACTGATGAAAATGCCTTAGAGCAGGAATTCTTAATCTCAGGACTACTGACATATTAAGTGAGGTCATTTTCTGATGAAGGAGACAGCACTGTGCACTGTATGATGTTTAGTACCATCCCTGGCCTCTATCCTCTAGAAGCAAGTAACATCACACATCCCAACTTGTAACAAGCAAAAATGGATGCTAACTAGATTTACTGTGGTCATCATTTGGCTAAAGAGATACAGACATAGATATATATCATATCATTATGATATATACTTGAAACTAACATAAGGTTATATGTCAATTATATTTTAGTAAAAAAAAAAAAAAAATGTGTCTAGATGTTGCCAAAGAGTCCCTGGGGAACAAGATGCTCATTCTTGCCACTGAGAAACATTGTTTTAAAGATACCAAAGAAAAGTGTCTATGTGTAGGCAGATCTGACTGAAAGTGAGGGGAAAAGAAATAGGACATAAACTCGCACAGTGTCTTACAAAATAAGTAAATTAATGAAGATAGGTAAATATTTTTTTTAAACCCTGTTTTTTACCTGACAGATTTAATGAATAAAATCTGGCACTGCAATTAGACAGTAAGGAAAATAGTCCATTTCTCTCTACTTAATTGATAGCTTGCTTTCAATTCAAGAAAAGTTAGGTCATTCTCATAGGCATGTTTTGACTCAATGTTCCTTTTTCCACAGAGAAACTGCCTTTTCTGACACCATGTGATTCTAGCAGGACCCACGCAGGACCAATCAGTATCATCTGAAAGGACTGTTAAAGGCTGCTGAAGGAGGAGGATGGGAACTGGGAACCATCTTCACTGACAGCTCAAGATGCTGGCTGACAAAGATGCAGAGTTAGAAGCAAGCAGCCATGGACAAGCAGAGAATCCCTGATTCCCTTCATTCCTTTAGCCAGTTCACTCCTAAACTTCTCTGTAAAACAAGTAAAATGAGAACGCTCGTCCTCAGGGGGCTTTTTAACAAAAATCAGGCTGATGCAGGTCTCTGTCACTAACAACCATTATAATCCTAACTAGCAGACACTAAACTACATTACAGTCAGTAGTGCCAACTTAGATGTTTGAACCAGACTATTAATCACACTGGAAAAAAATCATTCTTTGAGTGTACTTCTTACCAAAAATTCCCCATGGGAGACTGAGCAGTATAGATATTATTGGGCCAATGCTATTTATCCCACTGTGTACCATTCATAGGACCGGTCTCCTGGATTTTTAAAAAATATTCAACAAGTAAGCGAAGACTGAAGAAAGTTTTTGCAAAGTAACTATACAATAAGTAAGTTTAAAATAAAATTTTTAAAGTAAAAAGCTTGGTATAATGCCAACTTTCTTAAACTTCTAAATTAAAAGAGAAACTGTTACACAAAGTTTTAATGGGAAAGGTAATATATTTTGCTTGTTGTTGAGTCACTCAGTCATGTCCAACTCTTTGTGACCCCACGAACTGCAGCACGTCAGGCTTCCCTGTTGTTCACCATCTCCCGGAGCTTGCTCAAATACATCCATTGAGTCAGTGATGATATCCAAGCATCTCATCCATCCTCTGTCATCCCCTTCTCCTCCTGCCTTCAATCTTTCCCAGCATCAGGGTATTTTCCAATGAATCAGCTCTTCACATCAGGTGGCCAAGTTCTAGAGCTTCCGCTTCACCATCAGTCCTTCCAATGGATACTCAGAATTGATTTCCTTTAGGATTCACTGGCTTTATCTCATTGCAGTCCAAGGGACTCTCAAGAGTCTTCTCCAACACAGTTCAAAGGCATCAATTCTTTGCCACTCAGCCATCTTTACAGCCCAGCTCTCACATCCATACAAGACGACTGGAAAAACCATAGCTTTGACTAGACAGACCTGTTGCAGCAAAGTAATGTCTAGACTGGTCATAGTTTTCCTTCCAAAGAACAAGTGTTTTTTAATTTCATGGCTGCTGTCACCATCTGCAGTGATTTTGGAGCCAAAGAAAATAAAGTTGCTCACTGTTTCCATTGTTTCCCCATCTATTTGCCATAAAGGGATGGGAACAGGGATGCCATTATCTTAACTTTTTGAATGTTGAGTTTTAGGCCAGCTCTTTCATTCTTCTTTCACCTTCATCAAGAGGCTATTTAGTTCCTCTTCACTTTCTGCCATAAGGGTGGTGTCATCTGCATAGCTGAGGTTATTGATATTTCTCCTGGCAATCTTGATTCCAGCTTGTGCTTCATCCAGCCTACCATTTCGCATAATGTATTCTGCATACTTAAATAACCAGGGTGACAATATACTGCCTTGACATACTCCTTTCCCAATTTGGAACCAGGCCATTTCCATGTCTGCTTTAACTATTGCTTCTTGACCTGCATACAGGTTTCTCAGGAGGCAGGTAGTGGTCTGGTATTTCCATCTCTTGAAGAATTTTCCACAGTTTTTTTGTGATCCACACAGTCAAAGGCTTTAGCATAGTCAATGAAGCAGAAGTAGATGTTTTTCTGGAACTCTCTTGCTTTTTCTATGAACCAGTGGAAGTTGGCAATTTGATCTCTGGTTCCTCTACCTCTTCTAAATCCAGCATGTACATCTGAAAGTTCTTGGTTCACATAATGTTTAATCCTCACTTGAAGGATTTTGAGCATGACCTTGCTAGCATGTGAATGAGTGTAACTGTGCAGAAGTTTGAACATTCTTTGACACTGTCCTTCTTTGGGACTGTAATGAAAACTGATCTTTTCCAGTCCTGTGGCTACTGCTGAGTTTTCCAAATTTGCTGGCATCTTGAGTGCAGCACTTTCACAGCATCATCTTTCAGGATTTGAAATAGCTCAGCAGGAATTCCATCACCTCCACTAGTTTTGTTCGTTGTGATGCTTCCTAAGGCCCACTTGACTCCGTATTCCAGTATGTCTGGCTCTAGGTGAGTGATCACACCACTGTGGTTATCGGGGTCATGATGATCTTTTTTGCATAGTTCTTTTGGGTATTCTTGCCACCTCTTCTTAATGTCTTCTGCTTCTTTTAGGTCTATACCATTTCTGTCCTTCATTGTGCCCATTTTTGCATGAAATGTTCCCCTGGTATCTCTAATTTTATTGAAGAGATCTCTCATGCTTATGCTCAGTCACTTCAGTCATGACTGACTCTGTGGGACCCCATGGTTCCCACAGGAATCCCACAGGTTCCTCTGTTCATAGGATTCTCCAAGGTAAGAATACTGGAATGGCTTGCCATTACCCTTCTCCAGGGAATCTTCCCAATTCAGGTATCAAACCCATGGCATTTTCTGTGTCTTCTGCATTGCAGGCAGAATCTTTACAGTAACTGAGCCACCTGGGAAGCCCTGAAGAGATCTCCGGTCTTTCTCATTCTACTGTTTTCCTCTATTTCTTTACATTGTTTACTTAGGGAGTGTTTCTTATCTCTCCTTGCTATTCTTTGGAACTCGGCACTGAGATGAGTATATCTTTCCTTTCCTTTTTGCCTTTTGCTTCTCTTCTTTTCTCAGCTATTTGTAATGCCTCCTCAAGCAACCATTTTGCCTTTTTGCATTTCTTTTTCTTGGGGATGGTTTTGGTCACTACCTCCTGTACAATGTTAAGAACCTCTGTCCATAGTTCTTCAAGCACTCTGTCTATCAGATCTAATTTCCTTAATCTATTTCTCACTTCCACTGTATAATCATAAGGGATTTGATTTAGGTCATACCTGAATGGCCTAGTGGTTTTCCCTACTTCTTCAATTTAAGTCTGAATTTTGCACTCAGAAGTTCACAATCTTAGCCACAGTCAGCTCCCCGTCATGTTTTTGCTGACTGTATAGAGCCTCTCCAACTTTGGCTGCAATATAATCAATCTGTTTTTAGTAATGCCCATCAGGTGATGTCCATGTGTAGAGTCATCTCTTGTGTTGCTGGAAGAGGGTGTTTGCTATGATCAGTGCGTTCTCTTGGCAAAACTGTTAGCTTTTGACCTGCTTCATTTTGTACTCCAAGACCAAACTTGCCTGTTACTCCAATTATCTTGACTTCCTACTTTTGCATTCCAGTCCCATATGATGAAAAGGACATCTTTTTTTTTTAGTTCTAGGAGATCTTGTAGGTTCACAGACCATTCAGCTTCTTCAGCATTAGTGGTTGCTATATATTTTCCTATTATTGATCTAAAAGGAAAAACTTTAAATATTCTGATTATAAATATTGTCAATATTGCTAAAATATATATGACTGCTTTTATAGCTCCTAAATAAAGGAAAGTTTTAGGGAACTGTGACAATGATGAAGTTAATTTGTACATTTGGTCAGTAATCAATGTATCCTAATTGGGTTTAATTTGACTACTGCTCATTAGAGTTATAAACCAACATATTCATTTAATTGTGATTATAATTCAATAGCCGAAACTTTATGGTACAATGAACAAATTAATAGCTAATCTTTCCTGTTAAAAATATCATATAAGACTTATGTTTTAATGAACTGTATACATGGAATGTATTTTATGGGGACTCCTTCAAAAAAGCTCAATAATTATACTTTCTCTTAATAAATAAAAAGAAAACTTCAGATTTCATGAGATTTTACAAACATTCTCTAGGAAAAGGTTCTCATATCCCTCTTCCCTGCTGCAAACCATTTTGTGACTGACAGCTTCCAAAAGGGTTAAATGAAAATGCCATTTTTATCCTATTCTATGGCTCAATTCCCATTTTTTGTTACTAGGAAATAACCAGGTTGCTTATGCATATTGGCTTAAAAAGCAATATATGTATGACCTTTAAGAACTTACAGTGAACTTCCTCTCTTGGATTTAATTATCAGCCACTCAATGCAGCATGAATTTTAACTGATGCTCTCAAACTGGAGACTATTTCTAGATCACTCTGATTAAAGCAAATTAATAGCTTAAGAAGGAAAAAACAGAGAAGAAAAGAAAGCAGGTCCCCATAAGTTAGTCTGGCGTATCAGAATCCACATGCATAGCAGACTATGAAAGACGAGGGTTTGAATCCCAACTCCAGTATCTAGCTCCCCTTGGGGGAAGCAAATCCATTTTTTGGTATTCTATAAAATGGGATAACAACTCCTCGCTCTGCAGGATTATGTTAAATGATAAAAAAAGAAGACACGCAGGTTTATCACAGCACCGGATGTATGAGATTAAGAAACGATTTTCTTCCCCTCTCTCTAGAAAATACTGATTATTTTACAGTCAAAAGCAATTTTTAAAATATTTAATTATACTGGTAGTTTGCTTATAAACCACCAGCCACAAAATTTTATCTAGTGGTCACTTTTGTAAGCCATGAAACATTAATTTCAAGGGCTTCTTAAACATGAGCCCTTTGCCTGTCCTAATTTGAAAACTTCAAAAATATACAAACAAAACAAAAATAAATAGATAAAAATGTAAAATCTACACCTTTCCTGGACTACTTTTATACTACTTGAGAAGAACAACTATATTTTATGAATGGGTGGGGCTAGCCTATTTTGTGTCTGACACTGGATGCTTATTACACAATCATCAGTCACCTCACTTTGAAAACTGCCCTACAAGATAGGTTACCATGTTTTTACTCACTGTTTTGGATTTACAAACAAAAACAAAAAATCCCTGAGGCTTAGCCCATGTACGTGGCTGAAACATGGCAATCCCAGGCCTCTCTAGGTTTCAGGGACATGATATTTTAGATTTTCTGGCTCTGTGACTATATAGTCTCTGAAATACACTAGAGAAAAAGCACTGTACCATCCACACTGATCTACAACTTATTTGTATTTGCACATAATGGGTATTTATTAGTCCAGTGATAAATCCTTATTTACTGGAGGCCCACAATATGCTAAGCAAAAAGCAAGAAATGGGGTTGAGATATACTTTATAAAGGCAAGGCTCCTGGAATTTACCAGTACATTTTGGTAACACAATCCTACTCCCTTGATATTCTACCTCCTACCCTAAACATGCATATCTTTAAGCTTTTGCTCTTAAGACCTTACTGAATACTTGCTGTAGGCAAGACAGTGCAATCGTGGTAGGTGCTGAGATGTAAGAGAGCTGCTGATTGACTACAAGTACCCAGTGAAAAGATAAAACCTTCCCCACAAAATAGTCTCCTTCTCCCACCTGAAGCAAAAGCTGCTAACCTAGGGGTGAAAGAGACCGATGATGGGGCATTAGGGATTCTACCATGATGACATAACTTCAGTAGGAGACACAATGTGAAATTATATGCAGATTTAGAGAAACTAAAAACTGAAACTAAAAAGTTCCAGTTCCATAAAAGCAGGTATATTCATCACACACAAGCACTGTGGCTCCTGTTCACACCTAAATCTTTACCATCATAGCAACAAGGAGGGACCTGAAAACTAGGGGATGATGGTAAATGGATGTTTCTAAATAAAATAAGAGATAACTTCCTGTGAGGCTTGGCATTTGGCTACAAACTCAAGTGCTAAAATGTTCAATTGCATCATGGGAGCATTTGAAACTATGGCAGGAAGTAAATTACTGAAAGAAATTAATGCAAGGGTGCGCTATAGTCTTTTGTATAATTTATAGTTTGCATAAATAATTACATTCATTCATTTTCTCTCTCTTTTTCTCTTACCTTGTCCTTCTGGAGTTTCACCAAAGGGGTTCACTTCCACCTGAGTAGCATCAATTTTCAGGAAGAGATTGTACAGCTTCTTAATTTGATCTGCAGCCTAAATATGATCAAGTGAAATGAAATTTCATAAAAGTAGAAAAAAATTATTTTGCTACATTAATGAAACCTTAAAAATAAGAAGCTGTCTATTTTCAGTTAGGTTTTCTGAAGGGAAAAAAAGAGAAGCATAACTATTTTAATTTCTATTGCTATTCATTAGAAGAAATTGTTCAACTTTCCTCCAGACAATAGAAAAGACCATCATCAAGAAACAAAATATTTTCAGTATGGCCCAAAAGTGTTGTGAATCTTTTTGAAAATTATCATGTCCCTATTAGCTGAGCTATACTGCAATATGAGCTAGAATTACTAATACAAAAAAACTCCATTTAAGTAAAAGGTAAATATGATTTTGAGAGTTTTTAACTACGAGGTTTTCCTTAGTATGCTGGAATAAAACTGTTATTATATTCATCAATCCAAACCTATAATCTGTGAAACAACAATTACTGAGTATCTATTGGAAATGGCTGCAAAACAAGAAGATGGAAGACCTAAACAGTACACTTACTGAATAGCACAATTCAAACTGCAAACAGTTTGTCCTGAAGGCATAAACCACAAAGAACCAGAATATTCAACAGTTTCCCTGGTGTTGTACCCTAACTTCATTTTTCTCACTCTGCTTGAAATTCACTCGCTCATTCATTCTTTTCAACCAACATTTATTAATTGCTCATGTCACAGCAGGCTGGCACTTTGTGATCTGGGGCTAGGGGGAGGATCACAAATGAGGTGTGACAGCACCCAGGAAAGCTCGCACCTGCAGTAAACACAGCCTGTTCACCATTAACACAGCAAAGTGAGACTGTGTAATGTGCAATCAAGGCTGAATGTTGGGGTTTAGTCTTATTCTTAGCTCCAACTTATTTCCCAGCCATGCTTTCCCCATTTCCACATTTTTTTTTCATGGTTCCCATCCTGTATTATTTGCCCTCAGATTCCTTTCCAGTTTTTCCCCATCTCTTCTCTATTTATCAGGGGAGCTGACACTTGTACACTGGGTTTTCAAGGCTCCTGGGCCAGCCGGCTTCAGTTCAGCCAGTGGGAAGCAGCAGTGGGAGACAGGAGCTGGGAAGAAGGAAAAAGAGTGGATATTTTTACTCCTCTCTTTCTGCATCCTCTCACTTTAATTCCCATCAGGGTCCCAACTTCTGTATCTCAAAGGCCAGTAACACTACCACTTCACTTTGCTCCTTGAGCACATAGGTTGGCAACAACTTTCTATTGCTGTTCAGCTCTCTGTGTTGCCTCACTGTTCACTCAGAAACTTCTCAGTTCTCACAGCACCTACTTAACCAATTACCTAGAATAAAGTCCCACTGTGGTCAATACTGGGGTTTCCCAGATGGCACTAGTCGTAAGAATCTGCCTGCCAATGCAGAAGACATAGAGATGAGGGTTCAATCCCTAGGTTGGGAAGATCCCCTAGAGGAGGGTATGGCTACCCACTCCAGAATTCTCACTTGGAGAATTCCTTGGACAGAGGAGCATGCTGGGCTACAGTCTATAAGGTCACAAAGAGTTGGACGCAACTTAGCACACATGCAGGTGGTAAATACTAGGAGTGATTTCTCTGTTCTGATATTAACTAAAGAACTCTTGGAGATGTAATTCATTTTACCTTATTTTGTTTGATGTACATGTGTAAACATCCTTAAATCCTAATTTGAAAGCCAGTGGATATAACCAAATATATATAACGAGTTAGACTGAATATTTGTAATATTAATTTTTTGTGGCTAGATAGTACATGTACATAATACAAAATCCCCAAGGTCCACAAGGTTCCCCCTCAGGATCTTCACCAGACTCCCCAGCGACAGAGCCCCCGGTCGATCCTCCTGCAGCAGCCACTCTACTGGTTCATTAAGGGATATAGTTATACAAATGTAAGTGTACACATTTTTCCATTCATCTTTTTAAAATAACAAACTTGGTTTTACACTTTGTTTCTTTACTGATAGATTTCAGAAAGCCTTCAGCAGCAAAACAGAACAATCTTGTAAATGACCACATAATATCTTATCGTATGGATATATCATAATTCATTTAACTTGTCTCTTAAATAATGGCCATTTGATTTCCAGTAGCTTGACATTACTTCAAATGCTGCCTTATCTGTGTGTGTATATATCTATCTATCTATATATCCTTATATCCTACAGTGATTAAACATCTATAGGATAAATTCTCTGAAGTGGGGAACAGGGGGTGGGCATTTTACATAATAAAAGATTATCTTAAATTGTTCCTGTTCTTATCTTAAATTGAAGCTTTCACTAATGTCCCCTCCCACAAACCAGCATTATAGAGATTTTTATTTTTTTAACTCACAACCATCAGCTATTTGGGTATCTCATTTATGGTTTTAATTTGAATCGCTCTAATTAAGAATAGACCTGAGCATTCTATGAGAGTGAGACATCTGTATTTCCTATGATGTGAACTCTGCATAGGAAAAATCCACATATTTTTGGTGTTTCTCATATTAATGTAAAGGAGGCATTTTTACATGAAGGAATTTAGCTCTTTATGTCATAGAAATAGCAACATTTTTGTCCTTTAACATTTGTTTTTTGCCCATGTTTTTGTTACTTCTGCCACATGGAAATCTAATAACATTAATAATAATGTCACTCTTTTCTTTTACAGCTTCTGGCTTTGTGCCAGACTTGGAAAAGGTTGGTTCCCAACCTAATAATTCTATCATTATTTTTTCAAAAACTTAAGATTTCCTTTATTTAATGTTTACTTTTTTTTTCTTCTGGGGTGTAATCCAAGTGGATTTTATTTGAATTACAGTGTAAAGCAGGTAAGTGACTCACTGTTCAAACTTTTTTATATTTTTAGAGATTTCCCAGGTTGTCAAACAAATGTGCAATGTGAGCTGCATGACAAAAGCATGATGTCTATCCTGGACATCATAGCATCACTACACCTACACAGCGTCTGTACACAGTCAATACAATAAACAATGGTAGAAAAAATCATTAATGTAATAATATGGAGAGACTTCATAACAGAAATAAATTCTGAATGCATACAAGTATAAGATCTTATCCTAGCTACTTCAAAAAGTTTTTCGTTTTGTTTTTAAGTACACATAACATAAATTTCAGGTCTTCCCTGGCGGCTCTTTCAGGTCTTTCCCTCGGAAAGAACTCGCCTGCCAATATAGGAGACATGAGTTCGATCCCTGAGTCGAGAAGATCCCCTGGAGAATGGAATGGTTACCCACTCCAGTATTCTTGCCTGGAGAATTCCATGGTCAGAGGAGCGGGCTATGGTCCATAGGGTCACAAAGAGTCAGACATGACTGACTAAGTGTGCACGCACGCGCACACACACACACACAACTTCACTTAGCACAATGTTCTCAAGACTCAACCACAATGCAGCATGTGTCAGGACCTCCCTCTTTTTCAAGGCCAAACAACCTTCCATTGTATGTATATACTATATTCCGTTTATCCATTTACTTGTCTATGAACACCTCGGTAGCTTCAAAACTTCTAAAGCCTATATTAACCTCGCTTAGCATGAAGCCTGAATTTTCTCAGGCTACTGCCACTGTAGTTATACATTAACACAGCACTTGGAGGGCATCCATTATTACAACTGTTTATTATTGTGCAAAGGCGACTATAAACATTTTTTGAAGCAAGACTAAATCTGTGCTGTAAGATCTGCAAGGGGTAAACGTTATATAAAATCTGTGTTGTAATATCCACAAGGGAGAACCAGCCTGGCTTGCAGACAGAATGTGCCTTATTCCAGAGGCTATACACCAAATGACTATAAAGGCCATCCAGGCAAAACATGTCAGTCTGCCCAGGTGTAATAGCAGGAAATGGCAGGGCCTATGGCAAGCTGAGGTTGGCTCTTCTACTTTCTAAATGTGTTCAAATTTAAAAAACAGATTAAACACCAGTCAAAGGAAACATTCTGCTAGTTAATGTGCTGTGAGTCAGTTTGTTACTGCCACTTATTTCCTCAGGATCCATGCTGTCAAATATTTATTTTTTGCCACAATTAATGTTATTTCAAGGTTATATACTAAGCAATTAAAAAATCAAGCCTAAAATCAAACATCTTTGGAGCCGTGCACATGAAACTCTGACAAATTTACCAATGTCTTCAAAAATGTTTAAACAGGTTAAAAAAAAATTGGAAAAAACTTCTATTGCATCCCAGAAACTAATACTTGCACTATTCAAATATGGTTCTTAAAGCTAACCAGAGATATAAACTATACCTAAAAGGATTAGTGAGCTGTTATTAACGTGACTGATCAGATATTTTCATCAGTTTAAATACTGGAGGCACATGCTGACAACTCATGGAGCCTACGTTTTTAGAAATGAATAGTATAGATGATAATTAAGACATCCTTGAGAAATTTGTGGATTTGAGTCATATTGAGTTTTCTCATGACTTTATTCTTTTCAGCCAATTCTTGCTGAAATATATTTTCACCAGAACATTATTCTGTAGGTTTTTATGCAAGGTGATGTTTATTTTTGTTAAATCTAATATTAATACATCATATTTTAGAGACATCAGGCATGAGTCACAGGAAAGATATTAATTTTACAAGAGGATCATTTTATATGTTTTTCATCCACAAGTGAGGCACTTCCAAAGGACCAAACCACATCCTAGCTGAAAATTAAGTAACTTTCAAAGTCACATTGAATCGAGGGGCCTTTAAGATATCACTTGTTTATCAAAAGCTCACCAATGGTTGATCATTTAAATAAACGTTTTCTCCTCTCAGGCACCCCCTGTGCGCACCGCACACGGCCGCTCCTGTACGGAGGAAGCAGTGTAAACAGAGACGCCCGGGTCTACAGCACTCCTGTGCTCCTGGGCCATGCACTGCATGTTCTGCTGCTCAAATACAAATGGATGTCCCCAGATGAACAAATTCTGACACAACTGCAGCTGAGATCACCATCTCTCCTCCCCCCCACCCCACCATTTTCACTCCTTCACATCCCCTCTTCCTGTGTTCACTGTCAGCAGGCGGACCACCGCCCTGTGAGCCCCTGGAGAACAACGGCTGCTCTCATCATCTCTGTTCAACAGGGTTCAGCAAATGAGCTTGGTTCAACCTGCTGAGGAAATGAAGATTTAAAGTCTTTCATATAATTGGCAATGATAATAGGAAAAATGTGAAGTAAAAGACTTATATACCTTCCTAGATAAATAAAATCAAAAATATAATGACAATATAGCTACTACCAATCCCTGAGAACTTGCAGGTTTATCTTCCTTCCATAGATAACTCACTTAAAACCTAGAGTATTTAAGGTATCAGAAAACATGATTTAGTCATTTAAGAGCTATAAATAACTGCTAATTGTCTCTTACATTACTTTTTTGGGGGGGACTTGTGATGTGCATAATACTGTTACTGCCTTCTCTAGAACTTTAAGATATATTTACCTCTTGAGCTTTCAAACCACACGGTGAGTAGATTTTTACCCACTCCAGATTTATTCTCTTGCCACTTACGACTACTCATTCCTGACTCCCCAGGAATTTCTTCTAAGTAGACACCTCAGATGTGTTATTTCACTTATTTATGCATATGATAGATATTTCTTGGACATCTAATATATTTACCAAACACTTTGTTGGCAACACAGTAGTGAGGAAGACCAACCAAGTCCCTGCCGTGATGCAGATGAAGACCCAGCAAACGAGACTGCAAATGTCCAAGAGAAATACAGATGTGCAAGGTATAGAGGATACAAACAAAGTTACAAGGCATACTGCAGAGCTGAGTGTAGGACAGTATGGTTAGAACACAGTGACTATAGCTCTCTGTGACCACCACCAATACACAAGAAGTTACTTAATAAATGTCAAATGATCAGTTAATATAGTCTGTAGCTAATATACTTCGTGGCCTCATTCTCAGGAAGTGAAACCAACCACTGCAGCCCTTACCCATAAATCCTCCAGTATCTCTCTTTTAGCAGGTCACTAACCTGGCATTTCTTCACCAGTCTCAAAATGATGACTAATTCCTCTTACTGTCCACTGAATCGTGGCTCTTTCTATCTCCTACTGAGGCTTAGTCCCGGATGATCCTGTTTCCTACTACCATGTTGAACCTTCTGCTTTTCACTGGAGGTTTTCCTCCAATCTTCAAGTAAGTGGCATCCTCTCTTAATTTAAACAAATATATTTTAAAGTCTCATTGTGCTTCACCTTTCCATAACTTGCCTTCATGTTACCCTTAAGCTTTTAAAGTTAGAATCAATCAAAAGAAAAGGTAAAGAGAGAAAATAAAGAGGGTACAACTGACTGGTTTACTAGGGGGATGCTGCCCAACTAAATTAAGGGAAACTGCAAGAATCCCAGAGCCCTAGGACAACACACAAACACAAACACACAATGAAGGGTCATTAAGGTGGCTTCTCTTAGTAACAGACGAGGAAAACAACAGCCAGTAAGTTCTTCTGATTTAACTATGCGACAAGGAAGCATGCCTGCATAGACATAAAATCAGGCTCCATGGCAGGACCAAGGGCAGTGCAGGACTGTGATGCTCAAGACAGACTCTCTCCCTTAACAGCTCAAAGAACAATTTTCCTGTCTTTGAAACCAAAAGATATAATTACTAAATTAGCATAATTCAAGCTATTTTCAGTCAAGTATCACCTCTGTGTAATTAATATTCATCTCAAATGCCCATTAGCTATAAAAGAACAGTAACTAATTAGGTAATGTATATGATTATTAATAATAATAAGAATTCACCTTTCTGGAGTACTGAATATGTATTTTCACACATCAGGTTACTCAATCCTCATAATAACCCTCTCAGTTAGGATTTCATCACCCCCATTTTACAGACTTTGAAAGTGATGTTCAGATGGTCTGAATTACACATGTACAGGGTAGCAGTGCAGGATTCAAACTCAGTTTGCCTAACTCTACAGCCTGTGATTCTAACCACTATACTGCATCTTATAATTGATTTACTGGAGATGCACTGCTATAGAAAAAACAAAGAAACTAACATACTTAACAAGCTGTATGTGTCTACAGGCAACATGCTCTTATTACACACACACACACACAAATATATATATATATAATATATATATAAACACATGCGTCATGAACATTCTCTTTGGAACACCAGGGAAGTATTTTTTCACTATAAACAACTGCAGGAAAAAAAAACAGAAAATAATAAATTGCCTTATTTCCTGATAATCACAAACATTAGACAATATTAGTCAAAGTTCCCAAACACTTTCTGAAACATGTTAGACAAACCACCTCCAATTGCTCAAGTACCTGGTTTTTCAAAGGCCCGAGGAAGCCTAGATTTTCCGCCATCCGTTGAGCTTGGCTGTCCTTTATCCCTTCAATAATGTCAATTTGCTCCTAGTAAAAATGAATCAGATGAACAAAATTCAGACAATCAAATGAAAAGATTTACAACCTCAAAAGAAAATGCTTAGTATTTATGTGCAAATGAGTAATTAAAAGTGTGGCACCTTTCCAAAGATCTCTGAGTTGGGCCACCACAGCTGCCTATGGGGTATATTTTAATTAGCACACCATCTATAAAACAGCCTTTTCAAAACTATATAATTCTTCAGGGTGGCATGCTGACAAGATGATCGGATGCCAGTTTTCACTTTTAATTACTATACAGATGGCAGTGACGAATATTTAGTCAGTTAATTTTTATGACATGTTTTTGGAAGGCTTCCAAAGTAAGTTTTTCCTGCCTAATATTGCTGTTAAGTTCAGAGTTTATCTTATATAGGTTAAATATTACCTTATGATTTAAATATTCTGCTGCTGATAATTATTAATAATACCCAAGCTCTACAAAGGGCTATTCCCTCCAAGATAATGAGCGTTGTTTAGATATATTATTTCATGTACTCTCTTAACAAATGTAATAACTTGTTTTAAAAATGTTAGTTTTAAAAAAAAAAAAAAAAGTAGGTGTTATCGGTAAGCCAGCAAGTAAAGTCTCAATTTAACTTCCAAAGTAGTTAACTTAAATATGCAACATTGGTGAAAATATTTTAAAATCAGTCTTCAAAGTATATTAGTACCTTACAAATGAAGAGTTTCAAGAAATAAAATTCTCACTTTTAGAAGGAAAAAAAAATCACTTTCTAAAAGAAATAATAAAAGGTTTTAACTAGAAATTTTTTGTGTGATTTTTTTGACACTAAGAACTCAGAATTAAAATCTAGGGTTATAGTTCTAAAGATCTTAGGATTTTCTTCTTATAGCTGAAGTAGGTTGAGAAGCATTTTGCATATATTATCTAATTTAATCTTCACAATTCTATAGGGAGGGAATTATCCCCATTTTCATTTACTGATTAAAAAAACTGAGAAACTTATTGGTTAGTTAGGATTTGACCCCAGGTCTCTTTGACTAGAAACTAATCTTAACATCTTAAAAAAAGAAGAAAAAAAGGACAACCCCAACAGCAACAACAAACTACACACACAAGATTTAAAGGATTGAAACAAACAGAATCTGGGCCTTAGAAAGATTCTCCTTTACACTGTGCTAAGTCGCTTTATTACCAGTACTGAAAGACATCGAGGCAGTTTCTAGTTCACATCTGATTTCTAGGAGACAATTTCTGGGTCATATTTATGAATGAGGTAGAGTTATCCAGGAAGAAATGGAAATTTCACATTCCTCTCCCATTGGTTAATTCTTGTGGCAAGTTGGATGCAAAGAAACTAGAGAGGAAGAAAAGGCTAGAAGGAGGAAAGAAGGAAGGGAGAAGAAAAGCACAGAAAAGCTCTTGAAAAGCACATATTTTGATCTACCCAACCTTTTCTCACTGGATATCCAATACGAAAAAGGACTCAATATCTTCATGCCTTAAGTCCCAGAAACAGTACACCAGGCTCAGAAATTAGGCTCACACTCAGTCTTTAACAGTGTGTACAGAAACAATCAATGAACAGAACATAGTCAGGAATCTAAACATACCTTAAAAATAAGTTCTGGATTCGAAGCTGCCACCTCTTCAATGTCAACGCCCCCCTGAGGGCTGCCCACCAGCACGGGGCCATTGCAGGACCGGTCCATCAGAATGGCCAAGTAGGTTTCCCTGGAAATGTCCAGGGCTTCAGCAACCATCACCTACCACATTAGTGGGAAAGTCAATTAAGTCAGCATCGAGCTGATTTCCACTTGGAAATCTATACAAACTTGCTACACAAATCAAACAGCTTCATTTTCAGGCTCTTTAAACCCAGTGAGATTTGAGAGTTCTGCCTTCATGGTGCACAGTGCCCATTTTCACCTCCTTAATTGATCCTGTTAACTTTTCAAGTGACAGGTACTCAGTTTGCCTCAAGGAACCTTCCCACTTTAATCTTCCTTTTCTTCTTCAGAAACCCTGACACTTGAGAAAAACTCCAGGGAAGCAGCTGTTATTTTAATTTGAGACATTAGCAGTACATATATATTACTACACTGATTCTTCTCAGATTGCACTGGTGGGAAACCAAGTTTGCTTGCCAAAGAAGGATTCTTTTTATGGTGTGTCTGATGCTTCCTATGTTTGGATACTTCTGTCTCTTGGATCACTGTATTTTTATTTCAATTTATACTTTCTCTTAAATTACAAACATAATATTTGCTTGTTCGAAAATAAATGCTGACGATACTAAAAGTATATAGAGGGGACAGTTAAAGCTGTCCCCTCCTGCACATACATACCCCTTGGGCCCCGCAGTCAGGATGTTCATGAGTCCCTATAGAACCTTTGTGATGACCAGAAAAAAACATCCCTTTCTCTATGAGGATGTAGTCACATTGCAGGGCCATGACTGGGCAGGAGGCAAACTGGATAAATGGATTTCCTTCTCCACACATGCTCCAGCCAGGTCCTTTTTGCTCTGCACAACCTTAACAAAGGCATGAAGCAGCCCTACCAGGAAAATCCACTAATTTTTACCTCTTCCCTATGCATCGGTAAGCATTACCAACATGGAATCATCTTGCACATGGATAAATATTACACATGCTTGAATGCCTCTCTTTCTTCCTTTTTGTTTATTATCTTAATACTATAACTTAGATTGTACAAGGTCTTCTCTCTGCATTGTGACTACATAGTACTTATATGTCAATATTTATTTGACTTTGTCCTGGCTGACAGACATTTATGTGGACTTGTGTTTCCAAAAATGCTACCTCAGTGATTATTTCTGTATGTGTAGCTTTGCTCCATTGTTTTAGTAACCCCCTGGTCAAGGGACATAAAGATAAAATGGCTAGGTTTTACAATAGATTCTTCATATTTAAAATTTTGCTAAGTACTATCAAATTTCCTTGGAGAGAGATGCTGGACCAACTTACACTACCAAAAAAAATAGTAAAAAATGTCTTGGATGCTTTTTAAAAGAAAATAAGAACATCTATAAGGAATCAGCACTTGAAGTAAAAATAATAAAATCACATACATTGCTTTTCCTAAAAAGAAATTCAGTAGTATGTTTCACCAAAAATGTTACTGATTAAATAATAATAGAGTTTAGCTCCCTAGAAGCCACAAAAGCACTAATTTTTAAGTCACATGAAGCGGGATAAATATACGATGACCTAGAAAGCTATAATGTAATGAATACAATTAACTCCTTCTTTTCAAACCTCTATAGAATTTATGACTGGTTAAAAATAGAGTACCTCAGAAGGGGCTTCATAGTGATTCTTCTATCATAAATGGTAGCTCATGAATTTTGTAAGAAATATTTCTTGGCACATGGTGTTAGGATTTTCATAGAACCATTTTTATTTCAAGCTCACTTTTGAATCCACAGCTAGTCTAGAGAACCAGATTTAACAACTTTCAGTAGTTACTGTAACAAACAACGCAGTGTTATAACTTTTTAGGATAAGTGTCATTCAAGTGTCCTATTCTTAATTTTCTCAAGTGTTGACAGATGTGCTCTGTATTCTATCAAATTTCTATTTGTAAAGACCAGCTGCTGTCTCAAACAGCTCTTGCTTGGTAGAAATAGCCCATCACTCTTTAAGAAAACATTCCCAAGAAAATGATGATTTTCAATAGATAATTCATGGACTTTTATATACAGACAAATTTTCTGACATTGAGATGCCCTTTATATGACCCAGGATGTTGAAATCCTCCAGGAATTGTGACAGAGAGAACATAAATGGACTCCGTGAACTCCCATGTCATGCAAAGCTCAGTTAAACACATTTCAACCATCTTTATCCGTGACGGATAGAAACTGTATCAACACAGCCTTTTCATGGAGGCCTCCAGTATGGAGAACCTTTCTAACGTCCTTTACCCTTGAGCAATGAATCTGTTTTTCATGTTTCTAACTGTCTGTTCATTTTGTTTTATTTTTTATATATCATGCTATTAAGACTACTGTATGTAGATGAGAGCTGGGGCACAAACTATTTGTAACAGAACGGCAGTTAGCTAAGATTAACAGGGTACTCAGTTACTCTCTGCGGACAGGAACCATTACTGGCAGTGACCCATGGAGCACATGTGTAGTAGCACTGTCTTACCTCCCCTATTACTATCCCAAGGAAAACACTATAAACACAGATTTAGGAAAAAGCCCCAATGTGAACAGATGTAGGTAATGTCCTTAAATAGCTTCTTAAACAAACTAAGACCTAAAGTTTCTATCATCTGGGAACTTCTGACTGATGTCCAGGATTCCATAAATTTAAAATGTATGAAAAAAATTAATTAATTAATTAATTAAATAAAAATGCATGGAGAAGGAAATGGCAACCCACTCCAATATTCTTGCCTGGGAAATCCCATGGACAGAGGAGCCTGTGGGCTCGGTTCACGGTGTAGCAAGAGTTGGACACAATTGAGCAACTAAACCTACACTGCTGGTGGGAATGTAAAATGGCATGGTCACTTTGGAAGACATTTTGATGGTTCCAGAAAAACTTAAGCATAGAAGTACCATTTAACCCAGGAATTTTACCCCCAAAGCTCTACTCAGGAAGAATGAAAACACAAATGAATGTTCACACAAAAATGCATACACAAAAGTTCATGCCTGCTCAAAAGTGGTAACAATACAATTCATTGTTCATCAACTGATGAATGAATAAACCAAATGTGTTATAGTCATACAAAGCAGTATTATTCAACCATAAAAATGTATGAAGTACTGATACATGCTACAACACGGATGAACCTTGAAAAAAAGCTAAGTGAAGGAAGCCAGACAAAAAAGGGTTTGAAAGATTCCATTGATATGAAATATCCAGAATAGGCAAATCCATGACTATAGAAACAGGTTCACAGTTTCCAAGGGGTGGAAAGGCAATGGAGAATGACTTCCAACGGGCATGGGTTTCTTTCTCAGGGTGATCCAAGCGTTCTGGTTTTGGATAGTGACGATGGTTGCACAACCCAAGAATATACTAAAAACTACTTAACTGCACATCTTAAATGGATGAATTGTGTGGTATGTGGATTATATCATATTAAAAAGAAAATCAATACAGACACACTGGATTAGTGTTTCCCCAGGCTGGGAGTAGGCATAGAAACTGTCTGCAAATGGATGGGAGATTTTTGGGTTGGTTGATGGAAATGTTCAAAAATTAGACTGTGGTAATAGCTGTCAACTCCATAAATTTATTAAAACTACAGAAGTTGTACATTTTAAATGAGTGAATTTTATGGTATGCAAATTATACCTCAATAAAAATATTTTTTAAAAAGTTAAAAAAAAAATGCAGGTTCCTTAAAGTATATGTAACGTTACTGCTTCAAGTATGTGGTAATACATATTTTACACGGGAAAAGGACAAAAACAATATTTAACAATTATTTCTAGAAAGTGAGAATAGAAAATTTTACTCTCTAATTTTTATATTTCTGTACTAATGGAATTTTTCTCATGTTAATCATTTTTGCAAACAGGGAAAAAACTACTTAAAACTATACCACTCTGGTCATTTCTTGGCAATGATTCTATTTACAAGAATGCACTTATCCCCAGGATTTCAGGAACCTATCTACAAACTAATTTTATGCATATATATATATATATAGTGTGTGTGTGTGTGTGTGAGAGAGAATCTTCTTGTGTGTATTTTATATGCTTTTTAAAGGTATCACAAACTCTATTCTCAAACTCCATGTGTCCATAAAAAATAATAAATTCCTACAAACAAAACCACTAATCATATCCCCTGTAAACAAATTTTGAACAAGTTATATAGGTAGAGGCTCATAACCAGTTTAAAGGGGAAAATAAAAGTACGGTGCTGAGCTGAACAAAAATAATTCTTCAAAACCACTGTAAGACGTAAACAGTTCTTGTATCTAGCTGCGAGGCACTGGGAAAGGGAAACAACCAGAGCCAGTTTTGTCTGTACACTTCCTCAACCTTCAGAAAGGCTCTGTGTTCTTAGAGGGAAGGCGCTAACGACCCACCAGTATCCCCATCTCCCTCCAGCTCAGTGTCCTTTTCAGGACCAAGGCAGTGTGCTTGGTAAGCTAAGTATGCTAAGAAAACCCAGCTGGTGATTTTGGGGGGGCCGTCATATCAAAAATTTTCCAGACAACTCCCTCTGAAATGTAAAAATGGAATGCACTGCCTCAGCTGCCTGAAGAATGGCACTCTGGAAGAGATTACCATGTGATAATCCACATGTGATGCTGTGTCTGTGGAGCAGACAGTTGCCTCCCCAAAATGCTGGGCCCTAACCTGCTGTTACCATGTCATGATGGGGCCTTCTAGTCATCTGTAGCGCACAGGCCTAGAGTGAGTGAGCTGTGCAGTCACCCAGGCCTGCATGCCAGACGGTCCCACTCTTGGTCTCTGATTTGATGTTCTGCTGCAGCCAACTTGAAATCTGAACAAGAATCTCACATTTTCATTTTGCACTGGATCCTGCAAATCGGGCAGTCAATTCTGGTGCCTTCATACATAACAGGGAGTTCAGCAAAGCTAATCAGACTGATAGGAGGGTAAGTTAGGCTCTGTTAGATCTACCAGTCACAGTTTCACGGCTGAGGTAAGCCACTTTGCTTTAGACTTTATTTTCCGTGTGTGTGTACAAGTATGTGCCCTGTACACACTTGGGTGTCCCAGCAGATCCCACTAATATGACATACTCCCAGTAATAACAGTGAGTCAAAATGGTAATAACCTCAAAATAAGTTACAGGGGAACACAGAAAAACCACCAAAACAAGCATAGTAATTCTGATATACTGGATGAGGGTGGGGCTGTGAGGAAGCACAGAATGTCCCTCACTGATTCTAGGAACTGTCATGTTAAGTCCTTTTTGACTTTAAACAAAATGTGTCTGAGTTCTAAAACAAAAAATTATTATTTCAATCATTACCCATCGTTACTCAATCCTGATGATAATAAACAGTATTACTAATTTAGAATCCTTTTTTATCTCTCCTCAAAGTCATACTACACCAAAAACTACATGAGGTTCCAAAAAAATGACACATAGACAAAGTGTACTGCTTCATTAGACTCTGTCAAAACTGAAGTATGATTTTTTTTTTAACACATACACAGAAGATGGCCAAAAGCATTCACATTACCTTTTTAACTTTCACACCTTCTTTCGGAGTTTGTTTTGTTGCTAGATTATATCCAATCATCTGTTTAGCCAGCTGTCCCACAACTTTAGGGCTAAGAGAGAAGAGAAAAAAAGAGAGAGAAGAAAGAAAAGAAAGTCAATATTTATACTGAACACAATTTTAAGACACAGTCCATATTATACCCCCACATCCACCCTGCCTTGGGCCCACCTTCCACCTTCACAGAATGCATGGTACTTTTTGTTTATTTACCAGGTGCCTAGCAGTGTACCAGATGCTCCCTGAGTGCAAAATATATATGAATGAGTGAATGGGGGTGGAAGGAAGGAAGAGGAGGGGAGGAAAACGAAAATAAGTTTGCTTAAGTTTGTTCTTCCCTCCCCCCAAATAAGTTACAGTCATAGCAGAGAGACAATGCTGAAATGCACAGCAGACTCAGGTAAGATAGTGGGCAACTTGGGAAGTAATGCCCAAAGATGGGGATAAAGGGAAGGGGAAGGATCAAAGAAAACAATTGAAAGGTATGTGACAGGAGAGGAGAGGAAAGTGTTTTCACTGATTGTCTAGAACAGAAGGGGTGTCAAGTTTTCACCAATTAGTGAACAAAAATCCTTTTACAGGAGAAGGAAAACTGGGACACTGCAGAGCCCTCTGCCTGTTATCTACGTCATTTATTTGTGACCTTCTGCTCCTACCCCCACCCCGGCCCGACTCTCTTAGTGCTCCTTTCGATCATGAGCAGCATTTTCCATAACTGCTTTGCCCAAAGATAAGGAATTAAAACCTCCACGCTTACTCTTTTGTTAAATGAACGCCTCCTTTCAAACCGCTGCTGAAGACACCTTTTCCTCTTCCGCCAGCTAAGATCTGGGCTTTTAAAACAATTTCTTTTGCATCTGCCAAAGAAAATTCAGAGTTAGTAGCTGATTTAAAATTCTTTTTTTTTAGCAACCAGCAAGTGGTAATGACATAACTTCCAAAAGTGACTGGCAAAAGCTCTCTTAAAACAACTTTGAAAATGAAGGCAATAAAGAACTTCAAAAAACATCGATACACCTAAATACAAAGTCTGTTTACTGTAGACATTCAAATATTTCCTGCCAGTTTAATCTAATTCTCAACCATCCCAAGGGAGAACAAGGCATGTGTTCCCTTGTTCTTCTAAGTGTCAGAAGATGCTAAATAAATCCAGGCTGGAAGTATTAATTCTACTGTGTAACAACACTCCCATGTGACAGAGACACCAATCTGCCAGTCAGAGGAGCTAACTACCTGTCAGCCATCTGAGATGTCAAAGGGAAGACTGGTTTACTTGGAGGAAAGTTTTAAAGAAAAGTTGCAAAGGGAGTATTTAATAGCTGTTTTCTTGGAAACCAACAGTTTTTTGACCAGCTGTTCTATGTATCAGCAGGGTTGGGTAAGGGAGGAAGAAATGGATTAAAACTAAAAGGAAGCAGTATTTTATCAGTGTTGGCAGGGTAACAGAATATCCCAGAGCAAAGTGGCTGTGGAATCTCTCTTCGTCAAAACACTCAAGGAAAGAGTGAATGGTCCGCTCTTGACATTTGAGACCAGTCATAAACTCAAACACGTTTATGGAGCTGGTGGGAAGGCTGAGTGTGTGAAGAAGCCCAGTGATAGAGAAAGGACCATCAGCCAATAGGAATACTCCCCTATCCAATAAACAAAATGAAAAAAAAAAAGGCAACCCACAAATTAAATGTGTTTAATAAACCAAATAGTACACATCCTCCAGCCACAATTATCATTCTCTGTATGTGATTCAGTTTTATCTAAAATTAGAGAATGAAATCAGACAATCTCCGATATGGTTCTAACAGTTTTCTTATTTGGCACACCAAGTTTAAAATTGCAGACCCAGGTTTTAATCGAGGCTTCCGCCTTTGCCCAGCTGTGTGACAATGTACAAGTTACTTAATGTCTTTAAGTCTCAGTTTACTCAATTATGAAACAACAATCATGGTTGTTTCAAGAATTAAATTAGAAAATATATGTGACTATCCTAACAGACTAAAAACTCATATGAGTAATGAAAAATTATCGCCATGATCAATTAGTTCATTTTATTATCTTTGTATATTGTGAAGAACCAAAATGATTATTTCCATTCAAGCAGAAATGGTAAAAAGTAATGGAATCTGCCACCAGTCATGCCAGGTCTGTAAATGTTGGCTATTTTAGCCAGTACTACTATCGTTACTATTACTCATAGGCAAGGAGGCAAAGGTTCAAAGAGAAGGAGCCACAGGTATTTTCAAGAAGGAAATGGGAGAGCTATGGAAGGATTTGACACAATGAAGGCACTGGGTAAAACAGTCACTCTAGCTGATGTAATCAGATTGTTAAGGTGCATAATCTTATTGGTTGGTCTTCCTTTATATATTTGCTCACACTCAAAAAATCAAGGTTCACTTTCTCTCAGAAGCAAACACAGCCCCTTCTTTGCTGCCCTCTATAACCTCTGACAACAGTTTCTGCCCTGGATACGAATCATCACAACATCAGTCAAACAATGTCTTAGAATAAACTAGTTCCCATCAAATTAAGTAGAAGCCAAGTTATCGCTACTGCTCATTATCAAACCCTTACTAGGAATGGAACCAAGTAAAATGAATTTATTGTGCATTTAGGCTACTGCATGTAGGAGTAGTAGTAAGGTAAGAACTTTGGTGTAAAACAGACTTAGTTAAAATTTCCAACTCTGCCTATTCCTTTATTTATTGAGAAGAGAATGAGATTTAGAAAGGTAAAAGTAACATGTCCAACTATAAAATAGTCATAACAATTTACAGTGTTAGAATGATGTGAAAACAAACGAACAGAGTAGGTAAAATACCCATCTCAAAGTCTGGCACATTTAAAACAAAGAGTCAAAATATTATAGCTATTACAGTATCATAATTATTTTCAGCAATTCAGCAAAAGTAGAATTCAGAAAGAAATTTCCAATTTCCCTTTGAAGATATTAAGTGGAAAAAACACTTCTGCTGTTTACTCAATTTTTAATTGTGTTTTCTTCAAATTCTTTAAAAATAGCCAGCATTCCATTCCCATTATCATTTTTCATAACCTCATGAATCTGAAAAAAGAGATGCTTTCCTCTCCAAGCTCTCCAGTAGCAAAACTTCAAAGCCATGCAGACTACCTAAATGGGCAACGTTAACTGACATTACATGAGCTTGATTAGTTAAGTTTTAGGCACTAACCATCAAGACAGACAAACAGTTGTAAGCTCAATAAAAGTGTTGTCAATTATTCACATCACTATTGATCACTTATCAAAGGACTTCATGCCACCCAGCTGGTAGACCAAGCAACCACTTTGGAGACTGAAGACACATACTGGGGCATGGAGAAAGAGGGAAAGAAAGAGACTCTGTCAAATCTAGGTATATCTTCTGCAATTTATCAGTTCAGTTCAGTCGCTCAGTCGTGTCTGACTCTTTGCGACCCCATGAATCGCAGCACGCCAGGCCTCCCTGTCCATCACCAACTCCCAGAGTTTACTCAAACTCATGTCCATCGAGTCAGTGATGCCATCCAGCCATCTCATCCTCTGTTGTCCCCTTCTCCTCCTGCCCTCAATCCCTCCCAGCATCAGGGTCTTTTCCAATGAATCAACTCTTCGCATGAGGTGGCCAATGTATTGGAGTTTCAGCTTCAGCATCAGTCCTTCTAATGAACACCCAAGACTGATCTCCTTTAGGATGGACTGGTTGGATCTCCTTGCTGTCCAACGGACTCTCAAGAGTCTTCTCCAATACCACAGTTCAAAAGCATCACTTCTTCGGAGCTCAGCTTTCTTCATAGTCTAACTCTCACATCCATACCTGACCACTGGGAAAACCATAGCCTTGACTAGATGGACCTTTGTTGGCAAAGTCATGTCTCTGCTTTTTAATATGCTATCTAGGTTGGTCATAATTTTCCTTCCAAGGAGTAAGCGTCTTTTAATTTCATCACAGGCTAAAAATAAGTTCACTACTATCACCTCTTCTGGTTAGTTCTCCAATGCTAATAAAGCAATATAGTATGTCAGAAGCCAAAGTAAAATAAGTTTGTCCTGTCTTGCGGGAAACTCACATAAAGTAATTTAATTCATGTGATTATTTACTCAAACTGTTGAAAATTAAGTGACCAGATTCTACTGAACAGGAACTGGCTTTTTCATTTAGTATTTACCAAGTGGTTTCATACTTAATGTCACTGTTTCCATTTTATTTAAAAATCTAACTTCTCCAAAAACTCATACAAATTTCCATTTATTTTTAACATTACCTCACTGTTTCCAAAGAGAATTACAAAAGAATATTCCAGGGACTTTCCTGGTGGTCCAGTGGTTAAGAATCCACTTGCCAATGCAGGGCACATGGGTTTGATTCCACATGCCACAGAGCAACTAAGCCCACGTACCACAATTACTGAAGCCCACAAGCTACAAAGAGAGAGTGGTCCCTACTCATTGCAACTAGAGAATGCCTGCAGGCAGCAACAAAGACCCAGCACAGCCGGAAATGAATGAATGAATGAATGATATCTCAATGAGGAAATTCAATTTTTGCATGAATACACAAGATGATCCAACTGCATTATAGGATATAAAGCTAAAAAGAGACAAGAGGAGGGTGAAACTCTCCTCCAATAGATTTTGTACAGATACGGATTTCATCTATACATTAAATAACCATATTACTAGTAAAACCAAAGTCTATTTAACTCCAAATTTCTGACTCTTAAATGACAGGCTTACATAAAGTAGCCTAAATATGCAATACATCTACTTTATTCTGTTTCTTTTCCTGGTGAGTTTTCTGATAATGAGCAGTGCTTAGGGCAAGGTTTCTACTGGGTTTGATGGAAACCAGTTTACTATAATTCATATACATATATTTTAGGAGAAAAAAGCACTATAAGAGACATATTTGATAAACTTAATAGATATGTAATACTTCCAAATACCATATCACTTAAGAGAACAAAATTTATAGCCATTAAGAAAACCTAAAGGAAACTCTCTAAGCCACAGTTTTATTTCATTCTATTAGCTGCATTAAAATAATGCTTTCTCACTGTTTTCCTCTCATTCTCCCTCACAATGAGTGTTACTATAATTACAATACAGTTTTTTGTAATTGTATAATTACAATACAGTCCTAAAGGACTGATTTCCTTTAGGACTGATTTCCTTTTTCTGGTAGTCACATATGAATGTGAGATTTGGACCATAAGAAGGCTGAGAGCTGAAGAATTTCCTTTAGGACTGATTTCCTTTTTCTAGTAGTCACGTACAAATGTGAGATCTGGACCATAAGAAGGCTGAGCGCTGAAGAATTGATGGAATGAACTGTGGAGCTGGAGAAGACTCTTGAGAGTCCCTTGGACTGCAAGATCAAACCAGTCAATCCTAAAGGAAATCAACCCATATTCACTGGAAGGACTGATGCAAAAGCTGAAGCTCCAATACTTTGGCCACCTGATGCAAAGAGCCAACTCATTAGAAGAGACCCTGACACTGACAAAGAATGAGGACAGGAGGTGAAGGAGGCAACGAAGGATGAGATATTTGGATGGCATGATCAACTCCATGGACATGAGTCTGAGGAAACTTCAGGAGATAGTAAAGGACAGGGAAGCCTGGCATGCTGCAGTCCATAGGGTGGCAAAGAGCAGGACATGACTAGTGATTGAACAGCAACAACAAAGCCTAAATAGAATAAATAATAAACATTTTAATTAGAAAAACTTTGTAGAACTAGTTCACTTTGTTTTTCAGAGATAGAATTCTGAAAATATATCAATGCAAAATAATGTTTACAAGATATATTTCAGAACCAGAACACAAATGGGCCACAGCAAACGTCTGAAATGTTAGCCAAGAATATCAATAAGAGAAGCTATTTTCAGCTATCCTTTTTTAAATAGTTTGGTATTGAACCAAATATCTGTATTACTGAACTGGTTTTTATTCAGCATTGCTCTTTCAAAATATAATACTTTCTAAACACAAAATGTATTACTCTACATGCCAATACTACAGCGAGATGACTACTGCCATGATCATCTATTTTGAATCAATAACACTGGAGCTTTGGGGGGAACTATGATTTCTATGATTCACTGACAAGCAATATTGGAATATTTAGTTTTCAGCACAACTGCATTGCGTAATTTTGAGCATAGTGATCACCTTTCACGAGGTTTGATAGAATTCTTAACAGAAGAAAGTAAATGTATTTCAGATTTACCTATTACAAATGGAAGGCATGGAGAAAGGGGAGGGCGAGGTAAGAGAAGAGCTGAAAGATACTATGAAAAGATGAACCTTAATGAAGAACATACAATTATAGGGTGATAATGGAGACTCAAGTGGCAATTTCCCAAAAGAAATGAGCTAACATCCCTGTTTTCGTTACAACTCCAGAACCTGAACCTGAAGACGGTGAATTACTCATCTTCAATCATTAATGTAATATCTCCTACAGACTGACTTACCTATTTCCTTTGATTGTGACTAGGTCACTCGCTGTGAAGAAGACTGATTCTGAGACCAAACAACAATTTCAACTTTCAATAACTCTGACAAGGGCTCACAAACACTGAGATAGAGAATTTTAAACATATGAGGTGTCAGAGTAAGTCATTTCACCATTGGTCACATCCCTAGACTGAAACAGAAATGGAGATATTTGACTCTGTATCAGTATGCTACTTAGAGACTTAAAGACTTAAATTATATCAAAGACTTAAATTACACGTACTTACAGCAGTGATTTACAAACAGAAGCAAAAGATGAAAATAAGACTCTCCAGTACAGGGGTTTTATGATACAAACAGGAAGTTGTCCAGGGAGAGATTATTTTACATTAAAATATTCTTCACTGATAAGGCTTTTTTCTGTAAGTTCTAAATCTTAATTTCCCACTGAATATGACAGTCAATTAACTTCACATTATCTAAAATAATTCCTTCATTTGGACACTGGGGAGGCATGATAATGCTCACTTGAACAGTTTATTGATTATAAAGGAGATAATAATATTATCTTAACATGAAACAGTTTTACTTTCAAGGGAATCATTTTAACTTGAGTTCCTATAAAACTGGGTTTCCCAGGTGGCACAGTGGTAAAAGAATCCGCCTGGAGATGCAAGAGACACAGGTATGATCCCCAAGTCTGGAAGATTCCCTGGAGGAGGAAACAGCTACCTACTCCTGTATTCTTGCTTGGAGAAGTCCATGGAGAGAGGAGCCTGGCGGGCTACAGTCCATGGAGTTGCAAAGAGTCGGAAACAACTGAGCATGCACACACATACACACACACAAAAAAAAATTCCTAAATTAGTTTGATAAATCATTGTTTTTTTCAAACTGCCATACTCTTAAAGATACTGTATATGTAATACGACGTTACAGGCTTCATTAAAATCTATAATGATAAATTAGCTTATTCTTCTGACCTTGTCACTGGTGCTATTAATTATTTTAATAACCATTAATACACACTCCATTTGTGATAAAAATTTCAAAGCTAAATAAAAATTACCTCCAGAAAGGCTCTATTCAGTTGTAATATCTTACCTTTTCTATCCTTTAACACTTATAAACCAATCTTTCATTTTGCCTACTAGATTAAAAGATATGTTTCTGAAAGAAAGGTTAAGGATAGAACTTCCTGTCACTGATGGCAAAATTAACATGATCTTATTTAAGCACATGTAGCAAAAAAAAAAAAAAAAGTCTAATACTCTAAGACTGAAACCACAGGACATTAAACAAACCTTCTGAAAATGAAACCACTTGGGAAAAAAGAGACAATCTTTCAGAACAAACAAGTTTCTTCAGAAAAAGAAATCTCCAGAAGAAATCTCTATGCAGATTATAGTAGGGATTAATGATATACACTAGTAATAAAAATATCTGTGTAACATTTGTAACTTCAACATATCCTGGAAATAGTCACAGATGATGAAAAGCATTTATGAACATCAATAGCACTTCTACAGTGTTTTGTGGTACACTTGAAAGGAAAGAATGATAAAAGAAAACTAGCTATTAAAAAAATCATTTTTTTCCCGGACTTTTAAGGCAAAGATGTGTTCAGTCAGGGTTCAATTAGGGAAGCAGAACCACCATGAGTTATGTATAAGAGTCTTATTACAGGAATTAAAGCTGAACTTGTAAAAGATACTGAGGAAGGGAAGATGTGAAAGTGGAAGTTGAAGGATCGCAAGAGTCACCAACCAGCCAATCAGAGAAGCCAGCATATCCAGACTCACGGAGAAGGTATGGGACTTGTGGCCAAGTGGGTTTGTGTTCATGTTGATCAGCAAGGTCAGCAATTGAGGAAAATTGTTGGACATGGAGCACAGAACAGCAAAGACAGGTTGAACCCTCTTGCCAGCATGTCTACATCTGCCCATCACTGTATCACAGAGTAACAGCTGCATTCCAAATTCTGTGCAATTCCATATCTAGCCAATTCTAACGTGAATTATACAGGGAAGGAGATTCTGCGAGACAGAGTTCCACCTTAACCAAGCTGACAAAGTATAAATCACCAGAGCTAATAATAAAGGCATCAAAAGGCAAAGACCATGACTGCTGGCAGGTTCAGAACTAACATTTTTGACAGTCTCTGGAGAACATATCCTGGGCAAGAGTATATCCCAGCTTCAGAGGCAGACAACTGGAAGCTACTTGATAATACAAAAGTATAAGGGGATCAATCTCTTGTTGATCTGAATCAGTGATGAACAAGGAGGAAAAGGTGGCGATGCCTGGGATTGATATGGGAAGATAAACTCACAAAGGTTTTATTTTCAGAGCCAAGTGGAAAGACTATAACATTTAAAATGTATATAACATACACATTGCCTGGCTGCATCCACATTAAAAGATGTTTCCTTCACTTTCAGAGCAACACTACTAGTATTCTGAGATTTTTCACTTTCATGATTAGAAATTTTGTCTGTTCACTATCTTGTCTTACTTAAATCCATTCCTCTATCTGGCTCTCCACTTGGTGAGAGATGGTCTCAAGCACTACTGTCCGGAATCAGCCCCACCGCCTGTTTGCTGTTCTCATTCTGCTGCCCGTGGTCTACGGGCCACACGGCCACCAGTTTCCCTTACTCAAGAAAGACCCCCAACTTCTCACAGGTGGGTCCCCTCTGGGGAACTTCTCAAGCAAGTGGGACTGTGTCCTCTGGGACACAGTCTCCAGGGGAGACCAGGATCAATCAAACCTGACAATCCTGTGCCCTGGCAGCTGTAGCTCCTGCTGGCCAGCCGTCCCCTTTCCTTACAGAGATCTCACAAGAACCCTGCATTTTTCTAAGCCACTCCGCTCTTTAGGGACCCTTTCTCCAGACAGGCCCTGATTTTCCAATTGCAGAATACATTCAAAATCCTTCTCACAGACTCTCGAGTCCAACGCAAATCAAGGAATAGTACTGGGCATCTGTTCTATGCTTCTGAAAAATTCATGATGGTTAAGAAACCTGGAACGTTCTAAGACAATTAGGAGGTCCATCTGTCCAATATGCACAGAACACCCTTTGATAGAGCAATCCCAATTCTGTGAAAATCGACTACAGAAATAAGAATTTTCACTGCAATGTAACTATAAGAGGGAAACAGTGAAAACAACCAAAATGTCCATCAGTATTTGAACATGTGGGATTGGAAAAACAAATTGTACATATCCATATGATAAAATAGTACAAATACTATATATATTTATTAGGGCCCCTGGTGGCTCAGTGGTAAAGAATCCACCTGCCAAGCAGCAGTTGTGGGTTCGATCCCTGGGTTGGGAAAATCCCCTGGAGTAGGAAATGGCAACCCTCTCCAGTGTTCTTGCCTGGAGAATTCCATGGTCAGAGGAACTTGGCAGGCTATAGTCCATGGAGTCACAAAGAGTCAGACATGACTTAGTGACTAAACAACATGATTTAAGTAAATATTTATGCAAAAACATGGGCAAATATCCACAGACACTATAAGCTTTAAACTGAGCTAACAATATTTAAAAATAAATATTCACTTTTGTGAATAGTTATACAGTCATAATGAAATCTAACTGGACAATAATCAAATTATTAACTAAGATTATCTTAAGGATGTAACGAGGAGTATTATTGGTACCTTTCAGTACTGATACAAATTTTTGGCAATTATCATGGGCTGTCATAAAAAAATAAAACTGAGACTTTAAAAATGTGAGATAAATATAGGCAGTTATTTATAGTGGTTTGTCTTGAATATTTAAATGTTCCTTTCTCTATGAGTCTTTATAGTTTTTCTCTGTGGGGTCAGGGATGTCTATATTTGAGCAGGCCTCCAGAAAACACCTTCAAGAAACATGGCTCATAATCTTACAACGTGACCTCCTAAAGTGTCAGGCAAGAAAACTGACAGCAAAAGAAAAATGTTTTGCCTTTTTAAGACATCTATTGAGCACCTAAGGAAATACAAAAATTTTAAAAAGCCATAGTCACTGCCTTTCAGAAACCTAAAATCTACTGAAGGAAAGAGATACAAACAAAGAATTACTGAAAAATATGAATGCTTTCATAAATGGCAAGAATTAAGGACAGTGAGAAGGGGGAACAGTGTCAAGTTAAACAGGGCAGGAGAGAGAACAGAAGAACCATGGAGAGAAGAGCTATGAGTTTTCTAGGTAGATAAATCCAGGGAGTGAATATACCAATGGGTAAATAGCTAAGAAAGGCTACTGTGCTATACTTACTTGGCTGTTGCAGTTACCTATTTAAATTAGAAACCACTATAGCACTGCTTCAAATAAACCAGTCAAGCATGCCAAGGATTCAGCACTCAAATTTCTGATTTCAGATCTTCAGAAAAACTCTACATATTAAAGTTTATTTCTCCATACTCAAGAAAAGCATATAAGTGAAAAAAACACATATATTATCTTTGTTAAATTTAGTTGTTTTGTCCTAAGTGCTTTTAAGATCTCTAATAATTTTATCACGGTGGTTTTTAAGAAGCCCCCAATCAGGCACACTTTCAAAGAGGGTTGCGAAAGCTTCCAAGGGGTCAGTGAGATTCAAACTAAGCAGCTGCTTAATGATAGCAAGAGTTAAGTATATGTCCACCCCCTCTAACCTATAAATAAACACATATTCCAGACTTAATATGTGCAACCATCCTAAATGCCTGAGATATAGAATTCCAAACACCGGGTTGGTGATGTTGCTATAAAAAGGAACTCAGGGGGTTTTTATTTTCCATTTTAAAGTGCTGAAGTACTGGATGACACTCCAGAGCAGTGTCAGGGGATCACAGAAACAGGGGATGACCCACACCCAAGAGAGATGAAAAACCTCAGAGCCACTTTCCCATGATACATACATCTACTGTGCTCCAGCATAATTTATTATGTAGCTTTCAAATTGCTCTGAGTTTTAAACTGCAGTGTCTTACTCTTTTATTGCCTGTCTTGATCCATTCATTGTGTCTGAAGTCTAAGTCTACTGCTTGAATGTTAGAATGTTAAACACAGGGAAGACTTTAGATTGCATCCTATGGGATGAAATCAAGCAATTTCCCTGAACTTGGAAGAGTTTATATTTGGCTGACTTTTGAGGCCTGAGAAATAATTACTTCTTCCTTTTCCTGCAATGCCAGCTTTCTTTGGTTTTCTTCCTTCCTTTCTGTGTTTCCCTCTTCTTCCTTATTCTTCCCCATCCTTCCTTCCTCCTTTGATCTTTCCCTGTATTATTTCCAATTTTTGTTAAGTGCAAGTTCAATTATATCTAAAGATAACTAACTTCAGTTTCAACAGTTCATTTCAACAGCCAGAAGATAAGGACTAACTTTAAATTTCACCTCCCATCACACCTTCCTCAGAACCACTCCCCAAAAAGGTTTAATGCACTTAAATTCCTCAGAATTGTTGTACTCATCACTAACATGATCTATACCTGACCTCAGAAGTCACAGAGCCAGAAACTACTTTCTTAGACTGTCTTCAGAACAACCTTTCTGATGATCTTTGAAGCATTCAAATTAGGATGGTCTCTTCTGGATCTTCCTGAATCATTAAAAAAAAAAAAAAATGCCTGGTTTGAGTAAGAATTCATACCATAATGATCCAGGCCAAGTATTACAAACAAGACATTAAAGAGGGATGGAATGTGGGGGATGTCTCAAAAGGGAAAGGATACACACACACACACACACACAACTGAAGTGACTTAGCAGCATATATTTATATATATGTCTCATTATGACTGATTTGCATTGATGGGCAGCAAAGACTACAACAAGCTGTAAAGCAATTATCCTCCAACTTAAAAAAGAAGAAAGTAAAGAATTAACAAGCAAAAAAAAAAAAAAAGAATTAACAAGCTAATGTGCATTTTACTTCTTGGGGAAAAGAGCTAACACAGTCTTTTGAGTTGAGTTTGGAACTGTAAAGCCCAAAACACAGTAAAATACCAGCATCAGTATGTGGTAAAAGAGCTGGGATCAAGATGCGGTAAAAGAAAATTCTGGCAGGTTTTAAGTAGTTCTCCAATTGTATTAGTGTGGCAGACAAATCAAATCCTGTTTCACACTTGACCCACCAAGCAGTCCTATATAAGGATACCCTCTGGAATCCCAATCATTAGGAGACATTTAGACTCAAGATTCAGATTTCATTATGGCAGCTGGAACGTTAGCAGAATAAATCTATTCCTCCTGCCCACCAATCTCTCCTTCAAAATGTAGCCAACATTTGTTCTATTCCCCCACTCTCCCTCACCATCGCAGTTTTTGGGTGTTTTTTTTTTTTTACTGTTTTTTACCTTAATTTTCAGGAGTATGATATTAGACACTTGGAAGTAAACAGCACATCCACAGAATTACCTGAAATATTCCTTTCATCCCCCACTGCTAGTGCTCCTAAATCCAGCTGCAGCTTTTTCCAGGTCCCTGACCCTTTTCTCTTTGCCTCACAGCAGGAGTTTGGAACAGGCTGTCATAATGCATAAACATGAGTTCACTGTGGGGACGAAAGGAGATCGTGCCACCCTAGCCGAATTTCCCAGGTATCTGTCCATAAAGTTAAAACATGACAACCTCAAAATAGAATGCCTTGGCCATACACAAAGGGAACAATTTTTGTGATGAATTAAGTCAACGTCAACCCGAGAATACTACAAAGTCTAACAAAGCAGATGCTACCCTTCCTCTGAAGAGCCTTCTAGTTCAAAGCAGACGCCACACCGAAGGGCAGCCACAGAGCTGGGGAGGGCCTCTGTCACCCTCAGTGAAGCCACGCTCGGTTTGCCCACTCGCGCTCCTCACACCTTCTCTAGAGTTTGTGGCTACACACACCGTGATACAGAATGAGACGGCCTCATTCCTCTGGAAACGACCAAGAGAGAGTGCCAGACACATAGTGGGCCCTCAGCATAAGGTCATTATTTATAATCACCACTTCTTTTGCACTGTGGAATTATCATCACAGTATTTATCAGGTGTTTACTGTGGGGTATGATTTGTGCTAAGTGTATTCATTACTCACACTGAAAAACTTCACCAAGGCTGAAATATCTGGAGTCACACAGCTAGCAAGAAGCAGAGTCAGAATGTTTCAGCAAGAAAAATAATTCTATAGACTGTGCTTTAGCTCTTCCACATAGAGCCTTGTTATTGGGTTCCCCCCCACCAAGCATTTTGATATTAAAATTACCAACCACATTTTAAAATAAAGTTGAACTACAAGTAAACATCTACATACTCACCACTTGAATTCTTTAGCTGCTAACATTTAACTACATTTGCTTTATTCCAAATCTCTCCATCCATCACAGTTCATCTTATTTTTTCAAGCATTTCAAAGTAAGTTGCAGGCCTCAGTGCAGTTCCCCTCAGCACTCCCATCAGTAACTAAAGCTGATACTTGTTTACAGTTCCTTTTTGGCAAGAGAGAAAATTTCCATACAGTCAAATGCCCAAGTCTGAAATGTACTATTCCACAGATTTTGACAAATGCATCTACTTCTGTGACTCAATCAGAAAATATACTGTTTCCCAATCAGGAAATATACTGTTATTTATGAGAGCATATTACAAGAGTGTCCTTGGGACAAAATATCAAAATAGAGCAGCACTGACAATGGGGATGTTAAGTCTCTTACTGAATTTTCATTGCAACATAACAAAATGCTAAAATTCTTACACCAACAGCACAAAGATCCATGTCTGGCCTATAACAGGCCACCAACAGTCCAACAGGTCTTGGACTATTCAAGGGAGTATAAAAAGCAATCAGTTCCCCACTACCCACCCCACCACCTGCAAATCAGAATTCTACTTGAAACATTCCTAGTCAGAGTTAGTAGCATGCAAAGCGCTGATTTCAAGAGCGTTTTTTGTTTTTTTTTTTTACCACAAGCATAAAGAACTTTTGAAAACAATTAATTATTTTAAAATATGAACTTTTCCAGCACTGATATTTTGGAAGTTCAGGGACGCTTCCAACAATAGCTGCACCAAATGTGTTTGCCTGCACCATGCGTGTCCTGGTATTTTGGACTGGTTATTTCATTTTGAAAAGGGAAGTGAATTCTGCTGAGTATTCTTGCAACCTCCAGAAAAGCCAGGATGCTGTTTCCAGCCTGGGTCTGATGCTTAAGTGATGGAGTGATGGAAAGGACTATCTTCAACCCAAGCTTTTCTAGGCCATCAGTGTCACTGTCGCTGCCACTGCCTGAAGCTTAACATACTGGGATTCGAGGCCTTCCCTAAGCAGCCAAGGGTTTGAAAGAAAACCACTACAAAGTATTTAGAAGAGAAAAGGCAAAACACATCTATGTTAAAACCTAAAGTACATTACTCGTTTGCAAACTGTGAAAAATACAGATAAAAATGCTTTTTTTCAAAAAAAGTCTGAAAGTCTTTTGTCTTTATAGACAAGAAGTCTATATCAACAGTTATCTCTGTGGGGTCAAGTTTCAAATGATTTTTACTTCCTTCTTTACAGCCATGATATTACCGATCCTTTTCACAATGACTGCTTATGCCTTTTATAATCAGAGGAAAATTATTCTCAGATTTAAATAAAATACATATTTATGTTACCTAGTAAGAACAATAACATTATTGCTAAGTAGGGTGGGGCATAAGAGCAGTAAAGCTTTTGCAATAAATATATATATACCAATATATATATATATATAGGTAATATACCAAACTATTAACTGATTATTTGGAGAGGGGGAGATTACCAGCAATTTTTTTCTTCCTTTTGACTACAGATATGCTACAAAGAAAATATACCAAACTATGAACTGATTATTTGGAGAGGGGTAGATTACCAGTAATTTTTTTCTTCTTTTTGACTACAGATATGCTACAAAGAACATGTATAATTTCTGTAAATGGGGGAAATAACAGTTCAATTTTTAAACATATTTATCACACGTTAGATTACACTGGTGCCTGAGATGTACACAGAATGCTGCCATTCAGCTTTACTGGGCTTGGCACCCCTTCTTCACTTCATAAGCAGTATGGCTTGGAATTGAGGATGAAGGCAAGACTCAGCCTCTTCTCAATGCAGCAACTAATCTTCCAGTTCAAAGTCAGCCATGGTGTTCCTTGGGGCCTGGAGACTCACACATCTGTGCTTTCCAGAATTAAATGTATCGGATCCATGCAAGAAACATGAAGATTCATCCCTGTGACATTCAGGATAAGTCACTGGGTCTTAAGTCACCAATTTCCTTACGGGCTACATACAGGGGTCAAGTGCCCTCTTCAAGTGCCCTCCAGATGTATGTGCGAAAAACTAGAGCATCTTCTTTCTATGTACTTAATCTATCATCTGTCTTAAGCCCCATTCAAAGAAGAAAACATGTTGGAGATGATCAGAGTACATGGGTAAGTTAATGAGCCACTGGTCAGATGGCCTTGGATTACAACTCGGGCCTTTTTCCTCACCAGCCAACTGAGTGATCTTGGCTGAAGAAAACAGAACCTCAATGTTCTCATCTATGAAATGAAGTTCATAAATGTAGCCCTTACCTTTGAAAGTGTCTATGAGTATTAAATGCTAGGAAGTTGGCATTGTGTGGGAGCAGGGGGTTGGGGGAGTATATAAGGTATGTTAGGTTACTTATTTAACACAATATCTGGCTTACATTCTCACTTACATTCACATCTTAAGTTTCAAATAAATAATAGATGGTGATGATAAAGATGAATATGCTGTACACTGGGCAAAAATGTTTCATAGTAAGAAATCTAGTCTTACCAATTTTTATAAGTCTTAAGATATCAATGTCTTTTTTTCCCAATCATTCAGAAATGATCAAGAAAACGTACTCATGGTTGATGAGAACATAGTAGTTCAAACCAAGCTTTAAAAGGTCAGATACAAGAGAAGCTCACATTTACAGACACTTGGCACTTCCCTGTCCCCTCCCAGATGGGACTACTGCTGTTGTAAGAAAACCGTCTCTGGATCCCAGATAGGATCTCCCCGCCACACATGCACGCTGTTTTTATTTACATTTGGATAGTTTAGTTCCAACGCCTGCATGTTTCCTTACTTTTTGCTTTTTGATATCCATGACTGTTGCCTGGAATGAGTGGCCCTGGCCCATCTACCACATTTCCTGGCAGAGAACATGTCGCTTGACTCCATCTGGAGTTGCTCAACTTCAGGCCTCATTAGCAGGCTAAGGCTTGTACCAGCGCAACACATCCCTCCCCCAGCATTGATGCTGGGTCCGTTCCAACCCTGTGGCAGCCTGCAGGGGAGGGAAAATGAGCTGGGAAGCAAGCTAGACACGGAGTCTGGCTGGCGTTTTGGACATCGGGGGCAGGACATATGGCTCTCTGTCCTTCAGTGTCATCACTGCTGTTGTCATTATTGTTACTATGGTGGTTGAAGCTGTTGTACATGTCTTAAAGACATCACATTCTCAGCACTGACTGTCTACCAAGAATTATTCAAAGGACTTTATACACTTCATCTTATTTAATCTTCACATTAGTTCTCTGCATAAGATACTAGTCCAGGATATCAGGACACTGGAACTCAGAGAAATAAAATCCCTTGTCTAAGATCACACAGCTGTAAATTCCAGAGCACAGGCTCAGGCCAGAGGAGAAGATCCACCAACACCATCTGAGCATGACCTGCTACTACCCTTGCCCATTCACAACTGTGGGAGTGAATGAGCTTGTGAGGGTGTGATATGATAACGGTCACAGAGAAGGCAAGCCAACCACTTCCAATGTGACCAGAATCCCTGACCATGAGTTATGGGGTCTGTCAAGTACAAAGAAGAAAACGTGATGACCCAGTAAGAGCAACAAGAAGAAATACTGCCCATTTTGAGTGAAAGGAAAGGCTATGCCCATCAGGTAGCTCACAAGGATTAACAGTTTCATGGACAATCCCCTCAACTGTCTACACACTCAAATGTTTTTGTGATGTATTATACCTTTCCAAATAGGGAAAGGAATATGACAAGGCTCTATACTGTCATCCTACTTATTTAACTTATATGCAGAGTACATCATGAGAAACGCTGGGCTGGATGAAGCACAAGCTGGAATCAAGATTGCTGGGAGAAATTATTAATAACCTCAGATATGCAGATGACACCACCCTTATGGCAGAAAGGGAAGAAGAACTAAAGAGCCTCTTGATGAAAGTGAAAGAGGAGAGTGAAAAAGGTGACTTAAAGCTCAACATTCAGAAAACTAAGATCATGGCATCTGGTCCCATCACTTCATGGCAAATAGATGGGAAAACAGTGGAAACAGTGACAGACTTTATTTTCTTGAGTTCCAAAATCACTGCAGATGGTGACTGCAGCCATGAAATTAAAAGACGCTTACTCCTTAAAATAAAAGTTATGACCAACCTCAAGAGCTTATTAAAAAGCAGAAACATTACTTTAGCAACAAACATCTGTCTAGTCAAGGCTATGGTTTTTCCTGTAGTCACATATGGATGTGAGAGTTGGACTATTAAGAAAGATGGTAACAATAACCCTGTATGTGAGACAGCAAGAGAGACACAGATGTGCTGAACAGTCTTTTGGACTCTGTGGGAGAGGGTGAAGGTGGGATGGTATGGGAGAATGGCATTGAAACATGTAATTTATCATATGTGAGACGAATTGCAAGTCCATGTTCGATGCATGATACAGGATGCTTAGGGCTGGTGCACTGGGATAACCCAGAGGGATGGGATGGGGATGGAGGTGGGTGGGGAGTTCAGGATGGGGAACACATGTACACCCATGGTGGATTCAAGTCAATGTATGGCAAAACCAATACAATGTTGTAAAGTAAAATAAATAAATAATTTAAATAAAAAGAAAAAAGCAAAGAAAGCTGAGCACCGAAGAATTGATACTTTTGAACTGTGGTGTTGGAGAAGACTCTTGAGAGTCCCTTGGACTACAAGGAGATCCAACCAGGCAATCCTAAAGGAAATCAGTCCTGAATATCCATTGGAAGGACTGTCGCTGAAGCTCAAATTCCAATACTTTGGCCCCCTGATGCAAAGAACTGACTCATTTGAAAAGACCCTGATGCTGGTAAAGACTGAAGTCGGCAGAAGGGGGTGACAGAGGATGAGATGGCTGGATGGCATCACTGATTCAATGGACATGAGTTTGAGTAAACTCCGGGAGTTGGTGATGGACAGGGAGGCCTGGTGTGCTGCGGTCCATAGGGTCACAGAGAGTCGGACACGACTGAGTGACTGAACTGAACTGATATCTGATCATCTTGCAATAAAACAAAGTCTACTCTATCAGTGTATTTTTCTGTATTTTTCTTATCATTATTATTATTTTTTTAAGACAGTAGTCTGAGTTGTTGGGGTGCAAAAATCAAGACAGAAATTCTGTAAGGTCAAAGGCAACACTGGTCCTTCCTTCTCTGAGGCCACTGCTACTGGAGACAGAGATGCACACAACACAGAAAGGCCATCATGTGCATCAGGGTTCACTCCCCAGCATTCGCTACGGTTCAACTCCTTTACTTAGTTGTACATAATCTTAAAAGCTACTTAACTTCTCTAAACTTCCCTTTGTAAAACAGAGAAGATATCAGTCAATCTCTTGGGTTAATTCAAACGTGCAATCCATGTGAATACTTTAAACAACACCAGGCAATACAGCAGGTGACTAAAGCATGTGACCTACTATAGGTTTGATGACATACATCCTCTGATTTGGTCTCACACATTCCCTAAATAAATGAATTAGCCTTCACATCTTCCTCTACCAAATGTCACTGTTGTTTGAGCCTCTGCGAGGCAGCAAGCAATATAATGGGCGCTTTGCATCTACTATCTTTAATCCTTCCAATAATTTCAAAATTTAAAAATAGCTGTCCCCATTCTACAGAAGAAAACACTGAATGGAGTTCAAAAGTTTTAAGTGATGTGTTATGGAGTATGACCTCCAGTCCATGCGTTTCCTCTTACAGTTTTCCATTCCAAGCAAGAAGGGGATGTGACTGTTATTTTGCTGCCCAGGACAGCTGCCCATTTTCTGAAGTCTGACAGTCCCCTAATCTTTCCATGGCCCAGGGGGTATCGCCAGAAATCAGCTTTGGCAACCAGGCTCTGCCAGGACCACAGTCCTGTCCACCACAGATTTTCAGTTACAGCCACTGCAGAGGGGGAAGGTTCCTCATGTCGGTGTGTTTGGGAGACCAAGGGTGGCTTTGCTGCAAAGAGTCCACCTGTGATTTTAAATGAAACATTTGCTTTGCTAAAGTAACAGGTTTTGTTTTTTTTAACTCATTTTTTATAAGCCTTTGAGTTCAACTTCTAGTTCTTAACATTCTACTACTTTAAAAATTTAACATTTACTTTCAAGGTGGCTTTGATTAAGGTTCAAACAATTCAAGTTGGACATACTAAATTGCTCCTCAGCAATCAGTATCATTTACACATTTAATTTTTCTTAAACATTTTAAACTAAATTTATAAACTGAATGTATCCATTTTCTTTTCTCAAGCACTTCAACTGTCTGACTCAATGAGTAAAACCTTCTCAAGTACTAAACTGCACCAGTAATTCCCTAACAAATTAAAAGATTCAGTGGATCTTAAAACCATTGCAATACTATTTATAATCTTTGTCAAAAGCCTTATCTTTCAACATAAAATTTATAAGCAATTTCAATTACTAAATTAAACTTATAGAATTAATGTCTACACTGTTACTTGAATATGTCAAATTCTCTTAAACATTATGAACACAACAACTAAAACAATATATACAGATAATGAATAACTGATTAGGATTAATCATATGGGTTTTAGAAATTTCATCATCTGTTTGCTAAGGTATCTATCTACCTGGCTTAAAAGTACCATAACAACTAAGGAAATATTTTTCATATTCTATGTCGCAGATGAGGAACAACCAAGAGGAATTGAAGTTACATTCTTAGTCAGGGTGGGAGTGATTTTTCATGTACTCCTGATGGGCAGGATAGAACTATTTTTAATAACTGCCAAGAGAAATGTGAACCCCAAGCAGGGTGGTCTCGTGGACTATATATGTAACCCAGAATCACTCAGGTAATACCACCAATCTAATTCTGCTGAATTCCATCTGATTTCAGCAGACAGAAGTTGGCCACTTTTTGTAGGGCTTTAACTATTATTTTCACTGACTACATATATGGTTTTGTGTTTTACATTTCTGGATTTTTTAAAAGCTTTTTAGGAATTTCAGTTGCCTTTTTATTGTTTGAGGATTTTAATGCCATTCCATAAGATCCTTTATATTCTACTATAATTCCTTTCAATGTCTATAAATGTTGTCACTTGATTCAAGGAGACTAAATTCAGCACTCACTGGACCTCTGTCAATTTGATACTGGTCTCCTCTACACAATTCTTCACTGCCTCATGGAATTCAGACTTTCTTTTTTTCTTTCTTGCCTAGCAGAGGTAGTATTAGAATTAGGCTTAGCTGTTCAGGGACCAAAAATTGTTAAACAATAATTTTGAAATTTTCAATAAGATAGTTTATTTTTCTTTCACAGAAAGTCCCGAAGAGAGTTGTCAAGAACTGGTATCACAATTTCACAACCATCACAAGTCCCTCAATATACCACTTTGACTTCATGGTCAAATTGGTAGCCACTGGCTATAACCAAATCATAAGCTTATATAGTTAGTTCTGCCAGAGACTGGGAAACACAGTCTCTGCTCCAGGTAGCCATGTGCTTATTAGTGAAACACTAATAGCCCCCAGGTACCCGAAAACAAGGGGCGCTGAGGGGAGAAGAGGACTGTCAGGAAGGTACTGGCACACCCCTGCTGGAGCACGAGAACAGTTACTGAAGGAGGGGAAGAGGTGCCTCAGACAGACAGGTCAACAGGATACCTGACAGCACCCCAGGACTATAAAGACACTGGAAGGTGTCAGGCGGTGCTCAGACAGTAGAGTTCCATCCGGTCATATCCATAGGTCACAATCAACCGTGGACACAAATTTATAATTGAATTAAATATTTTTATTTAATTATATTAAATATAATTAAAGATAATGAGAGCCACGTTTCTCTCTGTTGAAGTAGGGTATTTCCAAATATGGAAAGGGGAGGCTAGAAAGATTCAAGGTTTGGATTAGAATTACCGACATAAAAACAAGGTTTTTTGTAACATACACAGACAAAGAAATGGTTATTGATATATGAGTGTTTGTAAATGTGTGTAGCATATAGAGCAGAATGAATATATAATTTTACATACCTATATATTTGTACATGTGTACATGCACACATATGTGTATGTGCATATATGTACCCAATTGTCTCTTAAGATGACCTAAAAGCAATGACACCTCAATAATAATGAGTACAGCCACATGCCAAGTGGTTTTCAAATACCACCTCTACTAAAAATAACCAGGGCTTCCTGATTTGGCGGGCGGAATGGTGATGATGTGACAAGTACACACTAAAATGTTTAGTGTGAAGAGGCATTGTGCGTGCAACTTGCTCTCAAATGTTAACAGTCGGTGAACTGGGTAAAAGTAATATGGGAGTTAGAATTCGCCACAAGTTTGAAATTATTTCAAAATACTGTATTAAAAAAAAAGAAAAACAAAAAAAACAACAACCTCAAGGTCTGTTGTTCAGGAAGGAGAACCCTGACAGTGAGAGACAGCTAGCGGTCCCTGTTGGTCAGGCCACACATGAGGCTGCTGTAACTGCATACCCTCCTTGTCTCTGTTCAGCTCTACAGTCATAATCCTTCTTCCCATGGTCGTGCTCTAGCTGTTTGCTTTAGCAACATCATACCTTTTCCTCTGGTCCATCAGTAAGATTCCAACCCACCTTATTTCCAAACCGGTCACAGTTACCACAGGCAATAACATTTTCAGGCAGATAAGGTGTTTTCAACATTATAGTATCTGCACAGCAAAGAGCTTCCTGACACAAATCTGCTCTGAGGCAGAAACTGAGCAGGAGCCGAAGAATGGAAGTAACATGCCAAGAAAACTGGAGAACAACTCAGGCAAGGTGGGGAGCATGTGACAGCACAAAACATAGATGACAAAACAGAAGGGAGAGCAAGTTTTCAGAGCCACAGCCTTGGCGGACCTGTACAACAAGCACAGAGATCCACCACGAGCGCAAACGACCTACCTGGACTTTGTATTTTTCCAGAAAGTCTAACCAATGAGTCTCCCAACTAGAATTCTAGATACCGCTCGTATCAATGTAACTTAGGTTTGCAGACCTAACACTTACAGAAAAAAGGATAAAGACAATGGAAGAAAACATCATTTCTAGTTTCAAATCTACAGATTCTCTCCTCAATGACCTAAAGAAGGCTGGGCACTTAAATACTAATATCACAAACTGTGTTGTCATTTATAACATCTGTTCATGTCACCTTATGATGAATAGCAACTGTGTCCAATGCTTATTATTAAGCATGCAGCTATTAATTCTAAAAATGAACACTTTGCCTCTTTTCACATTCAAATTCACAGTCCATAAACATATTCTGAATTCTTACCACTCTGAGCCTTGAACGCCAAGATGACTTAAATAACAGTGCCCTCACTGAGTCCACAGGCTTGGGAAGGACAATGTAAACTAATAAATAAAAAACACCTATGATAAAAAATTGCTCATCATTTCTAGGTCTCCAAATGAAGTACCGAATCTCAGGTTATGTTTTTACTTTAACTTATTTTACTGTGTTTTAAAGTTAGGAACCAAATAGGGAAACTGAACGCATGCTAACTGTGGGCTTCATCATTTAAATATATCAAGCCATGTGTGATGGCTTATCACTTCAGTAAGTGGTTTCCAAGGTCTATGTCTGAGGTATATCAGAATACTTACGGCAATCTTAAATCAGAAATCCAGAACTAACCAATCAAAATCTCAAGAATCAGACCCAGAGTTCATTTAACAGTTTTTCAGTGGATTCTGATACACAGGTAAGTTTGGGAACTTTTGACTTGAACAACCATCACTAATTCTACCAAGAGTGACCTTAGCTCACTAAAACACTAGTTGGCAAGATAAAAATAAGTCCCTTGGCTGTGAAATTCACAAGACTGCTGATTCATTCATTTGAATATAATTAAACTGCTTCCTTGTACCCCGGGTTTGTGGACAGTGAGGAACCAAGATGTTTGCTGTAGCATCCATTATTGATGCCATTCCTTTCCAAAGGCGGTCCCTCTGACCTCTGTTTATCCCTCCTGGTCTCCTCTATGAGTTTATCGTTACTTGTTGTTATGTGCAATTACATCATGCTGAGTATGAGGACACCCCACAAGCTGTTAGCTATATTAACTTAATAATAGATTTCAGGGTGTGATTTCCAATTAATTTCATTTTCCATATGCACATGCAGCTCCATGGGAAGCCAGAATTATAGAGTAGCCATATGGTGCCTCATAAGTAACAATTAAAACTAATTTTCTATTCTTTGACACTAAAAAAAAAAAAAGAAAATCATACGGTCTAAATGCCACAGAGAAAATTGAAACTGCAACAGCATCTGTAGCTCTTTAGAAAGAAGATGCCCCACTTTCCACAATTATGTCCTGACATTCCAGCTTCTTCTAGCTTGGCAGTGGCTAGGTGAGGGCTGAGGTCCCGCCTGGCTTTTTGCCTGTTTGCTTCCTCATTGCTCTTCCCCTGGTGCAGTGTCTCAGGGAAGCTGTGAGAAAGTGCTGGGCTGTCCATTTCACATCAGTGAGCTGGGCTGAAAGAACTGTTTCCTTTTGAAACAAGTGATTTCTGGTAGTAGAACTTTTCTACTGACCCACTTCTAAAAGGTGATGTCTGAAACAACGCTGCCATCTGCCCAAGCCAGGAGGAGAATACACAGTCCCACTGAAAGCAGGTGATTTTTTTCAAGCAGTGAAAAGAATTGTTCTAGGCTGAGGAGGGCTGGGGAAAGAAATTCTCCCTCTGGAAACTAAGGGGATGGCCCTTTTATACTTAGCATAGGGTATAACTTTGTCAATTCCTAAGGGTCCAATTTTGGCAGAATCGTCAGCTGGGAGGTTAAAAAACAAAGCAAAACACAGAAAGACTGTTCAAGATAAACACTGACAGAAAATAAAAATCCTCAATTTTATTAGTCTTTCACTATTTTCGACTCTAAACTCATCAAATTTTTATGTGAGAACAACTTTGTCTTAACAGCATCCTCCTCCTAGTTATATGTGAGGGCAATGCAGGTGACTGCACTAGCCCCCACACTTCTCATCACCACCTTCACCCCTGAGAGTAAGCCAGCCTCCACCACTAAAGAATAACCCCCAGTGACTTTCCAGCGTCTCCTCTCAGTAACCCCAACATTCCTGAATTGTCATGCCCAGCTCTCTTCTCACGTCTCTGGAATAACAAACTCTTCTCTTCTTTCAAGTTACTAAATAGCAAAACCTCCATATTCCAGTCTTTGTGAACAGCCTTGAGATGTCCTAGGTGGCAGTGATAACTATTAATATTAGAAAAGGCAGTTTCCCCCAGCTGGCCCCACTTTTTTCCCTTCCGCCCTCAGCTAAGCTCCTGGAGTGAATATAAAAACAGCACCACAAACATAAAATCAGCAAATTAATATTAACACAGTTGTATACCTTGCTCATCTAGGATGGGAGACTTCTGACCCTGCCAGATGCTTGGAGAATATTTTTAAAATTCTCTTTGATAGCTAACCTTTTTTTTTTTCCTACAAGGAATGATACAACCTTCTCAGTCATTTAGTATAATATTTGGTTTGTCTTATTCCCAGAGGCTATTTGTATCTTTTTTTAATGTCTCCTACAAATATAATGAGCAAAAATAATAAGCACCATGCCTTTTATTTTTTGTTATAAGAAGTTAATAACCACTAAACACAATTGTCATTCACCTGCCTGCTTGTGGACACTGATGAACACCAACAAGATGAAGCCAGTTCCTTGATATCTTTTGTTTCCTTGCATTAATTTTAGTTTAAACCCTGTCAATGTTAAGACAATATTTTATGTGGTATTTCACACTAAGCAAATATTAAGTTCTTGACAACTATTTTTCAAAAATCTTGTTGGCCAACAAAAAAATAGCACAAAGCTTAACAGGTGCAGCATCCAACCTGCTCTGCTAGCCATATAAACCAAAATGAGTTTGACAGATTAAGTGTATCTTCATATTCAAGCAAAAATAAATATTAAAAAAAAAAACAAGTTTGATCAAACACCTCCCCCCTCAATATTCAATGATCTGTCATTTCCTCTGCTTCCCTCTTTTTTCCACTCTATTCCCACCACTTCCATGAAAACAACTCAAGAAATTCTTAGAGAATAACTGTGTTTATCATGTGCATCCTGGGTTTCTATACTCCTCTTTTTATCATTTAAAATGCAGACAAATACACATGATACATACTTGGGTAAATAAACCCAGTGGTTGCTAGTCTCTTATCACATTATAAGGGTTTCTAAAACCCGATTTTTCCACTTTTTGAAGGTCACTCCTCTAATTATTGGGCTTCCCAGGTGGTGCAAAGGTACAGAATCCGCCTTCCAATGCAAGAGACACAAGAGGGACGTGGGTTCAACCCCTGGTGGGGAAGATCCTCTGGAGTACAAAATGGCAACCCGTACCAGTATCCTTGCCTGGAAAATTACATGGACAGAGGAGCCTGGCAGGCTACAGTCCATGGGGTTGCAAAGAGTTGGACACGACTGAGTGTACACACACACTATTTATCAGTTATACACACATACACACACACCCTATTTATCAGTCATCCAGGAGACACACACACACACATCCCCTATTTATCAGTCATCCAGGAGACACACACACACACACACCCCCTATTTATCAGTCATCCAGGAGACTCACACACACTCACACTCACACACACACACCCTATTTATCAGTCATCCAGGAGACACACACACACACTCACACACACACATACATCCCCTATTTATCAGTCATCCAGGAGACTCTCACACACACACACACACACACACATCCCCTATTTGTCAGTCATCCAGGAGACTGTCTCACACAGACACACACACACACCCCCTATTTATCAGTCATCCAGGAGACTCACACACACACACACACACACACCCCCTATTTATCAGTCATCCAGGAGACACATACACACACACACTCACACACACACACCCTATTTATCAGTCATCCAGGAGACTCACACACACACACCACACATATACATCCCCTATTTATCAGTCATCCAGGAGACTCACACACACACACACACACACACACCCTATTTATCAGTCATCCAGGAGACTCACACACACACACACGCACATATACGTCCCCTATTTATCAGTCATCCAGGAGACTCACACACACACACACACCCTATTTATCAGTCATCCAGGAGACACACACACACTCACACACACACACCCTATTTATCAGTCATCTAGGAGACACACACACACACACACACACACACCCTATTTATCAGTCATCCAGGAGACTCACACACACACACATACACACACACCCTATTTATCAGTCATCCAGGAGACTCACACACACACACTCACACTCACACACACCCCCTATTTATCAGTCATCCAGGAGACTCACACACACACACACACACACACACCCCCCCTATTTATCAGTCATCCAGGAGACACATACACACACACACACACCCTATTTATCAGTCATCCAGGAGACTCACACACACACACACACACCCTATTTATCAGTCATCCAGGAGACACACACACACTCACACACACCCACCCCCTATTTATCAGTCATCTAGGACACACACACACACACACACACACACACACACACACACCCTATTTATCAGTCATCCAGGAGACTCACACACACACACTCACACTCACACACACCCCCTATTTATCAGTCATCCAGGAGACACACACACACACACACACACACACCCTATTTATCAGTCATCCAGGAGACTCAGATCACAAAGTTAGGCCTCAGGCAGGACTACGTGAGACCAACATGTGATTTCCACCAAGGTTTCAGTCCTGTTCCTACTCCCTGCCTCCACTTCCCTTTTCATCTTCTGTGGTAAGAAGAACATGTGAGTAAGAGGATGAGAAGCCACTGCTCATTAAATCCACCCTACCCCTTCAGTACCCTCCCTTACAGCTGATGAGCAGAGCACAGACATTTTCACTGTAAACACCTCCCTGCATAATCTTCAGTACTGGAGGTTTTCCTCCATGCTTGTCCTTTAAAATGCACCCAAAGAACCCAAGTACCTCAATTACATGTAAAAAGGAAGCAGTATATGATACTAATGGTCAAGACCATAGCAAATTACACAAACTTTTTCAACATCAATTTCCTTGCTTGTAAGATGAAAGCAATATCTTTCACCTTATAAGGTGGCTGAAGAATTAAAATGTTCTGAGTTGGGTATTCCATGGTGGTCCACAGTTGAGAACCCACACTTCTACTGTAGGGAACACAGGATCAATTCCTGGTAGGGAACATATTAATAGCATCTCTCATGCCCAGCCACATGGTCAAAAACAAAAAAGAAAACCACTTGACTTTTATAAACTGTTCCAATGTTCCAAGACAACACCTGGCACAAACTAAGTGCTCAGCAAGTGGTGGCTCCTATTACTGCTATGAATATTATTCTTATTAGGCTAAAACGTTTGGTTCAGTAAATGTGGTACTTCCACAAACTGGAATACTACAAACTGGCAGAAAGGAATAAAGAAGTTCCTTACATAATGATCTTCAAGGCATTGTTCCGGGAAAAATGGCAAAGTGCAGAACAGAATGTGTAATACTCTAACTTTCAGGCTGACCAGGCCTGGCAGAAGTAGTTACACAACCTGCATTTTCAAATACTAGCAGATGCTAGAAAAGTACTTCAGTTCAGTTCACTCGCTCAGTCGCATCCAATTCTTTGCGACCCCATGAATCGCAGCACGCCAGGCCTCCCTGTCCATCACAAACTCCCAGAGTTTACTCAAACTCATGTCCACTGAGTTGGTGATGCCATCCAACCATCTCATGCCGTCGTCCCAATATCCTCCTGCCCCCAATCCCTCCCAGTATCAGGGTCTTTTTCAATGAGTCAGCTCTTAACATCAGGTGGCCAAAGTACTGGAAGTTCAGCTTCAGCATCAGTCCTTCCAATGAACACCCAGGACTGATCTCCTTTAGGATGGACTAATTGGGCCTCCCCGCAGTCCAAGGGACTCTCACGAGTCTTCTCCAACACCACAGTTCAAAAGCATCAATGTGAGGGTGGGATATTTCAAAAGAACAGCATGTATACTATCTATGGTGAAACAGATCACCAGCCCAGGTGGGATGCATGAGACAAGTGCTCGGGCCTGGTGCACTGGGAAGACCCAGAGGAATCGGGTGGAGAGGGAGGTGGGAGGGGGGATCGGGATGGGGAATACGTGTAAATCTATGGCTGATTCATATCAATGTATGACAAAACCCACTGAAATGTTGTGAAGTAATTAGCCTCCAACTAATAAAAAAAAACAAACAAACAAAAAACAAAACAAAACAAAAAAAAACAAAAGCATCAATTTTTCGGTGCTCAGCTTTCTTCACACTCCAACTCTTATATCCATACATGACCACGAGAAAAACCATAGCCTTGGCTAGACGGACCTTTGTTGGCAAAGTCATGTCTCTGCTTTTTAATATGCTGTCTAGGTTGGTCATAACTTTCCTTCCAAGGAGTAAGTGTCTTTTAATTTCATGGCTGCAATCACCATCTGCAGTGATTTTGGAGCCTAGAAAAATAAAGCCAGCCACTGTTTCCCCATCCATTTGCCATGAAGTGATGGGACCGGATGTCATGATCTTAATTTTCTGAATGTTGAGCTTTAAGCCAATTTTTTTACTCTCCTCTTTCACTTTCATCAAGAGGCTCTTTAGTTCCTCTTCACTTTCTGCCATAAGGGTGGTGTCATCTTCATATCTGAGATTATTGATATTTCTCCCAGCAATCTTGATTCCAGCTTGTGTTTCTTCCAGCCCAGCGTTTCTCATGATGTACTCTGCATATAAGTTAAATAAGCAGGGTGACAATATACAGCCTTGACGTACTCCTTTTCCTATCTGGAAGCAGTCTGTTGTTCCACCAGTTCTAATTGTTGCTTCCTGACCTGCATACAGGTTTCCCAAGGGCAGGGCAGGTGGTCTGGTATGCCCATCTCTTTCAGAATTTTCCACAGTTAATTGTGATCCCCACAGTCAAAGGCTTTGGCATAGTCAATAAAGCAGAAATAGATGTTTTTCTGGAATTCTCTTGCTTTTTCGATGATCCAGCAGATGTTGGCAATTTGATGTCTGGTTCCTCTGCCTTTTCTAAAACCAGCTTGAACATCTGGAAGTTCACGGTTCACGTATTGCTGAAGCCTGGCTTGGAGACTTTTGAGCATCACTTTACTATCGTGTGAAATGTGTGCAGTTGTGTCATAGTTTGAGCATTCTTTGGCATTGCCTTTCTTTGGGATTGGAATGAAAACTGACCTTTTCCAGTCCTGTGGCCACTGCTGAGTTTTCCAAATTTGCTGGCATATTGAGTGCAGCACTTCCACAGCATCAGCTTTCAGGATTTGAAATATCTCAACTGGAATTCCATCACCTCCACTAACTTTGTTCATAGTGATGCTTTCTAAGGCCCACTTGACTTCACATTCCAGGATGTCTGGCTCTAGGTGAATGATCACACCACCGTGATTATCTGGGTCATAAAGACCTTTTTTGTACAGTTTTTCTGTGTATTCTTGCCACCTCTTCTTTATATCTTCTGCTTCTGTTAGGTCCATACCATTTCTGTCCTTTATCAAACCCATCTTTGCATGAAATGTTCCCTTGGTATCTCGAATTTTCTTGAAGAGATCTCTAGTCTTTCCTATTCTGTTGTTTTCCTCTATTTCTTTGCATTGACTGCTGAGAAAGGCTTTCTTAACTCTCCTGGCTATTCTTTGGAACTCTGCATTCAGATGGGACTATCTTTCCTTTTCTCCTTTCCTTTTTGCTTCTCTTCTTTTCACAGCTATTTGTAAGGCCTCCTCAGACAACCATTTTGCCTTTTGCATTTCTTTTCCATAGGGATGGTCTTGATCCCCGTCTCCCGAACAATGTCACGAACCTCCGTCCATAGTTCATCAGGCACTCTGTCTATCAGATCTAGTTCCTTAAATCTATTTCTCACTTCCACTGTATAGTCATAAGGGATTTGATTAGGTCATACCTGAATGGTCTAGTGATCTTCCCTACTTTCTTCAGTTTGAGTCTGAATTTGGCAATAAGGAGTTCATGATCTGAGTCACAGTCAGCTCCCCATCTTGTTTTTGCTGACTGTATAGAGCTTTTCCATCTTTGGCTGCAAAGAATATAATCAATCTGATTCGCGGTGTTGACCATCTGGTGATGTCCATGTGTAGAGTCTTCTCTTGTGCTGTTGGAAGAGGGTGTTTGCTATGACCAGTGCATTCTCTTGGCACTCTATTAGCCTTTGCCCTGCTCCATTCCGTACTCCAAGGTCAAATTTGCCTGTTACTCCAGGTGTTTCTTGACTTCCTACTTTGGCATTCCAGTCCCCTATAGTGAAAAGGACATCTTTTTTGGGTGTTAGTTCTAAAAGGTCTTGCAGGTCTTCATAGAACCGTTCAGCTTCTTCAGCGTTACTGGTTTGGATATAGGCTTGGATTACCATGATATTGAATGGTTTGCCTTGGAAATGAACAGAGATCATTCTGTCATTTTTGAGATTGCACCCAAATACTGCATTTCAGACTCTTTGTTGAAATGGTCAACTCTTGTTGACCATGATGGCTACTCCATTTCTTCTAAGGGACTCCTGCCCACAGTAGTAGACATAATGGCCAGGGTGGCGGCCTAGAGGAGCTACCCCACACCCAAGAGGAGCTACCCCACGCCTGAGGTCAGCAGCGGTAGCCGAGAGGAGCAACCCCACATCCAAGGAGCGGCGGCTACTCCGGGCGAAGAAGGGCCGAGAGGAGCTACTCCACGTTCAAGGTCAGGAGGGGCAGCTCTGAGGAGATACAAGGTAAGGAGCAGTGGCTGCGCTTTGCTGGAGCAGCCGTAAAGAGACACCCCATGTCCAAGGTAAGAGAAACCCAAGTAAGACGGTAGGTGTTGTGAGAGGGCATCAGAGGGCAGAAACACTGAAACCATAATCATAGAAAACCAGCCAATCTGATCACATGGACCACGGTCTTGTCTAACTCAATGAAACTAAGCCATGCCATGTGGGGCCACCCAAGACGGATGGGTCATGGTGGAGAGAGCTGACAGAAAAGTACTAGTTGTCCCTGAAGTTTTCTCATGTGTGAAGGGATAAAGGGAAGAATAAGAAGGTGAAAACTTTAATAAGATTATAAAAATATTTCCTACTAGAAAAACAGCGTATCTGTAATGGCAATGTAATCTGACCAACCTCACATGTTTCCTTTGTGTAAACAGAGCACACTGCCAGCATCAGAAGTAAACAGTCTCTGGACAGATTTCTTCTCCTTGGAACATTATATCTGAAGGTTGAGATTCCAGCATAGACACCGTGTTGAGTTGATTTAAAGGGCTCACTGGGTTGTTTTTTTTATTTTCTGCTAGCATTTACTCCAGTATATATTTCATATTGGAACTTGATTTAGAGTTTCTGCAACCTACAAAGAAGTCTGCCAAAATAAGGAAGGAGTAAGTTGGCATGGCAGGTTATATTAGTGAAACTGGGAAGAAACCAAACACCACAGTCATAAACTCTATATTCACCATAATGAATAGCAGTTCCTAAATGAAATTTTCTCTTGTGGGTCCTTTACATCCCTGTCTCAACTATCAGGTTCAGAATCTGCACAGAACCTATCATATCTGAAAACCATTCCTTTCTCTTATCTTTGCTTTACTGAGGTGTACTCTATTCCAATTACTGTGGTGACAACCTCAGCTCCTTCAGTCAGAGAGAAAACAGCCTGCTAGAAGGAACCATACACCTGTCCACTAAAGACAAGATTTCCAACTTAAAACAAGCCTTTGTAGGGAGATGCTCCAGCGTCAAGCAGCTGATGAGCCTCTTTAATGAATTCTTTGATTCTCTGAAAATGGTGAACATTCCAATGTTCCCTGACCTTATAAAGTTATATCTTTACCCCTCAGACTGTAAATTGAGAGTCAATTTAGAGAAATCAGTCTGGAAATGCTATAGGAGGAAAATGGTTTAAAAAATTCTAATTCATCAACTGATGGACTTTATTATAATTATTATAATTACATTTGGGGAAACTGTTTTAAGAGACATTTCTCGTATACTATGTTAATATACAGGACTTCCCTGGTGGCTCAGATGGGAAAGCATCTGCCTACCATGTGGGAGACCCAGGTTCAAACCCTGGTTAGGGAAGATCCTCTGGAGAAGGAAATGGCAACCCACTCTAGTACTCTTGCCTGGAAAATCCCACAGACGGAGGAGTGTGGTAGGCTACAGTTCACGGGGTCACAAAAAGTCGGACATGGCTGAGCGACTTCACTTTCACTTTCATGTTAATATACAGACTACAATTTACATAAACTAAGATCAAATTTTCTGAAACAAGGCTATATGAAAATAGCTAATATATGTATATACTTGCATACAGAAAAACAAAAAGGGCCAACTAAATTCTTATCTCTCAGTGCACAAGAAAAATGAGTAAGTCCTACTTCCTTCCTCATAATTCTTTCTGGTTTCAAATTTTTTCTACCAGGACCAAGCATTACTTATAGAAATTCTGAAAATAATGTACTTTTTTAAATTAAAAAGTGCATGTCCCTAACAGATAATTATACTAGATTTCTGCAAAGTAACATTTTTTCCACAATCATCCACTATTATACTTTTTCTACTTTTAATTGAATTGTATTCATTAAAAACACATACATAAATGAGCCACTATGATTCTCTTCATAGCAAATACAATGAATTTTTAAGAAATTTGAAAGATATAATTATCTAGGATTTTAAAGATTAATGGTTACACTTATAATTATGAATTTCTTACATTCTTCATTTTTAATGCCGCATAGCTGCAATACGTTTAACATCTTTTGGATAGGAGGAAGAAATATCAATGAAATTATACTTTTAAATATAAGGTAGTACTGCATTTAACTAAGACAGAACTATGCTTCTTTTGTCAAGAATGTCAAGACTGAAAGAGTAATCCAAAAACATTTTGACAATCTTTGTGTTCATATCACTCTTTATACCCACTCCCAGAGAAGAAAATTCTAGTCTCTTTTTAATTTATTCCATTTGGAAAGAGTTTGCTTAAAGTCCACCAAGAGAGATGGGACCCAAATGCAGCATCCCAGCTTGCCCTCTGTTGAGACTGTCAGTTTTTTCTTTTGATCTTTCCTTGCACTTGAAGAACCTAAAATTGATTTTTTTCCCAGTTGAACCAAAGTAGAGGAGGGGCAATGTTTTATTAAAAGATTCTTTATTCCCCTAGCATAAACCATCTTCTTTATTTATACACAAAGAAAATCTGTCTTTCTGTTCTTGAGAACATGCTTTCAGAAACTATTCCTCGGGAAAGTTAACTCAATTGACGTAATACCAAAAAGTGAAAGGGAGAAATGAAAAGATGATAATGACAACACTACTAGCCGCCTCAGCACAGAAGAAAGACGAGTGTTGATCAGCTCTCTCAAGAATAGTTGGCACAAATGAAACTCCATCAAAACGTAAAGCATGGGCACCTTAGAGGCCAGCCTTCCGTGACTACTGTACCTGAGATGGAGACTACAGCCAAAAAAGAACCTGTATCAGTCACTGAACATTTTTTAACTTGAGGGAAAAAAAAATCGCTGCTGGGCTTAAATATGTTAAAGAAAATGGTACTCATGTTAACACAAAGGCAACAGATTAAGGAGAATCCAAAGGGATCCCTCAAACGAGAAAAAAGGGTGGGACGTAGTTTTCCAACAAATGGTGGAACACAGCCAGCTACAACTCTGAAGGAAAATCAAATAAAATTTAAAGTAGTAAAGAATGAAAAATAAAGTCTAAAAATCAATATGATTCTTTGCTCCTAATGTAAGCCTGAGATTCCATAGCAACACAAAAAGAGGCAAATGAGAGAAAATGTGAGAAAAAAATGCTTTCCATTTTGGTCTTACAAAAAGCTTAAGTGACTTCTTTCTCTTCTCTCTCTTTTTTTAACTATATTTTATTTTTTTCAGAGCAGTTTTAGGTTCACAGTAAAACTGACCAGAAAGTAAGAGACTTCCCATATACTTCCTGTCCTTAAACGTACACAGCCTCAGTGTTATCAACATTTCCCAACCAGAGTACTACCTTTGTTAAAATTGATGAACCCTATCAATTGATGAACCCAATCAAGAGAAACATCATAATCACTCCAAGTCCATAGTTTACATTAGAGTTTATTGTTGGTGTTGGATATATCCTGTGGTTTTGGGCAAATGTTTCCATCATCATAGTATCATACAAAATAGTTTCATCACCCTAAAAATCCTTTGTATTCCATCTGATCATGCTTCCCTCCCTGCTAGACCCTGGCAACCACTAATCTTTTGTCTCAAAAATTGTGCCTTTCCCATAATGTCATACAGTTGGAATCACATAGTATATAGCCTTTTCAGACTGAGTTCTTCTATTTAGTATTAAGCATTCAAGTTTCCTCCATGTCTTTTCATGGCTTAATAGCTCATTTCCTTTTAGGGCTAAAAAATATTCTGCTGTCTGAATATTCTACAGTTTATTTATCCATTCATCTACTGAAGGATATCCTGGCTGCTCCCAAGTTTTGGCAATTATGAATAAGGTGCTATAAACATCCATGGGCAAGTTTTTGAAGGGACAAGTGACTTCTTTTTTAAGGAAATATCACAAATATTTTCTGAATGCAAAGTGTGAATCCTTAATATGCTCTTTCTTCCAAGAGCAGCAAGCTTTTAAAAATAAATACTGAAAGCACTCAGATCAAACTTAGAGCTATTTAGGGAAAACATTTCTAAATCTGAACAAAGATTATGGAAGCTAAAATTATATTAGAAGCATATTTAGGAATGATGACCAGACTGTCGAATTTTTCCAATTATGATCCCTAAACCTACATGGGATCCAGAAATTATCAAAGTTACTAAAGCAAATGCATTAATTTTCTCCTTTCATGATTCATTAGTTGAATCATTTCTTTTAAGAAATGAGGTTAGTAAAAATCTCAAAATATTCCTAAGGATATCCTAGATGAGAATTTTTTAACTCTTAATACAAAATCTCTCTGGCGCTCATGGAACTTACTATTAATTTGTTACAACCATCTGTTAAGATGCCTACCTACCCATCTTGACTGTGCTTTTAAGCATATAAGGATCAAAGAAAACTTAGTATTTTTCATATCTAATCATATTTACTTTAGCCAGGAGTTGTGGGGGCAAAGCTGTTGCCCATCAATGAGAGAGCAACAAGGCTGCCCCCGTAAATTCAGAAGGCAGGGTTGCCACTTGAGTGGGCTCAGAGGACAGGGCATCATCAGAACAAGGAAGATTATTCTTGACCATTAAAATCTAACAGAATTTGCCCTGTTAGGTTTTGAATTTGCTTGGAACCCATGATCCCTTTCTTCATCCCAACTTCTCCCTTTGGAATGGGAACTTCTAGCCTATGCCTGTCCTACCATAGTGTTTTGGAAGAAGATAACTTGCCTGGTTTCAAAGGTTCATAGTCAGGAATTTTGCCTCAAGATAAATCATACTGAAGAGTCTCACTCATGGCTGATACAGATACTTAAATGAACTCTTGGTCTTAGAGTTTATGTTAGAATGATACATTTGGGGTTGATGGGATATATCTTTTACATAAAAGAAGGCCATGAATTTAGGGATGTGGAAGACTAGAGGACAGAAAGTCAGAGGCTGAACTGTGTCCCTGGCAAAATTTATACGTTAAAGTCCCAACCTCAGTCCCACAGAAAATAACTGTTTTAGAAATAAGGCCTTTCAAGAGGTGATTAAGTTAAAATGAAGCCATGAGAGTAGAGCCCTAATTCATTACAATTAGTATCCTTATAAAAAGGAGACACCATGGATGGGTGGGCACAGAGACAAGAGTGCGTGAGGATATAGTAAGAAGGTGACCTGTAAGCTTCAGAGAGAAGCCTCAGAATGAAATCAACGTTGTCAACACTTCACTCTTACTTACACTTCCAGCCTCCAAAATCGTGAGAAATAAATTGCTTTTGTTTAAGCCACCAAGTCAACAGCATTTTATTGTGGCAGACCTACTAAAACAAATTACCTGCCATTTATTCTATCCGAAAATTGCTCCTGGCTGAGAATACATGCCATCCGACAACAAGAGTACATGCCGTCATTTTATCAGGGGTTGTGTTGTTCAGTTTGGCTTTACCCAAAGAGTGGTCTGTGTTTTGTCTTCAGCTTCCAGGAAGTAATCTATGTCATATCAGATGGAGTGTCTTTGTTCAGGAGGCGGGTTGTTAGGATTGTCTTAGGGTAAGGGCTGGCCATGCCAGGAAAATCCAACAATATGATTCAGTGTGGGGGATTTGGGTCACACAGAGGCTGAGACCAATCACACGGGCAACCACACAACTACTTAATTAAGCCTACACAACAGAGCTTCAGTAAAAACGCTGACCGCCAAACTGAAGCCATCATCACGGACTGGCAATGCTTTGTGTCATGTCACACATTAACGCTGGGATGGTAATGTGTGCTGACTCTATAGGGAAATGACAAAGGAATTTCATGTATGAAACCTTCCCAAACTCTGCTTTATTCATGTCTTCCTTTGCCTGCTTTTAATCCATATCCTTTCCCTGTATGCCTAACACCTTTTAGTGAGATCTGTGAGTCCTCTTAGCAAACCAACAAATCTGAGAGTAGTTTCTGGAAACCCCCAAACTTGGAAGTTGGTGTCAGAATTAAAGACACTCGTGGAGACTGTACCCTCTAATTCTGCACTTTGGCTAACTCCAGGTAGATATGAAGCTTCAGATATTACCACTGCAGTAACAATTTTTTCTAAGTGCCCAAAACCATTAATTATGATTTCCTTCAGTATATACCACAGCAAAATGTAAGCTAATAGTTACAGTGGTTCTAAACTCAGGGTGATTCTGTCCCTCAGAGGATATCTGACAATGTCTGGACACATTTTTGGTGGTCTCAACTGAGGGATGCTACTAAATTCTAGGAGTAGAGGCTAGGGATGTTACTAAACATCTTACAAAGCACAGCGACACCCCCACAACAAAGGATTACCCAATCCAAAGTGTCAATGGTCTCAATTTTGAAAACCCCTGCTTTAGACCCTTGAGAGTGTCAGGATGAAACCCCAGATCTGAGATGACAATTCTAGAAATAGTGAGGAGACAGCACCTAAATTCCAAGGGTCAGTGTTCAAATGCCCATTCCATATAAACCACCATGATTTGACACTGGGCAAACTTCTAAACCTTTGGCCCTCAATTTCCTAATTTGTAAAATGAAATTAGTGATTATAATTTATCCCTCATAATTATTTACAGAAGATATAAAGTCATATATTAAAATAATTTAGCAAAGTTTTTAGACCAAAGTAAACACTGGTTTAATGTTCACTCTATGTCACTTAATCTTCCTTGTATGATGAAACCATTAAAAAAAATTTTAATGATTGGAACACTGGGAAAATCAGGTTTATAAATCAGCTTCTTCTTAATTTGTTGCAGAATAGATAGATGGCTTCTTGGTGTCATAAATATGAGCTGCCAAAAAATTATTTCTTTCTATGTAAAATCTGTCTTCTCAGTCCATGACCCTTTTTTCCCCTCTTTGCTTTCATTACCATCACACATAGTAGATTTTCCTGGTGCTCATTTTATATCAAGAAACAAAGTTTATATCACACATGAGAAATGCTCTAGAAGCAATGACAAAGAAAATAAACCAAGCAATTCAATAATGACACTGATGGGCAGTCAGTTGAACATAAGCACCTGTTAAATTCAACCAACAGGTAAGCAACTCCCTACTATAAGACCATCTCCCAGAAAATTACAAATTGATCAATACTTGAAATGATTAAGGGCACAGACCTGTGCATGTTTTATCTGAGAACTGAAAAGGTTTCATTTGTTTGCTTTTGGCTCTGTCTCTCCCACCACCCTCTATGATAAAGTGAACTCCTCAGACAAGAGGCATAACTTCTCCCTCTCAAGCCCAAAAACCTAACAGCACACCTGGCATGCTGGATGTGTTAACTCATATGTTTTGGATGGATAAGAGAACAAATGTAAAGATGGCCAAATAGATGTATAAAAGCAAATGGAGGAACACACAGAAGAATGAATAAATGAATAATTAAAAGGAAAACGTGTTCCCTTGCTATTTTGACACCAAAGTTGTATGTGGATGTGACCATAACTATAAATAACCTGATTATTTACCATTCAACAGAATGGCAGAGAACAAAACTCAACAAAATCACAGATCAAGTCTTGTTTTCATGACAGATTCACTGAATTTACAGAGACACTGTTCATTCATAACCCAGAGACTCTCTTTGAAGGAAGAAACAAACTATACTAGGATACAGTTTGTACAAAGCAAAACACCAAAGCATTTCATGTTGTTATTCAGCCACTCAGTCATATTCGACTCTTTGCAACTCTGTGGACTATAGCCTGTCAGGCTCCATGGGATTTCCCAGGCAATAATATTGGAGTGGGTGTGTACTACTAAATAATCTGTAAATTTTTCGAGAAAAAAGGTAGACAGGAAATTTTCCTGATTCTAGAATCGAACAGAGTTTTAAGAAGTGTTTCCCATTCACAAATATGTTGAAACATTCTCCTTTTTAAATAGTAAATAGATGGATTTAGATAAACATATTTAAATTCCCAGAGCAATCTTGAGGAGTTGCGACAGTTTGGGAAAATGTCAAGAACATCCTCTGCTTGCGAAAACTGCTGTGCTATGTACAATGGAGATTATCTCAAGGAAAATAGAAACCTCAAAGAACCTTACTGAATGTCTCATTTTTCCCAACTGTTGATTTTAGAGAATTTCAGTTGAGAGTTATTTCTCCCTGCCAACTAAAAATAAATATCTCATACCAAATGGGTTGGGGGTACAGCATACAGGTTGAGAAGACAGAAAACACTTTATCCATTCTAAGGATTAATAATCAAATTGATCAAATGAACTTTTACTAACAATACCGTAACAGTGATTTTAAAAAGAGACAAAAACTCACAGTGGATGTCACCTGAGTGACCCAACCCAGCTGGATGGTAAAGAATTAAGTTAGCTACAGCAGTTAAGAGTAAAGTTCACTTTGTGCTAAAAATAAGCTGTTAACAAGAGAGTTTACATTGGAGAAAATTAAAGAACAGTTGAAAAAGAGCCCATGGTGAACATAACATAAACAAAAATAAAACAAGTAGTATACTTTGAGATAGCCCACATCAAAAATAAAGACTTTTACAAGAACAAGTTATACTCTTCATTACAAAAGAATTAGGACTCAGAATAATTTGGTTATTAATTTTAAGTAGAATTAAGACCTAGACAAAGTTAGATTAAGTGAGATTAAGTAAAAGAACACATGGGAAATAAATGACATGTGAGAAGAAAATCTGACTTCAACATTAACTTTTCATAGCTACTAAATGTTAACTAAAAGACTTATTATTATTATAGAACAGAGACTCAAAATCTGGTGGCATTAAAATCAATGATACCTAAAATAACTTCTTTTGATGCTCAGGGCAAAAATCTGACAGTCAAGAAGCTGCACCAAAGCTTCTGGTTTGACTGGATCTTTCCCTTCTAGTAATAGCAGGAATGGGGAGAGAGAGAATTATGCAATCAGGGTGGCCAGACACAGCTCTGCTCTAGAGGGCAAGCCACATTACAGTCTAGCCAGCCATTATGCTAGATATTTTACATACACTTTCTCTGTTTTATCTTAAGTAATAGAATCAAATCTCCATTTTCCCAAAGAACCAAAGGCCAAAATTAAAGGTAGTCCTTTATCTTAAGAACTGGAGGAAGGGAAAGGAGAATGACCCATCAAATGTGATTTAAAAAAAAAAAAAAATAGATCATCAACCGATTGAACAGAACGTGGTGAGAGTGAATGGAGGAAGGAAAGACCAGGAGGTTATTATTTTTTACTCTTCCTTTCTCTTTGTGCTTTTCTTTCTGATATAGTCATAAAATAACATTATTAGGTTGCACCACTTAAAAATCACAAGTCTACTTTTCATTAAGATGATTAATATATATATTGCTATACAATTATTTATGCAATTAATATACACTATTTGTAATGAATAGTACAAAATCAATAATATAATCAACACACAGTAATATAAATTTCATACATATATAATTTTAAAAGCTATTTTTGTACACAAGAGGTAAAAAATTGAGTCACCTCATCAAGAATAAGAGCTTGTGTCTGTAGAAATTATCTAGTAACTTAATAAATATTTACACAAAATAATGGTGGCATTTTATGCTTTCAAGACATCTTAGATTGGCTTATCTAAAAAACAAGAGCAAAAATAAACAAATGGGACCTAATGAAACTTAAAAGCTTTTGCACAACAAAGGAAACTATAAGTAAGGTGAAAAGACAGCCCTCAGATTGGGAGAAAATAATAGCAAATGAAGAAACAGACAAAGGATTAATCTCAAAAATATACAAGCAACTCCTGCAGCTCAATTCCAGAAAAATAAATGACCCAATCAAAAAATGGGTCAAAGAAGTAAACAGACATTTCTCCAAAGAAGACATACAGATGGCTAACAAACACATGAAAAGATGCTCAACATCACTCATTATCAGAGAAATGCAAATCAAAACCACAATGCGGTACCATTACACGCCAGTCAGGATGGCTGCTACCCAAAAGTCTACAAGCAATAAATGCTGGAGAGGGTGTGGAGAAAAGGGAACCCTCTTACACTGTTGGTGGGAATGCAAACTAGTACAGCCACTATGGAGAACAGTGTGGAGATTTCTTAAAAAGCTGGAAATAGAACTGCCATATGACCCAGCAATCCCACTCCTGGGCATACACACCGACGAAACCAGATCTGAAAGAGACACGTGCACCCCAATGTTCATCACAGCACTGTTTATAATAGCCAGGACATGGAAGCAACCTAGATGCCCATCAGCAGACGAATGGATAAGGAAGCTGTGGTACATATACACCATGGAATATTACTCAGACATTGAAAAGAATTCATTTGAATCAGTTCTAATGAAATGGATGAAACTGGAGCCCATTATACAGAGTGAGGTAAGCCAGAAAGATAAAGACCAATACAGTATACTAACGCATATATATGGAATTTAGAAAGGTGATAACGATAACCCTATATGCAAAACAGAAAAAGAGACACAGATGTACAGAACAGACATTTGGACTCTGTGGGAGAAGGCGAGGGTGGGATGTTTCGAGAGAAAAGCATCGAAACATGTATATTATCTAGGGTGAAACAGATCACCAGCGCAGGCTGGATGCATGAGACAAGTGCTTTGGCTTGGTGCACTGGGAAGACCCAGAGGGATCAGATGGAGAGCGAGGTGAGAGGGGGGATCAGGATGGGGAATACATGTAACTCCATGGCTGATTCATGTCAATGTATGACAAAAACCACTAGAATACTGTAAAGTAATTAGCCTCCAACTAATAAATGGAAAAAAAAATAGAAAAAAATAATAAAAATAAAAAACAAGAGCATATTTTTAAAAACATATGCAAAGTGAATTTTGTATTTGAAGGTAGAATATCAGGGTAGCCAGGGTGAGAAGAACTGGGCAGCAAGGTAGGCATGAAGGAAAGGAATCCAAAGTGGCAGCTGCCAAGGTGGCCAGTGCTTCTGCTGGATGGCTGGCCATGGAGAATGGATGTCTCCAGAGAGGCCACAGGTATCACTGCATCTGGGAATAGGCCATGCGGGAGGAGGAAGGGATGAGATGGGGCAGAAAAGCAGAGCAAGGGATTTATCTGCAGGCTTCCTCAGTCTTCCATCTCCTTTTTTTACTGGTTAAAGTTTGCCAAAAGTTGGTGGGAGAGGAGCCTGAGCCTCAGAGGGTCTGGTGTGATTCAGCTTGGGCCTTGGAGGAGACAAGTATTCACTCAGGCCCACAGCATGCGGAGGTACAGGGGAGGCTGAGCCTCTGTGAAAATGTCCGAGAATTCCTGCCCTTGCATAAAATCCTGAGGTTCGTCCACGGTACTTTCTAAAATTTGATGTTTTCCAAAGGCTAAAACTCAAATCATGAAATCCTAAAATGTTCTTTAAAAGAAGTAATTAGAAGTTTCAGTTGTATGTAACATCCAAATGTATATTAAAGCTGAAAATAAAATAAAATTATTGCTTCTCATGAACAGATCCTCTTACAATTGAGTTTTCAGTAGAATAAAGGATCCAAGTTCACAATTTATAAATCAGGGCAAAATGAGGCAATTACAAGATTAAGAGTAGAAGAATTTAGAATGTCAAGTGGCATTAAGTGAGGAATATGTTCTCTACACCTAACTTAATTAATGCCAAGTGCTCGGAGAACTTTGTTTTTCTGAGATAAAACCTGAAATTGGATGAGACTGACACAGTAATCACTGCTTAATACCTCACCATTTAGAACAAAAGGCTTTATTTCTCATCACTTAGAAAAAAAAACAAAACACCTTATCATTCATACTGTATGTAATATAAAGTTAAGGGGAAAAAAATCTGAATAGATTTTAATAAATTTATTGTGGCTAAATCCCAAACCAAGACACCTTCAAAGGGGATCCCTGGTACATTTACAGGAAGTAAGGATCATACACTTAGAAACAAGCAATTCCACTCCTGCAGCAGTAACACCTGAGTGAACACGGATCCACAGACTAAGGATGTTCACAGCAGGGGTGTTCATAAAAGGGGAAAACAGGCATCCTAAGTGCCTAAGAAACAGGATTGGTTAGATAAGGTAAAGTGTAGCTAATAATGATTTTGTATATATTTACAGTGTAGAGCGTTACTCCCTCATCATGGATAGCTATCATGTCTTAAGTGAAATGAATAGTTAGGTACATTATAAGCCATATTTTGTGGCTAAGTATATGCACTTACACATTCATACCTCAGTCTGGAAGGCCATAAATCAAACTGACAACAGTGGAAAGTTCTGGGTGGCATAATTCCACTTGATCTTTTCTTTTTAAATTGAGGGAAAAAAGGGCTAAATAAATTAATTTAAAGATAATGAAAGATATAAAGTAGCTATATTTATTATTTAACCCAAAATTTGCTGAGTGCTCCTCAGAGGACACTGAGAGACACATACAGACTAGCCAAAGTACTGAGTCCAGAAATGAAGCCTAAGATACCAGACCACTAGCAGAGACACCCTTTTGATTAACAATTAAGATTAGCTCCACTTGTAGGGTCAGAATGCATGGATCACAAAATCTGAAACTGATTCATCTTTTATAAACTTACCATTGGTCAGTTGTGAACACAATTGAGCTGAGTATTACAGAGTGCCAATCATAATTTCGCAACTGAGTTGTCAGAAAGGAAAAAAAAAATGTCTGCTGTACTTAGAAATGCCAAGTGTAACCCAATAAATGTCAAATAAAATTGAATTGTTTGTGGAAACTTATAGGTGCATGAACAGGAAACCTGGGCAAGACCCTCTGAAAATGAGATCCCATGTATTTGGTTGAGTGTGTACTCCTGAAACCAAAGCTTTCCCCCCTCCACAGTATCTTGCACAGTAAACCATGTTAACTGCCCCTAAAGAGTATTTTATCCTTTAAATACATGGTTGTCCAGCCCCTTTCTAATAAACACATTTCTCATACACATATCACTGTGCAGTGATACAAGGTGAGTGAGTAAGGCATTTAACCAATGTTGCTTGACACCATCTTTAGACTTCCCCACAGCAGTTTTTTTTTTTTCCAAGAGCAAACTCAAATATTCAACTAAACTAGTAAGGCACAAGACCAAAAGTACTTAGTGCACAGCTGTCTCCTCCTAAAAAGGATCATGGCAACCAGATGTGGCACAAAATAGACTGGCTTCAACTTAATATACTCTCCCACATTTGTTTGTCCAAAGGATTGGGAGGTCTGTCAATCACAAGTGACTTGCCCAAAACACTTGTTCTTTAAGAGAATAAATGTTAAGTATGTTTCTAAAAGAGATGGGCATGCAATAAAGTAATAACTCTGACTCTGCTTGCATCCTCATTTGGTCCCTCTAAAGGACTAATTCAGCATTGCCAGAGGATCCTTTCAAAATATCATGTTATTGCTCCATTCAAAACCACTGCAAAGTTTCTTAAAGTAGGAACTTACCATTTGACCCAGCAATTCCATCCTAGGAACCTACTCTCTTAAATTTTCTATTGCTGTTGTAACAGATACAACAAACATAATGTTTTAAAAGAGCATTCATTTATTATCTCACAGTGTTTGTGGGTCTGAGGCCAAGCACAGTGTGGTAGGATCTCACCTGGCTAAAATCAAGATTTAGCCAGGACTGTGATACTCATTGGGCTTCCCAGGTGGCACTAGTGGTAAAGAACCCACCTGCCAATGCAGGAGACCCAAGAGACATGAGTTCAATCCCTGGGTAAGGAAGATCCCCTGAGGAGGATATGGCAACCCACTACAGTATTCCTGCCTGGAGAATCCCACGGACAGAGAAGCCTGGTAGGATACAGTCCATAGGGTCTCAAAGCGTTGAACATGACTGAAGTGACTTTGCACACACATATGCATGATACTGATTCAGGGATGGGGGTCAATTTACAAGTTCATTGGTTATTGGCAGAATTCGGCTCCTTACATTCATTCATTGGATGAGGTCTTCATTTCCTTGACATATGATCCTTAATCCTCAAGCCAACAATACTGCATCAAATCCTTCTGACTGTTCCAATCTTTGAATTCCTCTACTTTCCTCTTCAGCTTTTAAGGGTTCATGTGACCACATGGGGGCGGGAGACTCACTACAAACAAAGCTAGTGGAGGTGATGAAATTCCAGTTGAGCTATTTCAAATCCTGAAAGATGATGCTGTCAAAATGCTACACTCAATGTGCCAGCAAATTTGGAAAACTCAGCAGTGGCCACAGGACTGGAAAAGGTCAGTTTTCATTCCAACCCCAAAGAAAGGCAACACCAAAGAATGCTCAAACTACCGCACAGTTGCACTCATCTCACATGCTAGTAAAGTAATGCTCAAAATTCTCCAAGCCAGGCTTCAGCAATACGTGAACTGTGAACTTCCAGATGTTCAAGTTGGTTTTAGAAAAGGCAGAGGAACCAGACATCAAATTGCCAACATCTGCTGGATCATCGAAAAAGCAAGAGAGTTTCAGAAAAACATCTATTTCTGCCACTGACTATGCCAAAGCCTTTGACTGTGTGAATCACAATAAACTGTGGAAAATTCTTAAAGAGATGGGAACACCAGACCATCCGACCTGCCTCTTGAGAAACCTGTATGCAGGTCAGGAAGCAACAGTTAGACTGGACATGGAACAACAGACTGCTTCCAGATAGGAAAAGGAGTACGTCAAGGCTTTATAATTGTCACCTTGCTTATTTAACTTATATGCAGAGTACATCATGAGAAACGCTGGGCTGGAAGAGGCACAAGCTGGAATTAAGACTGCCGGGAGAAATATCAATAATCTCAGATAGGCAGATGATACCACCCTTATGGCAGAAAATGAAGAACTAAAGAGCCTCTTGATGAAAGTGAAAGAGGAGAGTAAAAATTTGGCTTAAAGCTCAACATTCAGAAAACTAAGATCATGGCATCCGGTCCAGCACTTCATGGCAAATAAACAGGGAAAGAGTAGAAACAGCGGCTGACTTTATTTTTGGGGGCACCAAAATCACTGCAGATGGTGACTGCAGCCATGAAATTAAAAGACGCTTATTCCTTGGAAGGAAAGTTATGACCAACCTCAACAGCATATTAAAAAGCAGAGACATGACTTTGTCAACAAAGGTCCGTCTAGTCAAGGCTATGGTTTTTCCAGTAGACATGTATGGATGGACTATAAGCTGAGCGCCAAAGAATTGATGCTTTTGAACTGTGGTGTTGAAGAAGATTCTTGAGAGTCCCTCAGACAGCAAGGAGATCCAATCATTGTATCCTAAAGGAGATGAGTCCTGAGTGTCCATTGGAAGGACAGATGCTGAAGCTGAAACTCCAATACTTTGCCCACCTCATAGGGAGAGCTGACTCACTGGAAAAGACCCTGATGCTGGGAAAGATTGAGGGCAAGAGAACAAGGGGACGACAGAGGATGAGATGGTTGGATGGCATCACTGGCTCAATGGACGTTGAGTTTGGGTAAACTCCAGGAGTTGGTGATGGACAGGGAGGCCTGGCGTGCTGCAGTCCATGGAGTCACAAAGAGTTCGACACGACTGAGCATCTGAATTGAACTGAACTGATCACAAAGAGTTTACCAGGATAATCTCTCTATATTAAGGTCAACTAATCAGTAACCTTAATTATAACCATAAAATGCCTTTGGCCATTGCAAGTCCCATGCCCATGGGTACAACACCAGGGGTGAAGGTCATGGGGCCAGAATTTTGCCTGTCATACTATCCAAGAGAAACAGACACATTCCACACAAGATCTGCACACAAATATTCAAAGCACAACTAATCAGAACAGCCAAGAATTCAGAACAACTTAAATGTGCACCTACTAGCAAGTGAATAGATAAAATGTGCTATATCCATACAATGGGTATTAATTCAAAAAATATTCAGAAATACAAAAAAAGAAACTACTAATGCATTTAATGACATGAATGAACTTCAAAAAAAAAAAAATCACATTATGTGACAGAAACCAGAAACAAGACTACATGTTATATGATTACATTTACAGAAAAAGCAAATCTATAGGAAAAGAAAGTAGAATAATGGTTGCCTGCAGCTGGAGTTAACAGTAAAAAGGCATGAGGAGACATACTGGAGGATGAAAATTTTCTAAACAGGACTATGTTGATGGTATACCTATTAGCAAAAGTCATTAAACTGTGCTCCTGATGTGAGTAAATTAAATCATATGTAAAACATGAGTCAATAAACTTCTGAAAAGTTACAAATAAACAACACCATTGCAAAGTGATCTCTTTTTATGCAGATTTAAAGTCAACACTCCTCCGCCTGCTTACAAGGTCCTACACAATTTGAATTCCCAGTATCCCAACATGACCTCATTTCCTACTGTGCTCTCTTTCCCATTAGCCTGTTTCTGCTATCTTGACCTCCTTATTATTTCCTGCCTAGTCCCTACACATTCAAGCCTCAGGGCACTTTTAATTTATCCTACCAACTCAGCCCTCTGAACTAGACTATCACTGCTTTGGATCCAGCTCTGTCTTGAATCAGTTCTGAATCAACATGGTGCTGACCATAGTAACAGGAAGAGGACACTCAGGGCTTCCTTTTTGCTCTCCTAGGAGGGTAAGGAAAGGTGTAAGGAAAAAATGATCATACTGATAACAATGATAAAGGTTGAGCACTGTGACACTTAGACAGCAGGCAAAGGACATTCTTTGAAACATGGCCACTACATCATCCTTCTCCAGCTACCACCGATGCCAATAAGCTTCTAGAATCACAACCTGACTACACCAGGAATGCACATATCACTGCCAAAATGCTTTCTCCTTGCTGCTGCTCTCACTCCTCTGTCTGAGTCCCCGGTTACTTCAATTATTTCCGTGATAAATTTTCTTCAACATTTGCAAAATGATGCCAACATCAACCAACTTCAATCTTCAAATAACAAAATATCGCCCCCACTTTATCAGAACCACTTGTGCAGTGAAATAAATTGCAGTGTAATTTAAAAAAAAGCTTTTATTTCCACTTTTTAATCAGACTCTTTATTATTCCTTTCTGTTACAAAGACAGAGTATCTTTATCAATGTGTCACCCAGGAAGTTTATAAGATACAGGCCGGTCAATGCAGGAAGTAGAAGAGATGCGGGTTCGATCCCTAGGTTGGCAAGATACCCTGGAGTAGGAAATGGCAACCTATTCCAGTATTCTAGCTTGGAAAATTCCATGGACAGAGGAGCCTGGTGGTTTACAATCCACGGGATTGCAAAGAGTCAGACACGACCGACCAGGCTCACACACAGACTATGTTACTTATAAATCTCAATGGCTTCCTGAGAGACTGTAGCTACTGACAATCTAGAGGCTCTTTCCTAGCTATGGCCAAAACTGCATTACCAGATTCACAGGACAGAAACTTACAAGTTAAGATAACAGTACCAGTTAACCTCAGAGATTTCATTTATCAGTGTGTGTGAGAGAGTGTCAGTCATATCTGACTCTTTAGGATCCCATGGACTGCAGCCTGCTAGATTCCTCTGTCCCTGGGATTCTCCAGGCAAGAATACTGCAGTGGGTTGCCATTTCCTCCTCCAGGGGACCTTCCTAACCCAGGGATCCAACCTGAGTCAAATAATTTACCAATTTACCAAGGCAAATTCTTTATCAGTTCACCACCTGAGGAAGTTATTTCTCAACAAGGCCCTAGAACAACCTACAATGCACAGGACAATAATCTCTTTTTGCAAACGAAGTGCTTTACCTAAAAAAAAAAAAAAAAAAAAGAACTATTCATAATAGCAAGATTCATTGATTGTGAGAGAGCAGAAATAAGCAAACTTTGTAGCAGAGTTCCAATATGCCAATTTCAGTCCTCAGGGAGTCAATCTACCTGCTTCAGTCTACGAGCGTATGAAGTAAAGTGAAATTTTAGTCCTTCAGCCACGGCAAACTCTTTGACACCCCATGGACTGTAGTCTGCAAGGCTACTTTGTCTGTGGAATTTTCCAGGCAAAAATATTGGAGTGGATAGCTACTCCCTTTTCCAGGGGATCTTCCTGACCCAGGGATCCAATCCAGGTCTCCTGCATTGCATGCAGATTCTTTACTATCTGAGCCACCAGGGACACCTATGACATACTGTTTAAATTTTAAGGAGTATTTTAAGAATATAAAAATGTCTCTGGTTTCTCCCATTTTTAAACTGTCAGATGATGTTTTCAAATGCTCTAGAACATGTTCCAGGCCTTTTCTGTTTTTGTTTTGAAGGCAACACTGTACAGAGGTTACGACTCAAGCCAAGGCAGATGCAGGTCCTAATCCAAAAACTGACTTATTAGGTTCAGAGATTTAAGTAATCTGCCGAAGGTCACACTAGTAAATCAGTTCAGTTCAGTTGCTCAGTCGTGTTTGACTCTTTGCGATCCCATGAACCCCAGTACGCCAGGCCTGCCTTTCCATCACCAACTCCCGGAGTCCACCCAAACCCATGTTCATTAAGTCTGTGATACCATCCAACCATCTCATCCTCTTTCATCCCCTTGTTCTCTTGCCCTCAATCTTTCCCAGCATCAGGGTCTTTTCCAATGAGTCAGCTCTTCGCATCAGGTGGCCAAAATACTGGAGTTTCAACTTCAACATCAGTCCTTCCAATGAACACCCAGGACTGATCTCCTTTAGGAGGGACTGGTTGGATCTCCTTGCAGTCCAAGGGACTCTCAAGAGTCTTCTCCAACACCACAGTTGAAAAGAATCAATTCTTCGGTGATCAGCCTTCTTTATAGTCCAACTCTCACATCCATACATGACCAATGGAAAAACCATAGCCTTGACTAGAAGGACCTTTGTTGACAAAGTAATGTCTCTGCTTTTTAATATGCTGTTGAGGTTGGTTGTCATAACTTTCCTTCCAAGGAGTAAGCGTCTTTTAATTTCATGGCTGCAGTCACCATCTGCAGTGATTTTGGAGCCCCCCAAAATAAAGTCTGACACTGTTTCCACTGTCTCCCCATCTATTTCCCATGAGGTGATGGGACCAGATGCCATGATCTTAGTTTTCTGAATGTTGAGTTTTAAGCCAACTTTTTCACTCTTCCTCTTTCACTTTCATCAAGAGGCTCTTTAGTTCTTCTTCCCTTTCTGCCATAAGGGTGGTGTCATCTGCATATCTGAGGTTATTGATATTTCTCCCGGCAATCTTGATTCCAGCTTGTGCTTCTTCCAGCCCAGCAGTTTCTCATGATGTACTCTGCATACAAGTTAAATAAGTAGGGTGACAATATACAGCCTTGACGTACTCCTTTTCCTATCTGGAAGCAGTCTGTTGTTTCATGTCCACTTCTAACTGTTGCTTCCTCACCTGCATACAGGTTTCCCAAGAGGCAGGTCAGGTGGTCTGGTATGCCCATCTCTTTCAGAATTTTCCACAGTTTATTTTGATCCACACAGTCAAAGGCTCTGGCATAGTCAATAAAGCAGAAATAGATATTTTTCTGGAACTCTCTTGCTTTTTCGATGATCCAGCAGATGTTGGCAACTTGATGTCTGGTTCCTCTGCCTTTTCTAAAACCAACTTGAACATCTGGAAGTTCACGGTTCACGTATTGCTAAAGCCTGGCTAGGAGAATTTTGAGCATTACTTTACTAGCATGTGAGATGAGTGCAATTGTGTGGTAGTTTGAGCATTCTTTGGCATTGCCTTCCTTTGAGATTGGAATGAAAACTGACCTTTTCCAGTCCTGTGGCCACTGCTGAGTATTCCAAATTTGCTGACATATTCAGCACAGCACTTTCACAGCATCATCTTTCAGGATTTGAAATAGCTCAACTAGAATTCCATCACCTCCACTAGCTTTGTTCGTGGTGATGCTTCCTAAGGCTCACTTGACCTCACATTCCAGGATGTCTGGCTCTAGGTGAGTGATCATGCCATCATGATTATCTGGGTCGTAAAGATCTTTTTTGTATAGTGCTTCTCTGTATTCTTGCCATCTCTTCTTAATATCTTCTGCTTCTGTTAGCTCCACTTTATTGAACCCATATTTGCATGAAATGTTCCCTTGGCATCTCTAATTTTCTTGAGGAGATCTCTAGTCTTTCCCATTCCATTGTTTCTCTCTATTTCTTTGCAGTGATAGCTAAGGAAGGCTTTCTTATCTCTCCTCGCTATTCTTTGGAACTCTGCATTCAAAGGGGTATGTCTTTCATTTTCTCCTTTGCTTTTCGCTTCTCTTCTTTTCACAGTTATTTGTAAGGTCCTCAGACAGTCATTTTGCTTTTATGCTTTTTTTTCCCTTGGGGATGGTCTTGATTCCTATCTCCTATACAATGTCACAACTAGTAAATAACAGGGATTTAAACCAAGACAGTTTGATTCCAAGGTCCATGAGCTTGGTCACTAGTCTAAGATGCTTGCCATTTACAATAATCACTCTTATTCTTCTACCAATACCACCATCATCATTATCCTCATCCCCACTATCAGAGAGCTGTATTACAGACAATAATCTAAACTGTTTTGTTTACCTGATCACATCTTGAAGTCTGAAAAGACAGAGTAGGCAACAGTTTTCCAAAAAACAGTCACCACATTCAATTCATTTTTCTAATGCTATCCCAGTGAAGTAGAGAAGAAGATGTCATTAACCTTACTGTGCAGATTGTGGAATTAAGCTAAAGATGATTAAGTTCTAGTGTTAGTTGGTGACTGAGGCAGAGCGAGAACTGATGAAGCTTGACTCTATTCATCCACCATGAGCAATAATCTTAAAAATATTTCAGCTTCCCAAATAAAAATAGGTAGGACAGTTTCCAGCCATTTGATCTACCTGGAGAGAAACAAGGCCAGGCTGGCTTGCTAAGCACACTGGAATAAATAAAGTATAAAGACATGAGTAAGGACCCATCATAAAGAATTCCCACATGCGTTTGCACTCAGCATAATAACTATGGCGTTTCATAGCATTTTGCATTCAGTCTGGATAATTCAGTGACACCTTAAAGGCGACAGATGAATATGAAAAAGAGCTGACATCTCCTGTAAAATGTGAGGCGATGCCAGGAGGACCCTAACAAAGTGCAGTGACAGCTAGAATAGAGGATGACACAGTTATAAAAGTAACTTGCCACTTATTTTTTTACTTTAATTTTTCTGTTGAAAAGAACAGATACATGAAAGAAAAATTTAATAAACTCATTTTTTTAAATAAACACTTTCTTAATGGAACAGGTCGTATTCCTAAAATCAGCCAAAAGCAAAATGAAAGACTTAAATGTGTTGCTGATGCCTGTATTCCCTATTCTATCATTCTTTGGCTAATATTTTTATCTACTCAAAACATATAGGAAAAAAAGATTTTAAACATTCTACCAGACCTTTAGAATGGCCCTTAAAAACTCCAGAGCTTTACAGTATTTCCTAAAAATCTGCTACAAGCACATTTGCCAACATTTCACTAAAACAAACCTCTTAAAATTAATAAATTACCTGTCAAGTCCCATAAAAACAGATGGTCACTTGGAGACAGAAGAAGATGTTTTCATTCTGTTTTACACAGCTGTTCAGACTAAGAAAAGATCATTTCATTTTCCAAACATACAATAAACCTCGTCTAGGATTTCCAATATTATGCATAAAAATGAAAATTTCATGCAGCTGCTTCTATGTTACACATCTGGTTATTGTTGAGAAAACATCTTTAATGGTAAAAAAAAAATCATTATAATAAAACCCAAAACTGCTCTTTGTTCTCTTTTAACAAGCATCAAACTACTTCTCAGTGCCTTGCTATCAAAAGTTTTTAAATTGCTGCATGTCCCTACACTGAAGTACACTAATAAGTTATTAAACACAATTAAGAATTGACTAGCAACCTCTTAACAATAAGGAAGTACATACAGCAGAATATCTGGTACCACAATTGTTTCCTGTTACTCCTTTCAAGAAGGTATTTTAGGAAATGCATCAGAAATCTAACACATGAAACAATAAGTCAACACACAACATTTGTGTCACATTTCTGAAATGAGATTTTGATTTGTTAGTCTCCAACACATTACTTACATTACTATAAATTGCACAAAGATGAAGACATTTGGCACCTAAGAATAGTTATGAAATAACCAACACCAAGAGCATGCCTATATTTATGCTCAGAGCTCTTTGGTTTTATATTTTTAGCAAAAGACATGAAACTTGATAGCTAAATATATGGCCATCTTTTTTTCACATTACTTGCCAGGAGCACCGATGTTTAAGTCTTCAAAATGTCCACAAAATATATCTATGACATTCAACTACTGTAAGAGAGGAGGGATTCTGTATGGCAGGGGGCTTCCTTTAAAATTGGAAAATTAATTAAAATTTTGACAGGTCACTTTGAGTTAACTGTTAGGTAGTGAATTGTATCTGGAAGTTTTACTGTCACTCCCCTGTTTAATATCATCCAAAAGTTCCTACCAGAAAAAATCCAAATCCTTTACAGGGCAGACAACACCCTACTGACCTCCTAGAACCTCTTTTTCTCCGCAGCCTCAACTGTCTCCTCTCTCCGATCAACTACACCCAAGATTCCATGATGGTCTTTCTGTCCCCCTGAAGCTTCCAATCTCATGGCCAAGACCCATGTTATTTCACCAGCAGGAAACATTCTTCCCTTTGATTTTCTTGCAGCTGTTCAGCATTCACATCGCAAATGTCGCTTCTTCAGAGAAGGGTTCCTTGACCATTGCCCCCTTACCCTCTCCTCCCCTTAGATCACTAACTCACTACCTCTTTTATTTTCTTCATGGCACTGATAATCTTCAGACATTATTTTACAATTACTTACATCTTTATTTTTCTATCTACTCCCACTAGAATATAAAACTCTTCCAAAGAAATGTCTTACTCACAGCTACATCTCTAGTCCCAAGTACCTGCACGTAATAAATGCACCCTGAATGAAGGAACAAACTTTGTTTTCCTCTAAACTTACTAATAATGTGACTGAAGTGAACAAACAATCCTTGTGAATCCAACTTGTATACTGGATACTCCACTACTAGCCTCATCATCAGACTTCATGACAGGATGGGATAAAGAGTCCATTAAAAAAAGGAGACATGCCCAGAGTCTATCTCCTTAAAATCTGTGCCCAAATGATCCAGTGTGGGTCTCTTCTCAAGACCTGGCCTTCTAAGGGAAGAATATGGTGCCTCTATGTATACTCTTAGGCCTGTGGGGTGGCTATGTGCAGGAGAGGAGGATGGATATGGGCATGAATGTATATGAGACATCTTACAATACTGCATGGAGCTGGTGTGAAAAGAGAAACCACAGGCCAGAGTGTGGTAATCCCTATGCTGTACATTCTTATATCAAAGTCCAGGAATATGTGGAATTCCCTTATGGTCCAGTGGTTGGGCCACTGCACTTTCCCTGGCGAGGTCAAAGAACAAGATCAGCCCGGTCAAGCAACAAGATTCCACAAGCCATACAGTGTGGCCAGGGGAAAAAAAAACAAAAACAGAACTCAGAAATATAAGATTCAAGACAAACCTACCAGGTCATTATGAAAGTATGTTTGTCTAGGTTCCATTTTGGGTATATGTTAGTTGATCTGATCAACTGTTGCGTGTTTGTGCTTAGTCGCTCAGTCGTGTCCAACACTTTGTCCCACTCTTTGCAATAAATTGTTAGCTTGATTTATAACTGTATTTTGAACATATGGGATGTGGGTTTCTATCCAGTCCTACAAATGTTAGGGGTAGGCCTATCTGCCACTGTGAGTCTTTGACCAAATTTCTTGAGCTCTATGAGCCTGTTTTGTCATCGGAGAGAAAGAAATAATTCCTATCTTGCCCCACATATTATATAAAGAATAAATGAGACTGTACATAACTACCTATAAAAAGTATAATGTAGTGATACTGCATTCCTTTCAATATGCTTCCATACATATTTCAGTCAAGTGAAGACCATGACAATTTCCACTGCCAATCTCAAAGCTACTGTGGCCTTGATAAACTTTTTAGCTAGACAGTTTTAGTGTTCATTTCATTTGTTCGAAGTGTTAAATATTCATAAAATTATTTCTCTATCCGTCAAGGTTTCACATCCTTCCAAAAGGAAAAAGATATCAGACTGCCCATGAGTTTAAACATTAAAACAGAATTTTATTTTTTAAGAAAAAAATCTTCCAGAATTAGTTGTAGTTATTTATAGTTACAAAGGCATGCCAACTGAAAAATGCCTCTTGTATATTTAGCCCACTGAATACAGATCTGTTTTCCAGGAAAAGCATATAATATACACTAGCACTGTGCATTTATTGATCTCTAATCAGTTACTGGAGTGAACTGAACATGAAGTACACCCTGGAGGCTGTGTTAGATTTCCCAGGCTGTTTGTCCAAAAGGCTCTGCTCCCATCCCAAAGAAAGGATGATCCTAGAGATTTAATAAATCAAGAGCACAAACAGAACACATAAAGAAGCTAGGACAAAGAAAGAAAAACTCAAATACTTAAGAGCAGAGAGTTGGCCAAAGTGCAGTAAAAGCTAAAACAGATCCTGGCCAATACACAAGAGAAAAACACAGTAAGGTTTCAGTGGGCTGAGATTCAAAAAGACTGCATTTGATATGATCAAAACCACTTTGCACAATACAATAAAACTCATCAAATGGGGTTCACTAACCACTAGAAAAACTAAAATCACCAAAAAATAAATACTGAAAATCTATTCTGAAGTACCCCTTAGAGTTCATAACAACAGGGACTGCATTTTTCTATCAATATATAACCAGATAGTTCTATCCCACTCTTAGGTCTACAAATCAAGTAAATTTAGCAGGAAACTTACGTGCAAAAAGTAACAGCACTAATAATAAAGGAGGTAACACTCACTGAACAGTTACAATTTTCATCCACTGTTCTAATGGTAACACAATACATTATTACAATTATTAATAACATGAAGAGGAGACAAAAAGTCTCTGAAGTACGAAACATTACTAATCCTTTAGAGGGGGAAACTAAGGCACATGGAGGTTAAGTACCTTTCCAAGATCTAATGTAAAAAAATTATGGAAGAATTCAGGAGATTTAGCTTCACAAAGGCAGCCAAGAGGTAAGTAGAAGAATCAAGAACTAATAGAAAGGAGATATTGTCTCTGCCATGTCTTCCAAAAAATACATTTTCATCACCACTACATGGATGGGTACTGGTACAGTGGATGGGAAAAAAAAAAAAAAAAGGAAGCCAATATGAATTCAGGCCTGGAAACTGATTGCCCTGATGGAAAAGAGCATAATATTGATAGGACCTCACAAAGCACCTTCACATACAATCTCTCATGGGATCCTCACAACATCCTTAAATTGTGATTCCCAGCTCACAGAGGACTTACAGAGTCCAAATATGCCAAGTAAGTCATTCAGATCACAAAAGTATTTAGTGGCACTACCCTCATGAAAACTGGTATTAACTCAATGTTAATTCACACAGCATCCCTGAATGTTCTGGGGAAATGGTTCTCCTAATCACTCAAGATAGCAAACTAAACAGGTGGGGGAAAGGAATTGGCAGTGCCTAATCACAATTCCATGTAATGCCCCCATCCATGCAAAAAAAAAAAAAAAAAGAAAGAAAGAGAAAATGGTGAATATGAAAGCCACAACTCAAATTCACACCTTTTGAATCCTATTCTAACCTGATTTCCACCACATCAGGCACACTATCACCCAAGATAGTGTTACAATGTCAAAGTAAACTATAAATCATGAGGGGATGAGCCACTGACAAATCAAAATGAACAGAACACACGCATTCTCCAACATCCATGGCTTGCTCCCTCACTATTAGCAAAATGCCGTGTTGAGCTTGGGAAGCCAGTGAATGCCATTAGGAAGATGATCTTTGTTCAGTTCAGTTCAGTCCAGTCACTCAGTCGTGTCCAACTCTTTGCAACCCCATGAACCACAGTGGGCCAGGCCTCCCTGTCCATCACCAACTCCCAGAGTCCACCCAAACCCATGTCCATTGTGTCGGTGATGTCATCCAACGAACCATCTCATCCTCTGTCGTCCCCTTCTCCTCCTGCCCTCAATCTTTCCCAGCATCAGGGTCTTTTCCAATGAGTCAGCTCTTCGCATCAGGTGGCCAAAGTGTTGAAGTTTCACCTTCAACATCAGTCCCTCCAATGAACACCCAGGACTGATCTCCTTTAGGATGGACTGGTTGGATCTCCTTGCAGTCCAAGGGACTCTCAAGAGTCTTCTCCAACACCACAGTTCAAAAGCATTAATTCTTCTGCACTTAGCTTTCTTTATACTCCAACTCTCACATCCATATATTCTACTGGAAAAACCATAGCCTTGACTAGATGGACCTTTGTTGGCAAAGTAATGCCTCTGCTTTTTAATATGCTATCTAAGTTGGTCGTAACTTCCGTTCCAAGGAGCAAGCGTCTCTTAATTTCATGGCTGCAGTCACCATCTGCAGTGACTTTGGAGCCCAAAAAAATAAAAGTCAGCCACTGCTTCCACTGTTTCTCCATCTATTTGCCATGAAGTGATGGGACTGGATGCCATGATCTTAGTTTTCTGAATGTTGAGCTTTAAGCCAACTTTTTCACTCTCCTCTTTCACTTTCATCAAGAGGCTCTTTAGTTCTTCTTCACTTTCTGCCATAAAGGTGGTGTTATTTGCATATTTGAGGTTAGTGATATTTCTCCCGGCAATCTTGATTCCAGCTTGTGCTTCCTCCAGCCCAGCGTTTCTCATGATGTACTCTGCATACAAGTTAAATAAGCAGGGTGACAATATACAGCCTTGATGTACTCCTTTTCCTATCTGGAACCAATCTGTTGTTCCATGTCCAGTTCTAACTGTTGCTTCCTGACCTGCATACAGGTTTCTCAAGAGGCAGGTCAGGTGGTCTGGTATGCCCATCTCTTTCAGAATTTTCCAGTTTATTGTGATCCACATAGCCAAAGGCTTTGGCATAGTCAATAGAGCAGAAATAGATGTTTTTTGGAACTCTCTTGCTTTTTCGATGATCCAGTGGATGTTGGCAATTTGACATCTGGTTCCTCTGCCTTTTCTAAAACCAGCGTGAACATCTGGAAGTTCACGGTTCACATATCATGTATTACGTCCAAGGTAAGGAGCGGCGGCTGGGCTTTGCTGGAGTGGTCGTGAAGAGATACCTCATGTCCAAGGTAAGAGAAACCCAAGTAAGACAGTAGGCGCTGAGAGAGGGCATCAGAGGGCAGACAGACTGAAACCACAGTCACACACAACTAGCCAATCTGATCACACGGACCACAGCCTTTTCTAACTCAATGAAACTAAGCCATGCCATGTGGGTCCACCCAAGAGGGATGGGTCATGGTGGAGAGATCTGACAGAATGTGGTCCACTGGAGAAGGGAAAGGCAAACCACTTCAGTATGCTTGCCTCGAGAACCCCATGAACAGTATGCTCTTTGTTAGCAGCAATCTTTTTTTTCTGATATAACTTGTTTTCATTAGTTTAGGACTGGGTCTAGATATAGCAACTTCCCCATTTATTCCACTAATTTCCAGAGAAATACCATATTGTGTGACTTCAATATAGAATGCACTTTCAAGTACTAGCTTATTATCATATTCTTACAATTACTAAAATTTGTTATACTGCTTTTAGCTTAGATCATCATACTCGAGCAAACAGTATATTCAATTGGTCTAACTCATCCTCAACACCTTTCTTCATTCACCACATTCCACATATCAGCAAGATCCATGAGCTCTATCTCCAAAATACATCCTTAAGACATCCACTTCTTCTTAGATCTTCTGCCATCCTCATCACCCAACCACTATCTTCTCTCACTTGGATGATCATATCAGTCTACCTCTTCCCTACTCTTTCTGCAGCCCTGTTAATCAACTCACCACAGCACAATCCACATAGGGTAACCAACTCATTCTAGTTTGCCTGAGACTTTCTCACTTTTAGCACTGAAAGATGTGTAGCCCAGGAAGTTACTCATTGCTGGGCAAGCAAGATAGTCAGTCACCCTAGTTCAACTGTGAACTTTTTACAAAACAGATAAAATCAGGCAACTGCCTGTGGTCAAATAAATCATTAGCCCCATTTTGAATTCACACCCATTGCCATGTGCCCCTGCAGTTCACTCCACCAGAGATCTGGGTCATCTCTTCTTGGGCTCAACCAGCATGATGTTAGCAGATGATAGTGCAAAGAGGCTTGATATATGCCAGTTGTTGGGCTTGCTCTCTTGCATTTGGGACATCTCCCTGTGAAGGTCTGCCCCAGCTAGCCCAATGGTCCAAGGAGGATGAAAGACACATGGAGCAGACCTGGCCCCAAATAGCAGCTTACAGCCAAACTCAGTGAAACCTCTATACAGCAGCCAATATGCAGATGTTTGAGCAAGAACAAATGACTCACTGAAGCTTGGAGATGGTTTGGCATCTAGCATTGCTGAAGTAATCTCTAGCTCAGGTGTGTTTTTATCAAAATATTTCAATAGCTTCACATTTCACCTGGAATAAAACCCAAAATATTGGGACTTTCCTGGTGGTCCACTGGTTAAAACTCCACACTTCCAAATGCAGGGGTATGAGTTTGATCCTGGTTGGGGATCTAAGATCCTACACCACATACTGCATGGCATGGCTGAAAGAAAAATAGATCCAAAATGACTTATCTGGCTCACAAAACTCTGCGTGATCTGGGCTCTCACCTCCCTCTTATTGCACTGTCTTTAAGTCTCCCTGATCTCCTATGATCTCTGACCCACCTGCTGCCTCCGCCTAGAACACCTTGTTTCTAGTTTTTTCTCATGACTGGCTCCTTTTTATCCTTGCATATCAACTTAATATCACCTCCTCAAAGACTTTCTTGATCATCCTAAGTCCTCTATGATTTACCACTTGTTTATGTCTGTCACCGCACTTCTTGCATTCTGTAAATAATTTTTTAATTTGTTCATACTCTGTATCCCAACCAAGCTGAAATATTCAATATTTTGTAAGTTACTCAACATCAATTGAATGGTACCCAGTGGTCCAGAAAATCTGCTAATCTGAAACCATCCTGGTCTGAAGTGTGAAAGATTTTTATTATTGACAGCAGAAAGTGAAAATTGCTATGATAGTAGTGCTACAGATTGTTTATCCATCGAAAAGTTCAAAGGGATTTAATGAGGGGGGAGTGTTAGCTGGATATAAGCTTATTAAAAACCAGACAGAATTATACCTTAGTTGCATCACCTTTTCCAGATGAAAGACAACCTCATTATCAAAACCTTGTAACAATCCTCCACCACTACTAAAACTACTTTGTTTAAACTGAAGGAAGCTGAACAAATAAAAATTGTTTGACCTTTTAGCTACAGAAGTTACAACAGAAGCAATGAAAGAATCATTCTCCATCACTATAGTTCCATACTATTGGCCTAGAGGTAAACTTTAGCTGTCCACCTTCTTCAGGGATTTCAATGTTCACAAAAGATCCCTTTAAACTTCAAATCCTGTGAAGTTAAAAGGCACTGGATCATGGTAGTGGATGTATTTCTATATTGAGAATATCACTGTAATGTGAAATACAACAGACTCAGTTCCTTGTTCAGTTAATGGGTGTTGCTTACAGTATTCATGAAGGGAAGGGGGAGATACCAGGACTCCTGAGAGCTTTGACTAATAAAATCAACCCAGGAGATGGGTGGTCGGGTTGGCCTCAAGCAGGAAGGGAGGACTCTGGTGGGGGCTTGCCCAGTCTAAGGCGTTTTACGTTAAGCTTTAGGGAGCAAGAAGGTATGAAAAGATGAATTAAGAGTTCCTGGGTAAAGGCTAACAACTTTATGAACAGCGCTCAGGAGACTAGAGGTCCTAGTCCCTTGACTTTGACCTCAGAAGTAAAGGGCCCTTGACTTTGCTTTTCTATCACTCAGAGGTTCGTCATTTAGTCTGGAATTTGTAAAGTCCACTTAGTTCAAGGTACAAGTCTAGCCTATGTGGACAACTTAGGGCCTCTTAGAGGCTGCTGCTACTGCTGCTGCTGTGCTGGCCTCTTAGAGGATTCTTCTATCAACTAGAAATAAGGACGATGCCATGTCTTAGAAATGTCTTATGAAGATTCAACAAGAAAATTCAGGCAAAGCATCTAACAGTAGTTGTTAAACATACATGGAGTTCTCAAGACTATGTTAGCTGTTGTATTTTCCACCACCTAGTGCATTTACTCCAGAGAAGGCAATGGCACCCCACTCCAGTACTCTTGCCTGGAAAATCCTATGGACTGAGGAGCCTGGTGGGCTGCCGTCTATGGGGTCACACAGAGTCGGACACAACTGAAGCAACTTAGCAGCAGCAGCAGCAGTGCACTTACCCAATAAATATCTACCGAGTACATGAGTAAATGAAAGTCTCAGCTTCCGCTGACATGTAGTCTTCTGCTTAAAAAGGGAAAAAAAAAAAAAACCTGTGCAAAGGTAAAACAAAGCAAACCCTTCTAAGACAGCGGTCCCCAATCTTCCAGGTCTAATGCCTAATGATCTCAGGTGAAGCTGATGTAAAAGTAATAGAAATAAAGTGCACAATAAATGTAACCACCACCCCCCCCAGTCTGGTTCACAAAAAGAGTGTCTTCCACAAAACCAGTCCCTGGTACCAAAAAGATTGTAGACCACTGTTCTAAGACATCAAACAGGATGGCAGATATGAACATTCCAATCTAACAGAAACATTCCGTTTTGGGTTTGGGTTTATGCATCATTCTCATAAGTCTGGTTTGTGAGTGTTCAGTCTCTTCAGTCTGATAAATTCTGACTAGGTTCCCAAAAGTTTACAACCTACAAAGACAAGCAGAGGCCTGAGGTTTACTCAAAGAAGTATCCCTTGGTGCACTATCCACAGAATCATATCTCGGAAGGCAGCACACTTCTCTCTTTCCTACCTTGACACACAAATAGCAAAATTATCTAAGTTATCACTTGTCTCCTCAGAGTTGGTATTGCCAATACTTCACCAATCATTTTGAGACATCATTTCCATTAGAACCAAAGAGAGACCCCCCAAAAAAGTAAAGAAGGCCAAAAGTTTCTATTCTAGGGTCAGAATAAACTCTGTTTATTACATATATTAGATTTAATAGAGTCAGAAAAAGAAATGTAATTTTCACCTCTTCTAGGAAGTCTTCCCTGATTGTTCAGCATCCACAATGGGATAGGTACCCATTTCCCCTCTGTGTGCCCATACCATTAAGCCATGCTTCCAACATTACTGCATTCCTAGGTGTTTATACATCAGTCTCTCTACAAGGCAGTGAAGATCTTGGAAGCAGCAACTATTCTTGGGTCATCCATGTGCTCAACCAAATTCAGTGCTTAAATGATTTCAGACACCCAATCACTGTTAAATGAATTAACATCACATAGAAAAGATTACTTAAATTACAGGTGTTTTTCAACCTTCCCTTTGTTTCCTTATAGTCCATTCTCTTATTTTGTCCATGGGTAATAAACACAGCACTATGGCAAGGATGGAAAGCTACTAGCTAATACCATGCAATATTTATTTTTGTTTCCATCAGTAGGCAGATGAAGTGACAAAAACTGGCATTGAAATGAAGCATTCTTGAGGTACATTTCAATTGAAAATGAAAAAATATCCACTGATGCTCTAATGAAAGCAGAAGTGTGTGATGTAAATAGGGACTACCATTACCATGAGCTCAGAGAGAACCTGAGAGAAAGTGAAGCTGACACTAAGGAGACTCTTTCCTGGCAATATCAGAAGGACCTGACGAACCCCACATACTAACCAGGGCTGTTTTGTGGCAATAGAGGACCAGCTTGAAGAAAATCCTAAACTAACTTCTGCCAGAAAGCTGGCAAAGGATGAGGCCGTCAGGTTAACATCCCCCATCATGACCTCCTACCTTATCAACATGGCCCATGGAACTGCTGCTTCCTTAGTTTTGCCTTCTTCCTAAGCCAAGCTTAAAGATATGACCGAGTGGCATGAGAGAAAACCCACTGGGTGTGTACATGACAGAAGTCCTGCTTGGCAATTGTGAAACTAGATGGAAAGTTCATTAGAAGGTTTGTTCTCTTACTAGTTTTTCCATTTGGTAACCACTTACTGAACCCATACTATGTTCTGGATGCCAGGAAAGCAATGATGAGTGGGAAACAGCTTTGGCCCTGGAACAAAGAATCAAGCTTTGTCCTATGCAACTGTTTTTAAACTCTGGCTCCCTGTCACCATCCCTAAGAGTATCAGGGAGGCCCTTTCATCTCCTCTTCATCCTTCATTCAAAAGCTGCATGAATTAATATGGCAATACTTAAGGCCGTCATATTCCATTCATAAAACAGGCTTCATATCAAAGACCACTGAAGTCAAGGAGTCATTCTTAATGTTAAGTTTAAGAATTCTTAAGTTCTTAAGTCATTCTTAAAGGTGATCATGTACTTTATTGTTTAAATGAAGACAGTCTGAGAGTGAATGTGATTACTATTAATCATAGTTCTGGAACAACAGATGTACAAAGTCTATCCAAAGAAGCCAACAGTGATGGCCATCTATGCTTAAAGACCCTTAAGAAAATGGTAAATTCCACATGACTCTTGAAACCTGTCCTGGTTTGCAGGAGCACATATAATCTCTTCTTTATATGAATAGTATTGTGTGGAAAGGTCAGCCCACAACTGTTTCGTAAGTAATGTGCCTTCTCTTTCTGAAAAAGAAGACACCACAAGTCACATGACAGCCTCTACCACCACTCCTGAGAGGCAGAGCACACCACTGACCGCAAATAGCAAAACCACAGCAATAAGATGACAACATCTGCACTGCTGGTGGGTATGCAAATTGGAGCAGCCACTATGAAAAACAGTATGAAAGTCCATCAAACAGTTAAAAGTGGAACCACTATATGATCCAGCAATTCCATTTTGGGGTATTTATCCACAGAAAATGAAAACACTAACTTGGAAAGATATATGCACTCCCATGTTCAATGCAGCACTGTTTACAACAGCTGAGACATGGGCACAACCTAACTGTCCATCAGTGGATGAATAAATAAAGGATATGTGAACAATATTCAGCCATAAAAAAAGGAAGGAAATACTATCATTTACAACAACATGCATGGACCTTGAGGTTCTTATGCTAAGTAGTCAGACAGAAAAAGACAAATACCATATAAGCTCACTTACACGTGGAATCTTAAAAAACAAACATACTCAAAAATACAGAGAACAGATTGGTGGTTGCCAGAGGGGGTGAGGTGAATGTGGGAGGCCAGGGGGGGGGGGGGGGGGTACCTTTTTTATTTTTTTCATTTTATACAGCCAACATGATCCTAATAGCAAAACCAGAGACATATATTACAAAAACAAGTAAATGATACACCAACAGCCCTCAGAAATAAAGACACAAAAATTCTAAACAAAATATTATATTACACAATTCAATGATAAATAAAAGCTAATACATCTTAACCAAGCAGGTTCATTCTAAGAATACAAGTCTGGTTCAAACTTCAAAAATCAATCAACATAATTCACTACATTAATAACTCATAAAGAAAAAAATATGAATTAAGACTTCTTCAGTGGCTCAGTGGTAAAGAATCCACTTGCCATGCAGGAGATTTGCAGGAGACACAGGTTCAATCCCTGGCTCAGGAAGATTCCCTGGAGGAGGAAATGGTAACTGACCAGTATTCTTGCCTGGAAAATCCTACGGACAAAGTAGCCTACTGGGCTACAGTTCATGGGGTCGCAAAGAGCTGGACATGCTGAGCATGCACACAAGCCACAATACACGGATTAATAGGATAATATTATAGGTGATGTTCTACACAGGTGCAGAAAATGCATGACAGTATTCAGTATCAATTAATGATTTTAAAAAAACACTCAGTAAACAAGGAAATGAAGGGAACTTCTGGTTATTGTGAACCCACAAACAGGAAAGAGTAGTAAGGGATTCTGAATAAGGTTACCTATAAAGATAATATATGTTTATATAAAGCTGTTTTTTAGTTTATATAAAGGTGTTTTACATCTCACACCTGAATATTTTGGGAACAGTTTGACTTCTGCAAATCAAATACTTCTAGCATTATTATTTTTCCCCTATTATGGATATCCCATCTGCTGCTTCTTCCTCCATACTGAACTGACTGGTATATTTGCTCAAATAAAAGCTTAAAGACAAAAAAATTATAATACTTGCCCCACACTTAATTTGAGAAAAATAATGGACTCACAAATCCGTTAGCTTGTTCCACGCAGAATGAAAAGGAAAAAAAGATACATAATTGAGGTAGCTCATTTACTCATCTGGTTTGTATCCTAAGGTAGATCAAGAAATATATATTTTTTTAAGTTTTTTCAATTCCATTCCTGACCTTTTTTTAAGTAACTGAGAAAACTCAAGTGGAGTCTTAGTACTATTTATGAACAGCTGTTAAACACTGTCAATTCCTGTAACAACCACCTTGGGGAATAGAGTAGCATCTTAAAAGCATAATGCCTTAAGTAATATTTATTCTGCTGCAATGTAAAGAAGGAATATCTTTCATTTTCTTTTAAAATTATGCACTTTTGACTTCACATACTTTCATCTCCCTAGAAAATATCAACCAACAGTATACAAGTAATATGTTCATTACCAAGTCATCTGATGAGCTGTGCAATAAGTACAGGTAAACACTCTGGTGTTACTGCAAAGGCAGTGATCACTGTTATTTTTTTATCTGATGGTGATGCTTTTAATAGCTGTTATTATATGCCTTTTATGATGGCTTGAAACATTCACTCAGTTCAGATCAAAAAAAAAAAAAAAGGAAGGAAAGAAGGTAAATTGGTGAGTAAATGAGGTATATGCTACGTTTTTCTTTTTATTTTTTAATTCAAATCATTCCTTAACGCATGTATTATTAGCCTCAATTTTATAATCAAGCAAATTGTGACTTAGGTAATTAAAGTAGCCCTGGGATGATGTCTTGACTGTACAGTTCATGCTGTTTCTAAGTCAAGAAGCAAAAAAACTAATTTCCCCAAAATTCTAAAAGCTCCAGAAGCCACTACCATACCAAACCCATTTCCTCTTCTTCCTTTACACACATTAGGACTATATTTCCCAGCCTCTCCTGCAGTTCATTGTGACCATGTGATGAATTTCAGCCAATAGAATGTGATACAGTCCGTGCAATCTCCACACACAACACTCCAAGCTCTTTTTCTCTCTTATGTGGCTGGAACAGACACAATCCTCAGGTCCTCTTTGAGAGACATGTGTTGAAGAGGCCAGAGTGAAATGATGAAGGAGTCTTAATCTGTGAGTCACCAATCAGAGGCAAACCAGGAACACAATACTGAACCCGTATGTGACTAAAAACTCCTTACTATATTAATCTATCAAGAATTGGGCAGTTATAAGTTAGCATTTCCTAACACGTAAACATAGAAAAAAACAATCTAAGTAAGTCACAATAGGAAACAGTCAATTGAGGGATTACAACTATTACAGTAATATTTATCAAAAACATTATTTAATATTTAGGTAATGCTTGTTATTATGTGGACTTTTAAATGTAGGACACAAAACTATATGCATAGTGTTTTCCTAAAGTTAAAACAAACATTCTTTGTCAATTATATTTATGTAAATTTGTGCACAGAAACTAATGTTGTTGACTGAATGAATGCAGAAGAAAAATGGAGAGAAATAAGTTGATATTAAAGCAGGTTCTCTCTGGGTAATGAGACTATAGGAGGTCTTTGTGCTTTTTCATAGTTTCAAAATCAAAATATTCCTTTGATAATCAGAAGAGATTTATCTGTTTATGTTTCAGTTCAGTTCAGTTGCTAAGTCATGTCGACTCTTTGCAACCCCACGCACTGCAGTATACCAAGCTTCCCTGTCCTTCACTATCTCCTGGAGTTTGCTCAACCTCATGTCCATTGAGTCGATGATGCCAGCCAACCATCTAATCCTCTGTTGTCCCCTTCCCCTCCTGCCTTCAATCTTTCCCAGCATCAGGGTCTTTTCCAGCAAGTCAGTTGTTCGTATCAGGTGGCCAAAGTACTGGAGCTTCAGCTTCAGCATCAGTCCTTCCAATGAATATTGAGGGTTGATTTCTTTCAGGATTCACTGGTTTGATCTCCTTTGATCTTCCCACTGCCAATGAAGGCAGTGATGTCTCTGCTTTTTAAATATGCTGTCTAGGTTTGTCACAGCTGTTCTTTCAAGTATCATGTGTCTTTTAATTTCATGACTGCAGTCTCCACTGCAGTGATTTTGTTTATGTTTAAGGTTTCTTTTAAAAGACCAATATGTCCAGATAGAAGGATAAGAATGATAAGGATAGATAGATAAGAAGGATAAGGATAGAAAGGTAAGAAGGTAGCTTTTATGCCAACATACCCTAGGCAAAGCTATTCTACATTTACAACCCCCTACAAAGTACCCTCTGGACATTTAGAATTCATAACATACCCTGGGGTGAATCAAAGACCCCAGGCACAAATTATTCATAGGAAAGACATGCAAAATGAGATAATGCACATAACTTCTTTGTTCATTCACAATGAGGTAGCTTTAAAAAACAAATTAGTAAGTAACTCCATTAAAAACACATTGAAAAGACTGAATGAAATTGTTGGTCACTGTGGATACACAATCACTGACACACAGGATCCAGTAATATTTGGAACCAGCTCCTAAAGGAAAGCCTTCCCTTTGGTTTAAATGAGGACATGATACTGCACTTGCAAAATGCTCACCATGATACCAGGAACATGGCAAGAGGCCAAAGGTTAAATCCTACCAATATTATTTTTATTGGTTAAAATGTGAGAAGAATTAATCCTTACCTTATTACATAGACAAAAATCAAGTTGAGGCACTGATTTTCACAGCTCTGTTCTCATTTGTTTCTCTAAGGAAACTGACAGGAAGCTTCATGTTCACTCCCAATAAACCCTGCCTGCCCACAACCTGTCCTGATCTTACCCTTCGCTCGATGGATCTCCTGCCACTTTTACTTACTGAACAGCACAAAATAACTAGGAAAAGATATTCTAGCAAAGAGGAATTCTAAGGAGATGACCAGATAAGCCCATTTATATGTACAGTCTCAGGAAAAAGAGAAAAGAACAGTTTATAAAAGTGGGGGATCTCTTTACAAAGTATATTCAGTAGGAAATAATACTAAAGGCTCTACTTTTTTGAATGGGATAAACATAGTCTTAATAAACATAGTCAGGGACAGTTTTTATTATCAATTCAGATGCTCCTTTTGGGAGCATTTCTAAGTAAACATAGGCAAATGAAAATCTTGTGAGCAACAATAATATTTATTGCTGAACATTCACTATGCCTCAGAACCTACCATAAACACTTTCTATCTGGATGACTCACCACCATGATTCCCAGAAAACAGACACTGCTTTAACCTCTAAATGGCCTGTATTTGCCATTACCCTTGCAATTGCATTCCTGACTGCAGATTCAAAATAATAGACAGATGATACAGTGGTAAACAGATTTACTACGGAGCATCCAGTGTTATCCTCACCTGTCGTTACAACAGCATAACGACCACCATCTCAACACAAAGGTTGTTTAAGATCTTTGTGCAAGATCCTCACCATATAATCGGATATGACAAAGCAACAAGGAGGCTTACGATGTATTTAATTGCCTACAGCATAAACAGTACATGTCAATCTATAGTCAAGGGACAGCAGTTCCCTTTTTATATAAAATACAGTCCCTTAACGGTGTAAGTAACTCGCCAAGCTTTAGGCTGTGATTATATAAAAGGGGGAAGAGCTTCTTTGGTGGCTCACAGGTCTCCTGCCAGTGTAGGAGACGTGGGTTCTGTCCCTGATCTGGGAAGATCCCACACGCTGCAGGGCAACCAAGCCCACACACCACAACTCCGGAGCCCACGCCCTGAAGCCTGTGAGCTGCAGCTGCTGAAGCCCACGTGCCCTGCAGCCTGCACTCCGCAACAAGAGAAGCCACCACCATGAGAAGCCCACGCACAGCACCTGGAGAGAAGCCCCCACTTGCCGCAACTAGAGAAAAAGCCTGCGCAGCAACGAAGACCCAGCAACAAAAGCAAAACAAAAAAACTTTTAGCCAAAAGCAAAACAAATAAATAAACAAAAGTATTTTTTAAAAAAGCAACAACTGTGGAGATTCCAAAAACTAACAAGTGGTGGTCAGAAGTAAGTTTCATCTATTCATTTATAAACATCTCCTTTAAGACAGGCCTTTAGAGTTGAAAGTTATGTGAGAAATAAATGTCCTCATTTTTAAAGTGAACTGAAAGACAACACAGAAGTTAGTCATGCACACTGTGGGTATTCTGTAATTATTTGCTGACTGTATACATTAAATGCAATCCATACAGGAGAAATTTGTATAATTAATAAGTCTCCTGAGAAAATTACACACAAGGGAAACAAGTCCTTTCTGAAAGCATGATTACAAAAGGTAGCTCATAAAAAATGCTGCAGAATGGAATATTATCCATATATTAAAAATTTAATTCCCTAAACCAAATTTACTCTCTTAATCAGACACAAGTCCATTTTCTGTGCAAGAAAATGAAGGTCTCACTCAATATCTTATCATCATTAATTGTTTCAGAAACAAAAGGTTTGTATTACCCATTTGAAACAAATGTTCAAATTAACAAGATTTCCATCACTATACAGCAAAAAGTTCCTTCCAAAATAGATACAACAAAATGCATCATTAACAAAATATCTGAAGATTACAGAGCTTCTATAAATTGTCTGAGAACCTGCCACATCTAGTTTTAATTCAATCTTCTAATTTTATTAATATGCATTTCCTATCTTAAAAATGCTGACCTATCTATTAAAATCTCCTCAAGAACAACATCATCAAGTTAGCAAAGAGTAAAAATGTTTGAGGAGGAAATTAAATCTAATCTGCCTGGGTAGAAATCCCATCTTTGTCAATCATTAGCTGTTTTTAACCTTTTCTTACCTGTTTAATTGCTTTAGCAAAATAACAATGCTGTGCTAAAAATAGCAGGCTTTGGCAAATGCATGAATATGACAGACATGAGAAGCATTAAAGATGACACAGGGGTATCTCAGCAGGGTAAGTAGGAAGAGCTAAGTGGGAGAAAGTGTTCAGAGCATCAAGAGACGACAAGCTCCATGTGGGCCAGGAAAGGAGACCACCACTAGTGGATGGCAAACAGAAAACCAGCAGTGTGAGTTTAAACACAAAGAGATTTGTGAGCTGATCCACACAGAGATGACAATGGAAATCACAGACATGGCTAACATCAATATTTGTCTTCAAAATATTAATATTTTGTAAAAATAATATTTTACAAAATGTCTTTTATTTCAAAACATACTCAAATATCAATAAAGCAGAAAGGTAAGCTAATACATTTCAGTCGCTTACAAACTTTGCAAACTATAATATGAACTCTCTGAACATACAATCAACAAAATACTCATTATCATAGGTCTCTGATTTGTCTGCGACCTTACCTCATGACAGTAGTGAACCATTTAGAATTACATGACTCTGCTGTCACCTATGATGGCAACAGTAATATCTTATAGAGTGCTTATTGCATGTTACACACATTATTCTTCTACATAATTTTTCCCCATTAAAATACTATAATTATAAGGCAGAGGTCCCATTTTCAGAACAATCGGGAACATATATGTGTGATCCAGCTTTAACTTCAAATTTATTTGGTGAATCTCTCAATTGTGCTGTTGATCCTTATCAATTTACACTGATACGAACATAAACACTATGGAACTTTGCCAGATTCTTCTTGTTTTACTCTCTCCAAACTATCTCAGTGATGTGCATACTTCCTTTCACATTCACTATTAACTGCTTTCATTTTTATCAACTAGACTTGGTTCCACCTCTTCCTCCAATACTATAAATTACTGTTCTGATCAAAAGCATCTATTAAACAACAAAAATCAGAGCTCTTCCTTCCACCAAAACTACTCACTGAGTAAGAGGAGGATTACTCATTCGTGCAGCAAATGAGATGCTCTGTTAGTTCTCTAAATTCCCTTTTAGCTCTACGCAGATCACAGGGAGGCCTTCCTGCCGCCACCTCATCTAAGGATTATCATGGGTATGCACTGGCCGAGGCACACATACAGCCACATCATTCTCAATTCAGTTTCATTTTCTTTAAAAACCACTCTTCAAGTACCACAATGCCTTTTTTAAAAGGTGATATTCATTTTTGAATTTTAGTTTTCTTTTATTTAAGCTTGCTTCACTGTTCATTTCTTTCCCTCCCCTAGCATGTGAAATCACCTTGTTAATTCCTCCAGAGCAAAAATCCTGTCTGACACAGTATACAAGCCCCAACCACAAAGTGGTGGCTAAATAAATGCTTATAAAACAAATCCATGGCTAAGAAGCCAATTAGTTAACTCCACATCTCTATGAAAATCTGAAAGATAAGTCCTCTTAGCTATGCTCCACTTAAAGGGGTGGGAGGTAATCAGCTGGCTTCCCGAATTCCCTTAAGAAAGATTCTTCGACCTGGAGTATGGGGAGTCAGCACATTTGAGGAAATAATGGGGGAAATGAAGAGCAAAGACCAACCTGAACTTTACATATCTTGCTCTCATTACCCAATCCCCAAACCACAGGAGTATAAAACAAAAATGACCCTTTCATGTAAAGATGTTGCAATACTAACTTTACTGAGGCTATTACCACAGTTCACTGGGGCACTCTCATCCAGGTGTAGGTCTAATGTTTTTTCCACCATAAAAACCAATTTTAATAGTTCTTGAAAATAAAACCAATTTTCGCTTCTTAAAATATAAACTGCTCTCAGTTTCTACATTTAGCATCTGAAAAGTACAAATTCATTCCTTTCTAGAATGTAACTTCCGGGGCTCACTCATCCTCCACAGCTGCATCCACTGTGCCTAAAACATGTGGGTGACAATAAATATTTGTTGAAAGAAAGAATACACATATATTTCAATTGACATAATAAAGGGGCTGCATTTAAGCACCTGGGGGAACTCTGAAAGGGAGGTGAAACAACAAGTACTAGCTGAAGTACCTCACTGCTTACTCTTAAAAGAGCAAAGAAAATTAAAAAACTGAAATACAGAGCCTGCCTCTGTTTTGTACTCTCAAACTCTGCTACAGCTGCCTGGGCAATGCCAGTGAGCAGATGCTCTATTCTTTATTCTTTAATGGGAAACAACTGCTCTCCAAGGTTGCAAGCAAAGAATGCACAGACACATACTCCTAGTGTCCAGGTTTGTACTATCCAACAGGGTAGCCACAACATGTGTCATTCAGGCACCTGAAATGTGGTCAGTGTGAAATGAGATGTCCTGGAGAGGTAATATATGAACCAGATTTGTGAGCATTAGCAACATTTATTTCTGCTTCATTGACTATGCCAAAGCCTTTGACTGTGTGGATCACAATTAACTGTGGAAAATTTTGAAAGAGATAGGAATACCAGACCACCTGACCTGCCTCTTGAGAAACCTGTATGCAGGTCAGGAAGCAACAGTTAGAACTGGACATGGAACAACAGACTGGTTCCAGATAGGAAAAGGAGTACGTCAAGGCTGTATATTGTCACCCTACTTATTTAACTTATATGCAGAGTACATCATGAGAAACGCTGGGCTGGAGGAAGCACAAGCTGGAATCAAGATTGCCGGGAGAAATACCAATAACCTCAGATATGCAGATGACACCACCCTTATGGCAGAAAGTGAAGAAGAACTAAAGAGCCTCTTGATGAAATTGAAAGAGGAGAATGAAAAAGCTGGCTTAAAGCTCAACATTCAGAAAATCATGGCATCCGGTCCCATCACTTCATGGCAAATAGATGGGGAAACAGTGGAAATAGTGACTAACTTTATTTTGGGGGGCTCCAAAATCACTGCAGATGGTGACTGCAGCCATGAAATTAAAAGACGCTTACTCCTTGGAAGGAAAGTTATGACCAACTTAGACAGCATATTAAAAAGCAGAGACATTACTTTGTCAACAAAGGTCCGTCTAGTCAAGGCTATGGTTTTTCCAGTGGTCAGGTATGGATGTGAGAGTTGGACTATAAAGAAGGCTGAGTGCCAAAGAACTGATGCTTTTGAACTGTGGTGTTGGAGAAGACTCTTGAAGGTCCCTTGGACTGCAAGGAGATCCAACCAGTCCATCCTAAAGGAGATCAGTCCTGGGTGTTCATTGGAAGGACTGATGTTGAAGCTGAAACTCCAATACTTTGGCCACTTGATGTGAAGAGCTGACTTACTGGAAAAGACCCTGATGCTGGGAAAGACTGAGGGCAGGAGGAGAAGGGGATGAGGATGAGATGGTTGGATGGCATCACCGACTCAGTGGACATGGATTTGGGGGGACTCTGGGAGTTGGTGATGGACAGGGAGGCCTGGCGTGCTACGGT